>NC_133158.1:45255000-45555000 GCF_040802235.1 Manis javanica | reverse complement strand
CTTTTACCTGATAATGGCTTGCGTTTTAGAGAAGCCCTTTTGTCGAAGCCTTACTGGTCTTCATCCAGCCGTGATGCGATGCCCTGGATATTCCTTCAGAGTTCCTGCCTCTGAGCAGACCCTCAGCCCCTGGGCCTGAGAAGGCTTCCTGCCTCACCCTGCTCGGCTGTGCACATGGGGCTCCTCTGCCAGCTGTGGTCCGTCTGGCTTCAACTAGGGGATGGCATTGGCAGGGAAGTGGTGGAAATATTAGGTAAACCAAATTAAATCACCGATATTTGATCACTTTGTACCTGCCAAGGCAATTTCATATCAACTCTGAGTCATTTCTGTCTTGCTGATTGGACTCCCATTGACATACTGATTATGCTTTGCTGCAAAAAAAAAAAAAAAAATTAACCTTGCTAGAGAGATTAGCCAGCAAAGCTGCAAGCCACTTCCGAAGTCGGAAGTAGCAAAAAACATCCATTTTTAGTTCAGCATATGTTAATTTGCAGATCATATCCTCTGATTACGTCCAGGATGAATTGGCTTTGTTTAAATCTGCTCAGAAAGGAGACAGTAACTTCCAAGAGCAACACGTTATTTCAGAAGTGAGAGAAATACCAATTTGACTTATAAGAAACTCAATTTATATATACCTACTAATACCTACTAATAATAATTGTAGGTTAATATAATTAATACCTACTAATAAAGCTAGAATAGAGACCTGAGGCTTGTGGAAACCTGAACTATTGTTTCATTTTAAATACCAGGATTTAACCTCTGAATTAATATATCCCTCTTCCAGGCTGTCTCTTGGAAAGACTGTGACTTTTCTCCAGGGTTAACATGCAGGATCAAGACTTATCTAAGATGCCACCTTTTTATTTAGGCAGTAGTTCTGCTCACCTTGATTACTCACTTTAGGCATGAGATTAATCACTAACCCACGACTGTCTCAGAAGCCTGAGCTTGTCCTTAGATGAAATGAGCTGCCCCCATTTATATTTCAAACGAGGTCTGGAAAAAAGGTATTGAGATTTTCTTTAAGGTTTCATATGAGTAAGTTGGTAAACTCACAAGATAGTTACTTAGAAGAGGTCCATTTTTATCTAAAAATTTAAGGTCTCATACATTGATTTGTTTTTAAAGCACCTAGATTTTATAATCCCACCTATTTGTGACAAAACCTCCATGTTTTTTTTTTTAAAGAACAAAACTCATTTAGGCTAAGAAGCTTGATAGTAAGCACAGTCCTGCTCTAGCTCAGCTCAGAGAAGCCGAAAGCCATTTGTACTACAGGGGACCCTAGAAGGCCCAACTGCTGCCTGGATGGCTTCCTAGTGACTGTCACACAGCCAGAAACACACACTGGTAGGGTCACTGCTCTGGGCTACCAGTGGTCCTGCTGAAAGATGCAGATGTACAGTGATAAAACGACTTTGTGACCCCTGGGGATCCACCACCTCGTATTGTCTTGGTTAGATAAACTGGGCAGGCAGAGAGCAGGAGCCTGTTTAAAGGGATGAGGCATGAGGGTTGTCTGAAGAAAGGCAGATGCGTTAAAGAGTGAGGTGTTGAGCTAGTCAGCGGTTCAGAGACAGAATACGTTCACGGGTCAGTGGCTGCGCTGAGGTGATGGAGGGAGTGCTGTGGCGTAAAAAGCCTGGGGACTGTTTCAGTGAGGCAGGGCCCAGGCAGGGAAGCAAGGTCACTGTGAGTGATATGGAATAAAGAAATTATCGGAAATAGACCTTCTGCAATGGTGGGAGGAGCTGAGGAAACCAGAATCCAGAAGGGGATGGAGACCCAACCTGTTACCTTGAGAGCCAAGCACACTTTGTTGCCAAACTGAGACCACAAGGTAGAGTTTGAGAAGAGGAACTCTGCTGATTCTGGGTAGCTGTCACCTCTGAAGGTCTACAGTCAAAAACCTGAGGAGGCCACTGTGGATAAAACGAGAGTTCCTGTGGCCAGGATTCTCACCTGGCCCTGCTTGACTGGCTCACTGCACACCTGTGGGCAATACATGGCTGTTGACTCTATAAAAAGAACTCCACCCAGTGCTCTGCACATGACATGGTGGCAGGGCTGCAGGAGAGCAGAGGCTGGAGTGGTGGCAGCACCAAGGACAGAGGCCCAGAGGACAGCTGTGTGGGACAACTGTGCAGAGAGGCCCAGAGGACGGCTGTGCGGACAGAGGGGCCCAGAGGCAGAGACTGGCTTGCTGCCTGCAGACTCGCTCTGAGTGAATGGGATTCTAGTGACTGACCTGCCACCTGGAAATAAAGTTGGGTATAACCCCTTCACGCCAAGAACGTTTTGCTGTCATTTCTTTGGTCACGCTGAATCCATAGTGAAGTTGCCTGGGGCTGAAACCCATTGGCAAGACAGCCACCCATCAGGATCAAGCGCTGGGAGGAGGGGAGAAGGGAGAAGATGGATGAAACCCCCAGGGACGTCTGAGTCCATTCACTGCCTCGTCTAGATGAACTGAAGACCTTCAGGGAGGCCCGTGCTGCACAGCCTTTCAAACAGCACGTGAATTTCTGTTTTGGCAAACTCTTAACTCAGAACCCACACAGGGCCATTCAACTGTAGATTCTGATGAAATATTTTATAGAAACACAGCATAACTGGAATGACTGGAGCATGGATAGATTAGATCATTGATCAGAAATATTCACTCCCCACCCTTCTCATAATGGGTAGAATATATATCCCTAACCCCTTGACTTTAAGTTGATTCACGTGCCTTAACTCTAGCCAGTGGGTTGAGGCAAGAGATGATGCGTTAGTTCTAAGCCAAGGTGTTAAGGGTCTTCATGTGTTTCTACTCACCATTTTTCACCTCTGCTATTGGCAGGAGACTGGGCTGCTAGACTGGGCTGCTGGAGGGAGGATAAGAGGTGGAGCAGAGCTGAATCACCCAGCAGAACCAACCGCAGATCAGCTAATCACTAGCTGACCCCCAGATGTATGAGGAAACCTGGCCAGAGCTAGCAGCCTGCTTTGCTAAGCACAGCCTGGATTAGCTGATGCCCAGCCAACTCCTAAATGCATGAGTTAAATAAATGTTCGCTATTGTATGGTACTGAGAGTTTGTGGTTGTGTCTTACACAGCACTGCTTTGGCCACAGAAATTAGTACTAGAAGGGAAGTGCTACTCTAACAAAACCCCAAGATGTGTTGAATTGCTTTGGGGAACAATGGCAGGAGGTTGAGAAACTTAAAGAAGCTGAACAAATGATAAGAACACTGACACAATAGCCATCTGTGCTATGAAGTGGAAAACAGAAAGTGCACCTAATGAACTTATGGATCTGGACACAGAGATTCCCAGGAAAAATACTGTGTGTGTCTTGCCAGTTGGTTTCAGCCCTGGGCAAGTTCACTGTGGGTTCAATGTGACCAAAGAAAATGACAGAAAATGTTCTTTGGGGTGAAAGGGTTTATGACCCGGCTTGTTATCCCAGCGGTAGGTCAAGCACCAGCATCTCTGCCTCCACCCAGAGCACTGGGCCAAGCTTTCTATATAGTGTAATAATAGCTTATTGCCTAAAGGTGTGGAAGTGGTAGCCTAGCAACAGGCCAGTTACATCATCAGGTGGCTTAAGTTCAGTGAGGATCCTGGCCATAGGAACCCCAACTTCCCCACAGTGTGATTTGGATGTTTTTACCAACATATGATGATGTACCTCAAGAAAGATAGGAATTCAGAAAAGGGCTGGCTGGTTCGCAAGCAGAATTTGTAGGGAATATAGGAATTCAGGACTTGCTGACTTAGAAAATAAAAGTGCATCTCATTTCCTGCCTTTCGAGTCAGCAAAATATTTTCAAATTAGGATATAGCCTGGCAACAATAATCAACCCCAGGGTGCTTCTAGTAAGACCTAGCCTCAGAGTAAAGACCAAGTCAAGCATGTGGCTGTAAGGTCCTTTGTTAAGAACTTTGTAAGAATTAAGGTGGGGTCTAATGTACTCTCTCAGTTGCACAAAAAGATTTAGGAAATATAAGGGTGGGGAATGAGAGAAGCCAGTAAGTACATTAAGAAAAGAATAGCTGAGAATGAATTATGGGTGTGGCTTTTGGGTGGACTGGAACTAAACATGTATAAAACACACAAATATAGACAAAATGCTGGCAACCAAGATACAAGAGATTGTTCAAAATACAAAAAACAAAAACCCTGTGCTAGTCAATGTTCTCCAGAAAAGCAGAACCCATAGGATCTCTGATAGATAGATAGATAGATAGATAGATAGATAGATAGATAGATAGATAGATAGATAGATACAGTGATACAGAAATACAGAGATTTATTTTAAGGAATTGGTTCACATGATTATGGAAGCAAGCAAGTCTAAAATCTTCAGGGTAATCTGGCGGCTGGAGACTCTGGGAAGAGCTCGTGTTTCAGCTTGAGGCTGAAGGCTATTGACTGGCAGAATTCCCTCTTCTCTGGAAAGGGCCACTCTTTTTCTATTCTGGCCATCAACTGATTGGATGAGGCCCACCCACATTATGGAGGGCAATCTGCCTTACTCAAAGTCTAATGATTTAAATGTTAATCTCATCTAAAGAGGATCTTCACAGTAACATCTGGAATGATATCCAACAAATATCTGGGTACTATGACTTAGGTAAGTTGACATTGAAAATTAACCATCACAGCCTCTACTTTCTACAGCCAGAAAAAAAACTGAGATGGTTTCTGAGTCACCAAGAACAGCATATTTTCCAAAGTCCTCTTCAGAAATGTCTCAGAAGGGGGCTGAGAAAGGCATGATCACTCAGAGAGCAAGCTACAAGCCATGGCAAACAATGGAATGAGGAGCCACACCCAGTGAGCTGAACTGCTGCTAATTAGGGATTATTCGCCATCACCAGTATAAAGAGAGTTGGGGGCCTGGTGACTTTTTCAAGCAAGATTTCAAAATTGTTATGGACCAAGGACTGCCGTGTGCCTGCCACTCTTGCCCCTTTTCGGTGAGTATGTTTACTATGCTTACTATGTCCTTGTTTCACCACATTATTTTGTGTATGTGTGTGGAGAGGAGGACCCAGCTTGTCCTTTTAGTTTGAAGCCTTCAGTCAAGAGGAGCTGCTGCTGATGCTGATGTGATTTATGAGGTCTTGACCTTCAAGTCTTGACCATGACTAGATGGAGCTTTGGGGATCTCTGGAGGAGGGCTAATATATTTTGCACATTGAAGGGTTATTAAGATTTAGTCACAAGATGATTATTGTAATAAGTTAGAGTATTGTTCACAAATATCCACTCTCCTATCACCACCACCACCACACATACACACACACACTAAGGCAGAATATGTTTTGCTGCTTCTTGGTTTTAGGGATGGACATGCAACTTGCTTTGGCTAACACAGCAATATAGAAATGATGATGTATTGATCTGAACATAGCCTTTCTGAGGCCTGATGTGTTTTCATTTGCTGTCTTAATGAGAGAACAAGCCCAAGTTAGCTTGCTGGTCCCATAAGGAAGATAAAAGTCACAAGGGAAAAGCTGAGCCCAGTGTAGATCAGTTGACCTCCAGCCAACCTTTAGATTAGACCAGACCATCCGATCCTCAGATGCGTGATGCAAAAAAACCCTCTTTGTTGCATGGCACTGAGTTTTTTATTGTTGTGACACAGCATTAGCATGACTGTAGGACATCTAGACAAAAGTATGCTGAAAAGAGCCTTCGGAGAATTAATGTGGTAGAGAAAATAGTATTTCCTGAGTGCTCACAGCAACCATACTGATTCTTTTAATTCCAGAAAAAAAAAACCAAGATGAATCAGAGTCTTGAAAGGTGCCTCATTTAATATGATGAAAGTCGAACTCCCATTTCCCAGTCCCACCCTCCCGTCACCACCGTGTTGCACCGTCTTCACCATCTTGAAAATAGTAACTCTGTTCTACCAATTGCTCAAGTCAAAACCTTTTAGTCTCTTTGACTCCTCACTTTCTTTCACTTCTCACACCCAATCCATCAGCCAATTCCCTTGGTTCTTCCTTTAAAATATATCCAGAATCCAAAGGTGTATTTCATGCCTGTCACCCAACTTCACACATAATCATCCCTGACCTGAATTCTGACTCCGCCCCCACCTGGTCCTCCAGCTCCTCCCCTTGCCCTCCAGCCCTCTATTCTCCACTCAGCAGCCAGCATGTCCTCCTACAAGTCAGATCGTGCCATTCTTTTGCTCACAACTTACAGTGATTCCCACATCACTCAGAATAAGTTCCTTACAACAGCCCACAGGGCCTTAAGTGATGTAGACCCCCTTTCCCTACCTCTTTGAATTCACCTCCTACCCCAGGCCCCCTTGCTGGTTCCACTGTACTATACGGGCTTTGCAGCTGACGTGGTCAGTGCAGGTCCCCAGCCTCTCTGCCGTCTGGTTCCTCGGCCCCAGGTGTGCCTTCCTCCTATAAGAAGCTGTCACTCAGCTGGTGTCTTTCTCTGGTGTATGGGGCCCATACTTAGGGGACACAGCCCCCAGCTCATGACAGACTGGATTTGAAGGATCAATACCCTGTTTCCTCACCCCTTGGATGGGACAACACACTCCCTGTGGTCCTGGGCAGGACTAAAGCCCAGTGGCCCAGTGACAGCTCACTCATTAATGCTCCTTGCATCTGCTCGCTTCTCTTCCCTGTGTCACTGCCCCACATGACTCGCTGGTCTTCCTGCGACCACTTCCTAAGTAGTCGACTTACACTTGAATCCCTGTCTCAGAGTTTGCTTTGGAAATAACCCAACCTTATATAATGTCCTTACTCTTCCTTAAACATGCCAAGCATACCTCCTGGCCTTTGCACTGGCTTTACTGCATGCCCAGTGTGTTTCCTCCATTTACTTCCATGCTTGCTCAGATTCTACACAAATGTTGCTTTATCCAATGCTTCCCTGACATCCTTTCCCTGATTATTCCTAGTAACACTTTAGTTTCCACATTTATTGGCGGTTGTCCGTCTTCCGCACTAAACAAGGTCTGTGAGAGCAGAGACATTGCCAGCACCGATAACCCTGCACTGGTGCATGGCCAGCCCCTAGGAGAGTGCGTGGCCCAAAGTAGGTGCTCAATAAATATATGTTGAATTAATGTTCGTTTTTCGACTTTACAGATAGCAATGATAATAGCTAGCATTTACTGATCACTTGTTAAGGATTGGGGTTTACATATGTTGACCTTTAACTCTCTCGTCAGGTACAGCTATTATCCTCGTGTCACAGGTGATGAAACTAAGATACAGAGAAACCAGGGGCATCACTCCAGCCACACAACCAAGATCAAAGGGAGCCAGAATTTGGACCTGAGTAGCCTGATTCTAGAGGTCATAATCTAGAGCACTTTCCCATTCTGCCTCTCAGCCCCGGAAATGTCCACAATCACATAAGACAGAAAGCTGATCAGACACAGACTCCGTGCTTTCTTTCAGGTTTGGAATTTTACTTTATGTTCTCCTTCAATCATAAAAGTAATGGATTTTCATTGTAGAAAATTTGGAAATTCAAGAAAAAATAATAAAGACTATTAAATCACCCAGGCACACTTGTTCACATGTGGCCTTTACTCAACATTTTTTATGCAAATATATGTCTCAAATATTTGATGCAAAATTAGTGTCAGGCAATACAGACATCTTAGTGTTTTCAATCTCAATGTTACAACATGAACATTTGCTGTGTTACTATCTTTGAAAACATAATTTGTAATGTCTACACAATATTTCTTTGAACAAATTGCCTTAATTTATTTAGAAATGCCCTTACTCTCAAACATTTAGCTTGTCTCAACTTTTTGGAGTACATGAGCATGTACACAAATTTCTGCATCATTGGACTACTTCCTTAGGACCAAGTCCTTAGGACTTGACAGAGGCAGAACTGCTGGGTCGGAAAGTGTGCATGTGACTAATAAGGCACATGATTTGTGCTTCCAAACGGTGCTACCAAAAGGTTTGACTAATATTCACTTCCACTAGGGCAGATAAAGCTCCGGAGCTCTACTGCTGGAGGTTTTCTGGCTCAGTCATGCTGCCTTCCCAGTGCACTCAAACACTGATTTCATCGAGGAAGAAAGTAGGTCCAGATCAATCAGAGGACTCACCCAAGATTAGTGACACAACCAGACAGGAACAACGAATACTAGAATGTCCTCAGGACTAGGAGAAGGAAGACCTAGTGGCAGGTGATACCCACCTAGCAAGCAAAGATACCCCAGCCTGGGATGTCGCCTCTCTGCCCCTTAACACCTGGCCACCCACAGTCCTCTTGCAGAGCAGACATAACATACTCCATTTTCAGTGATTTCAGAAACTGCACATCTTGGAAACTGCCAGAACGTTTCCAAATCATGGTCAAATTATGATTTCACTCAACGGCACAGTCACCAAGTGATCCACGTGATGAGGAATTTGCTATTCACTGCAGACAAGATCCAACACCAATAAAATGTTCTGGCCTCAAGCTGTTCCAAGGAAAGCCTCTATTTTTAAATCTAAAATACAAATAATAATAAACTTGTGTCAGCAAGTCATAGGTAAACCAAAAGACACAGGTCTCTGTCTTTTGCCTTCCTCTTAAGACAAGACAAGATTTCTGCTTCCTGCTGTGAAGTGGGTCACATCAGTAGGACCATAACTGGTTTTAGATTTTAGTCAAAGCTGTCACTCAGAGAAGGATTTAGATCACCATTCCACAGTCAGGGCTGCACCTTAAAAGTAGTCCCACTCTTTAGAACTTGGAGTCTCTAGTTTCTTTTTCCAAAGACATATCAAAAATGATCATTAAAAAATAGAAATTTAATCTATGAATCATTAATTCTATTTTCTCCATCCACTTTGTAAAAAGATATATTCAATGACAAATGTAATGTAGGTCTATTACTCAAGGTTCCAATTTTTTAAATTGGTAATGATAATCTCAATAAAGGACACCAGATATCTATAAACAAATGCACTGTGTTGAAGAGCTTGAGTCTCTACAATTCACCTGTTTGGGGTCATTTTAGATATCCTTTTAATCTTGATTGCACCTTTATTTTGAACCTGCATATAATTTTTCAGTTCCAACAAGAATTGGACTTGACAGTTAACACCTTGAGAAGAGTCCAGGCTCTTGTCACACATTACCCTCAGCATGTGCACCCACCTGACATCTAACATCTCTTTGCTTCTCCCAACATATTTGTTAAGCAAAAGAAAACCCTCCGCAGATGTGAAAGAATTTATCCAGGGCTTCATAATGAGGCTGACAGAGGCAAGCCTAGAACTCCCTGCTGAGTGTAAGCCCATTCCAGTCTCCCCACCCAGACGGAGAGGCTGGCCAAATCACCTGGAGACCAGGCCCTCTTCCAGTTGCCTGGATTTCTATTAATTCCTATATTTCTATGTTGTCTTGTGGGGCCAGTTAGGACAGTGTTTAGAACATCCTTCAGTTTAATGTAGTTTTAGACCCATGAATTTTGGTCAGAAATATTTATTGGCAAAATGTTTCTTAACCTGCACTTCCAATACCTTTTAAAATACTGTTTTGGAAATAATACATAACTGTTCTAACAATTTTATGCACATTATGAAAATATACATGTTGATATTTGAGATTAAAAATAAGTATGAATCGAATTCCTACTATTTTCTGTTAGCACCCCAGGGCATCAGCTTACACAGCTTGTGCACACACACATACTCACACACCCTGAGGTGTACACACTTTTTAGAACCTTCCAATCAGTCCATCCCCTAGCTTGGGCTGTAGAATCAATGTTGTGATGTAGCTGTCCAGGACCTGGGATGCCGCGTGGATTAGGGTCTCCTTTAGACCCAATCTGCCATAGGCAGAATGCTGAGGAAATAGGTGCAAAAAGAGTATTTTCCACCTGATCTTGCTGTTGCATTTTTATGTCACCACAGTATATCATATTCAACCCACTTACAAAGAATACAATTAATACGAATTTTTGTTGACGGTATAGGATGGTTCCCATTATTTAACCCAAATTATTGCGAGGAAAACGTGCGTATTTATTCAGAAACTTATCTACATTAGTCAGTGAGAATATCCATTACAGTCACTTTACAGAAAATGGAGAAGGGTGGGGACTGGACAGACACTAGAAATTCTCTGTCCCAAGTTGATCCTGTGCGAAGGACGGCGGCAGTTCCCGTTTTGGCCAGGCGGTGGCGCTCGAGGCAAGTGGTGCCTCCAAACAGTCCGGGACGCGTTGACTCCGAAGATGCACCTAAAGCAGGACAGAAAACGGACTTGACGCCAGTTCCGAAACGCCGAGTCATCCCCTCAGGGCGTTAGGGAAAAGCACCTGGAAACCAGGCTGGATGAGTCTGCTCTGCAGGGAAAATACAGCCAAATAAAAGGACCCCGAATGGAGTGGGCGCCCCAGCGGGAGACCAAGTCCCAGTGAGCCTTCTTAGGACTCAGCACCCTAGAATTAACCCCCATTTCTGCCTTTCCCATCTAAGTGAAGGCCTTTGCAAGTTATTACCTTGGCTCCTTTTTATATGCAAATATTTTCAGAGAGATTGTTTCCCTAACCCGCCACCCCCCGGTGTCTTACTACTTTACAAAATTACGATTGCTTTTTGCGAGTAAAAACATCTGTCCTTCTGATCAATGTTTAAAATACAGGTCATCATCATCTCTATTTAAATAAACCTGGAAATTTTTTAAAAAGGCTGCGTAGGCAAAAGTTCAGTTGAAGGAAGGCAGCTCTTCTGAAAGCGAGGCTCCCTAGATCTTGATTAAGTCTGCGTTTAGATCAGAGAAAGATTTCTTAAATGAATGCTCCTGGAACGCGAAATTTAAGGCAAATACCTAGTCTTTTGGATAAAGCGAAGCACATTCTGCATCCCTGCCCTTTATAAGAATTAAATAAACTATCTACATTTGGGTGCATTTCCAGTTTCTAAATAACCTCTAATTGGAGTCATGACTTTTTAAATTGCATTCAGTTCTTTGAACCTGGGAAGAAGGATTGTGTTCACAATGCTGCCAAGGAAGAACAATGGAAAGAGAGAGAGAAGGCCAGCATCTCCCAGGGTGTAAGCATTCAGAGGCTGAGCCTGGAGACAAGCACACACCTCTGCCCATAACCTTCAAGTTCAAGGCAAACTCCGCAGTAGAAGAGAACATGATCCTGTCTGGTCATTTCCTATTTTTGTGTTTCGTTTTGTACCTAGAAAATTCTCTGAGCCTTCAGTTTCTTACACACCAGGGTTCTTCTCTGCTCTGGGAGAAGCCAGATCCTACAGAGTGAAAAACTAGGACTCCTTTCCCCCGGGAAACACCTTCTAAATATATGTGCACATGGATTTTGTCCCCTCACCTAACTCCCCTAAAGCCCCCGAGAGTGTGGATGCTTTTGTTATCTATGCATTGTGTAGTTTGGAGCAGGGCAGAAAAATGGAAAGCATGTTGCTCAAACGTGACCTGGGTGGCTGATTGGAAAACAGCTACACAGAAAAGTCAGTCAATGCTCTATTTTTTCCCAGCTGCCCATGCTCGCAACAGGTGTATGCTTCTGTGAAATAGTCCTAATCAGTAAAAAAATAAATCCTTTTGAAACAATATAGTCATTCTCTCCAAAGTTATACCATAACCCAATTTAAAATAGGGTGGGAAGCAACCCACTGATATTTTCATCCAGCTCTAAATTAGACTACAGACACCAAATGCCTGAGTAGCTCCTTGTGGGAAAGCCCATACAAGCTTTGGCCATTATACTCAGAAAAAGTATCAGTTTACCAAAAGTGACTTGACCTTTCTATTTTCTTCCCAATAAAGAATAAGGCAAGGAGAGCTGCAGGAGAGTATTCCTGATCAAATATCCAGAATAAACACCCTACATAAAACAATGGTGTAGACTAAGTGGCTGAGAATACAGTTTCTGGAGGCAGATTTCCTGGGTTCAAATCCCACCTTTGCAAAGGTGGGGATGGTGGGAAAGTTACTTAACCTTTCAATGCCTCTGCTTCGCCATCTATTAAATGGAGATAATAATAAACTACCTGGTGAAGGAGCTGCAAGGTGTGAGTTAATATACATAAATATTTGAGGTAGTTTCATGCTGAGAACACATAAAAGAGCTCCATGTGTTACTGCTATTGTTTCTCATACCTGATCACTTTTTTTTCCAACACACAGATAAAAAAGCTTAATTCCCATCATGTTTCAACAGTTCTGTGTCTAATACACCATGTTCTGTAAGATTTTCAAAAATGCATGTTACTTTACTAGCTGAAGGGTGGAACGAGTCTATGGTTTAGACATAGCCCTGCATAATAAGGACAGAACTATGTTTTCTTTTTAAATGTTTTGGAAACAACCCAAGTGTCCAACAATAGGGAAATAGTTAAGAACATTATGGAAGGGGGACAGAATGCTTACAAATAATTTAAATAACATAAATAAATGCTTGTGATATGTTAAATGAAACAAGCACATGAGCATTTTCATCAATAGTACACTCTCGAATAGGCAGTAAATGGAGAGGAAAAGAAAAAGTATTTACTGAAAGTAAAAGATGAAAATACTGTATGTGGTTTCTGTGAGTGGTGGAATATTGGTGACTAATTTTCTCCTTTAAACTTCCCCCAATTTACCAAATATCGACAAGATTAATTGAGCACTTACTTTGTGCAAAGTGCAGCTCTTAGTGTTTAATGAGTATTCATTTATTTAACTCCTTCCCAAGGCCATTTTACATAGATGGTACTATTCTTTGCATTTTATAGATGGGAAAAGCAAGGGAGAGTGAGAATAAATAAGCTGCCCGTGGCTACCCCGCTAGTTACTGGGGGGACCAGGATTCTAAAGCAGGCTTCTGACTCGCAGGGACCCTTAATGATCAGGCTGCACTGCCTGTTTGTGCATACATCACCTGGAAAGTAGGCAAAAAGATCACTCTTAAAAATTTAATTTTGTCATATAAATAATTTGACAAGATATAGTGTTTACACTAGAATACATTCTTCATACATATTATGGAGTTAGTCTTTATATAGCCCAAAATGGTATCTAAAAACTACTAAGTTTGTATGGCTTGCTTTGATTTTTCTAAATTGTTTCTTTCAACTATTTTGTCGCAAGTGCCTTCTAGAAATAGAAAAAGTTTCCCCTCTACACAAAGGACATAACAAGTCTCTTATTAAAAGAAATGTACTTTTAAAGGCATGCTGGAGTTGAAGAAATCTTGGAATATTTTTCTGGAAGTTGGATCTGGAAATGGCCACCTGGAAAAGATAATTACAGACCAAGCAGGAAGTGGGAACAGCTTCCACCTACTTAAGAATCATAAAGCTCCACAAAATTCCCAAGTTCATTTCACTTAGTACCTTCTTTAGGAATCAAGGTTAACAATGTGAACATAAAAGTGAAAAAGAAGATACCATTTCTTCTTCATTTAAAAATACATTCAATTTAACATCTAAGTGAAGCATACCTGTGTTTTTAAAGAAAGGATTGCTAGCCTGAGATCTCAGCATTCTGGAAGTCACAATGACCACCGTTAACTGATAGCCCAATATTTTCACTCAACAAATATTAATTGGTTATCTTCCATTGTGCCAGTCACAGTTCTAAGATTTAAAAGCATTTGGCAGATCCTTTTTTGAAATGGCTACTCAGTCCAGGAGTCTGAGGTTTAAAAAAAAAAAAAAGAGTCTACAGAGGTTTGGATCTCAGCAACCCGGACACTGGGATATGTGGAACCATCAAAACCAACCCTGGACCAACCTTCCTTACCAAGAGGTAGGCAGGGAACATAAAGATTTCTTCTGGAAAGTCCTGGTAGATGAGAAAAAGATGGACAAGGGCTTCGATGGTAATGGGAGGTAAATACTAGCAACTGAGTTTATGAAAGATTTTGGAAAAACTTGATCCACTCAGTGTGCCAGTGGCAAACCTAAAATAAACAACATCATTCAAGCAGTGAACTTTTGAGAATGAAAACATGCAAAAGTCCTTGTCAGCAGGACATACCCCCATTGACTCAAACAGAACCTGGACGTGAAGCCATGCCCTCTCGGCTCTCTGATTTCTGTTTGCCTGTTTGTTAAATCTAATCACTCTTGCCATCCTGCAGCTGGGGAATATAGTGATTTCTGAAAGGAAACCATTAGCGTTTATTCCATTTCCATCAGTCAAAGAAGCTTTCTTTCCCTTCAAATTGACTTCTTGTAGCTTTGAAAATTATACTAAGGGGGGGCTTTTGTCTCTCAGACCTACTAGGAAGTATGAAAGCAAATAGTTTCCTTCTTTCTGTAAGCCGTGTGCACGTAACAATCTGCCCAGGAACCTGCGTGTGTGTTTTAACATATTCCCGTTCTGCAGGTCAAAATGGTTGTGGTGAGAGGTGAAGAAGTCTTTTCTTGCTTTTTCTTTTAAGAGGTAACATTAAAACTGACATGATGGAACAAGCCGGGCACAATTTTTGTCTAAGAAAGAGTTTTTAGGGGATGTATCTAGACCCCAAGAAACAAAGACGGATGGACGTACACTGGGTGGGCCTGGACTCCCAGGATGCAGAGAGGCCCGTAGTCCCAACCCAGGGGGTTGGAGGGAGGCCCTTCACTCTCAAGCCTCGAACGCCACATCTGAGAAAGAGAGAGAGACTGAGCCCGCATTTCCCCAAGGCTCCTGGCTCTCACTCTGCGGATCCCTAACAGTGGGCTACCCGGAGCCAAGGAGTCGGTCTTTCTCCACTGAGCACACCGGGCCCATGAGAAAACCTTCCCTCTGCCCACTTAATGGATTGTGCTGGACTCTCCAGAGGCCTCTGCTCAAGGCCTTCCCTCCCTGAGGGCTGAGGCTCTGAGCCACCGGCCACCCACAGCTCTGGCCCTCCTCTCGGGCTTTCAGCATCTCCTTAGGGCCCCTGGAGGCAGGAGAAAGAACTTAACGTTAATTCACACATGAACGAGGATCAAGGAATAAATGAACAAATACTTCATCATGATCTATTACATACCAATCATTTACTGCTCCCAACATCCCAGGGAAAGCCAATCAACCATTCTTTCACCCACCAAATATTTCCAAGCCAATTTATTATGTGGCTGGATCTGCAGAGCCTGATTCTTCAGTGGGGACAAGCCAGAACTGAGCCCTGTCCCCAAGGAAGTGACCCTCCGAAGCAGGAAGCAGGAGACAAGGAGCACACAGATGAGTAGAGCGCCCCCTCGTCCTTATGTTCCCAGCAGGAAAGGGAGGTGCCTGAGAGTAAGTGAAGGGAGAGGACATGGACGAGGAGACCTAAGCTGGGGGAAATCCAGCACGGGGGCCAGGGTGCAGAGCCAGGCTGTGTACAGGCCTGGGACCACAGAGATCCTGGTGAGTCCCAGGCTGGAAAGGTTAGCGTGGCTGGAGTTTAGTGGGCTGGACACAGAATGACATCCTGAGGCAGACAGGGCCAGTTCCTGCAGAGTCCCAGACACTGGGGAAGCAAGTGTGAGTTTTATTGAGGGCAAACAGCAGCCATATGCCAGGCAGCCCATGCTGCTTCCTGGTGTCCTCTGGAAATGTCCAGGCCCCCAGCGCCCTTGCACTTTCTCCTCCCTAGACAAAGGTCCCACGGCGCACCACTGCTGGTGTCTCCCACCTACATGCTGCGTGTATCTCAGTCACCCTCCCAACCATATTGCCACTTGTCCAAGTCTCATCTTTCATTGTAGCATAAAAGGGTTTGGCTTTTGCAATACAAATTCAAGACAGCAGTCATTTGAGGAAGAAAGGAGAAGGGGAAGTGTCTTTCCCAGCAGCCCGACCTTATTTATGCAAAAGGTTAATACTGTCTCAACCTCTCCAATCACAGGATCTTCCCAGCAATTGTTTAAGAGAAACTAGTGATCAACTTTGACTGGTTGTTTGGCTTATGAAAGGGCAGTATTTCCCCAACGGTGGACTGTGGATGTTTTGAGAGCTGGCAGAGCATGTTACATGGAAAGGTTTGGCAATAGGGGATTAAGAGAAATTAAGTAGATTTTCTGACCACAGAACTTATTAAACAAATCCTCTTGATTTTCCTTCTCTGAGATTGGATAACCAGTTGTCCTGCCCAGAAAAGCCAAGTGTACAATGTCAGTGCATCATTGCTTCTTGTTTTTTTAAATCAATGGACTCGATATGTAATCAGCATGTGTTCAGTACCTCACCTCCTGCCATGGCAGCAGATCAGTGGGGAGCTCACAAAGAAAGCACCCGGTCACATCACCTCATACCTATGGATTCTCTTGCATGTCACCTGAACGTGTCACCAATTCCCATGGAGACCCTGTTCTGTTGGTTTTCCAACACCCTTCCGTGACACGCTATGTCTAAAATGGACCTTTGGACATCAAAACATGGTCAGTAAATGTTAGTTCGTATCTATTTCACTTAAAAAACACACATCGTTTTAAGTTCTTTACAAATATTCATTTGTTTAAGACTCGAAACATCCCTATGGTGTAGTTATCACCACAAGCCCACCTTACAGGTGAGCTCAGAGGAGCTCAGACATGAGTGATTTTAGACGTGGTGCCGGATCCTCCATGTCCGCCCCAAACATTGTCAGAGACCCATGACCCTCCATCTGCCTGGACTTTCATCACAGGGTTTTCAATTCCCCTTCCCTTTATGATTAAACTTTTGGAAGTTATGTATGTATGATTAAACATTTATACAGCTCTGGACCTCCTCCCTTCCCATGCATTCTTCCCAAAGTCCAGAATGGTCCTGGACGGGGGCTGCCCAGTGGCCCATGATTGCCCTGTGCCTCAGCCCTTGGGCCCCAGGCTCTCTGCATCCTTTCCCTTCTGTTTCTCCCTGTGTTTGGAAGGTAGCATGAAAGTTACAAAAATAGCTGCTCAGTATCTCACTCCAGGATGCAAATTGTTCAGTGCGACACACATTACCTGAACCCATGTCAAGGTTATAGGTCAACTGTTTTACTATCATTTTAGCCAAAGCAAAGAGGTTTTGAAGCGAAGCCACTTGCTGGCAATAGAGAGTGAATCCCAGCCTTGGGAGCGCAGTTCTTCAGCTGAATCTGGGCACATCCTGGGACAGGGCTGGGGGGTCTGTCTATGCCCCTGACTGGGTCAGACCCCCTCATATCCCACACCTTCCGAAGACCTGAACAACTGCGATTGTCATGCATTCAGGCATTTCCTGCTCACTCTTGGTGACTAAGCATACTCTTTTCCCCCCGTCCAAACATTTGAACACTAGCATTCCTAATGTCCAAGCAAGCTTTTCACAGAAAAGCATTACAATCTTGTAATGAAATTAGGTGCTTCTGGGAAACAGCACAATTAAAACCAGAAAATAATTTAGAAAGATTAAGCCCATTAGGGTAGGACTTTTCTTATTTAGTGGAGAGGAAATACAATTAGGTGAACTAGCTTATTAAAAACACCTACACAGATATCTGAACATCTCCCAAATGCACCGAAATGCCTCTCTCTGTACAAAGCACACAATACCAGTTCCTTTTTTTCTAAATCAAATTAGAAAGCCAAACTCAATGATTCCCCAGGAGAAATATTTACACCTCAAAGTAGATTGAAAGAAATTTAATTGGAAGCTGCCCAGAAATTATTACAGAACTAAGTCATTTCCGTTGTCTTAGGGTGGTAAGCCCATGATTTGGGGATCAATAGATCTGCTCTATCACGTAAATTTATACAAATGTTAGAAAATAAACCAGAGGGTAGACATCTACTTTTCAGGATACAAATAGAAAACCTCTTGGGACCACGATAATAACATAAAGACAAGGAGAGACAGGACCAGGCTTGTACAATAAACAATTTCAGCATAGTACTGATCTGACATACATGCATCTTTAACTGTATATATGAGAAAGATCATCAGCCAGTCCTCAGAGTTCAGTGATTTAATCACAAAGTAATTAAAAGCTTTGCTTTGGGAACCAGACAGACTTGAGTCCAGTGTGACCACGGGAACTTTAAATCTCTCCAAATGTCATGTCCTCATGTGTAAAGTGGAGATGATTCCTGAGGACAGCTATGGAGATTGGACAAGGTAATGCCTGCAGTTTGCTTACATCACCCCCACGTTCAGGAATGCCCATGTTAGCTATTTTAAGGAATAAGAATAATTATGCACGCATTCACAACTCCTTCTGTGTGCTAGGCTTAGTCAAGATCCCTCCTGGGGCTCTTGTAAGTAGGTGTTATTACCTGTATCCCCATGTTACAAAAGAGGAAATCAAGGCACCGAAGGTTTGAGTAACATGCCGAAGTCATACGGACACCAGTGGCTGAGTCTGGGCCCAAAGCCCTCACTCCAGAAGCGTATTGTAGTGACTTAGATCATCTTTAGTAGGTGGAAAAAGTGGCCCCCTGGAGCGAAGGAACCAGGACCCAGTTAGTCACCACATTTCCAAAAGGAGAGTCATGAATGTTAGAAAGTTAAAGGAGGCAGTCCTCACTTTTTTCCTACAGGCACAAGTTTCCCTTACCACCATCAGGCTACACAACACCAGATCCCTGAAAAATGGGTTCAGGTCTGTTTGAGACATTAACTTGAGTAAATGCATGAGGCCCAACCCTTTTTACTGCTACCTCTTTAGTCTGCAAATTTCATTAGTAATAGTCACATCACTTCTTTCTGTTGGCAACTGTCACCACTCATCTGTAACTCAGTTAATGCACGGACAGCAAAGTATGTCGTTGTGTTGCTTCCTTGTATCACACTGATAAACCCACATGACGTTTTACCAGACATGGATACTGGGAAGAAGGAAATGACCCCCAAAATGAAAGTGCAGCAAAAGAAAAAAATGGATGATGTAGGAAGTGAAATTCAAACCAGACTATGTGGAGTTACAGAAGGAGCATCAGTGGGGGTAAGACGGCCCTGCCACTGTTCTGGAGATTTCTAGATCAGCAGCCAGAGAAAATGAGTGAAGGTCTCTCATTGCCATAAAGGAGGCTGCGGAATAAAGGGTCACATGGCCCAGGGGAAGCGACGCCAGCCAACAGCTTCTCATTAGAGGAACTCTCATAGGTATGTCACTATGTTGAAAGCATACAGGATAAAGTGCCAGAAGCTGAACCCAACTTAGAATGGAGTATGGCGGTTTGCCCAGGTCTAGGAAAGATGTTCGTTTGGTATAAGTTACAGGATGAGAAGGAGGCAGGCACTGTTCAAACAACTTTTGGTTATGTTCTTATGCTTATTCTCAATGCTTCTAAGGTTTACAGTGTATGAAATGCATATCAGCTTTAAATTTTTTTTATTTCCCTATACCTTAAACACTTGACACTAAGACAATTCTTCATGTGTTGCCAAAATTTACAAAAGGTCACTGAACAAGAGTAATCTTTCCCATTGATTATTAAGATCACTTTGCACAGGTTGCAATCATTTTTATGGCCCTGCTCGAATGTGCACATGTGCTACAAGCTCGATGTCTGCACATGTGTTCATCTCCCCAAATGCATCAGTGCTATGTGTGAAAGTGAGCCCCTTGCACACTCCCCTGATCCTTGTTGTTTCCTTTTGTCAATGTGACTTGGGCTGGCTCCTATCTCCAAAAGCCACTTTCTGTCTTATATCTGCTCCGGTGTAGCTTCCCTCCTCTCCATGTTGTATTCCTGCCTCTGCTGCCTTCCGAAGCCGCTGACGCATGGGCCCTTCCAGGCTGTCCTCTAAACCCTTTCGTTCCACAGCAACAAGAGCTAACTCTTATTGAGTGTGTGCTTACTTGTAACTCATTCCTGTCTCACCCTCATGAGCCTCTACCAGGAGGGTAAGATTCCTATCCCTCCCATTTTGCACAGGCAACTGAGACAATGAGAGAGAAGGTAACATGCACAGGTCACCAGAAAGTGCTGGAACAGGCTTCAGACCCAGGTGGTTGGGGCTTCAGAACTTGCGGGCTTGCCCATGTAGGCCTCACTGCTGCAGGTGGTCCCCACCCAGAGTCAGCTTAGTTCTTGGGCCTAGGATCACACACTTCTCACAAGACCATGAAAAACTGTTCAAAATATGGTGAAAGTGAAAAAAAAAAGTCTCTAGCATATGAAAACTGTAAAAATAAAGTCAATCTAATGCAAGGCATATTTGTCAACTTTAAAAGTAACTAAATTTGGTGTTCAGAAAAATTCCTTTGTATCTTACAATAATGTATAGGTTTGGTTTTATGACTTGAAACTGTCCCTAAGCATCTTAGTCAAACAAAAAACAACTCATTTGTTTTTTAAAGAAATGTATAAAAATTCAAATTATTTTATACCAAATGCATATGCACATGAGGTGAGATATGACTGCATTTTCAGCCATGTAATTTGATGTGTGCAGGGGTCACCCCTTTAGAAAAGGCGAGTCCAGGGCCTCAAGATGGTCCTATTTTGTCCTGAATCCTGCTTTCAAACACTGCTCATTGATGGATGGTCCCAAACAGGTGCCCCCAGGCCGGGACCTGCATTCCAGCTCCCTGCCTGGGACCACTCCAGCTGTACCTCTACATGTGGCAGTCTACATGACAATTTTGTCCAAAGTCAAAGGTTTCAGGGAGAAGATGCTGGAACCAGGCTGCCTGGGTTCAAATCCCCATTCTCCTGCCAATGCAAAATGCAACCTCAGTGAGGCTCCTCACCTTTCTACTCTCAAGTGGAGTTCACAATAGGCCTACTTCTATGAGTTGTTTGTGAGAACTGAGTTAATACTTGGCACTTGGAGTGCTCAACCCGCTCATTCATCCAAAGAAAGTATGCAGCCACAGCCACGTGCTGGGCACCGTTCAGGCCCAGACACAGTGGCAGACAGAACAGGACGCCTCCTGCCCTTAGGGGACTTACATCCTGTGAGCAAGACAGATGAGTAGAAGTGAGGGATACAGAGTATGTGCAGGTGACTGGGGTGAGGGAAGCGGGAGAGCTGGGGGGAGGGATCACAGAGCTGGTTAAAGCGGTCATGGAATCGGTATCCAAGTGAACACCGGAGGCAGGCGGGGAAGTGAGCTGGGAGAGGCTGGGGGAAGAGTGTTACGGGCAGAGGGAACAGCCAGTGGCAAGGTCCTGCGGTCAGGGCCTGCCTGTATGTCAGAAGAATGGCAAAGAAGCCAATGTAGCTGAAGCCAAGAGAGGGAGGTGTAGTAGTCAGCTAGGGCTGCTGGGATGCCCACACAGCAGCAATTCATTGTCTCAGTCTGGAGGCTGCAAGTCTGAGATCAAGGTGCAGACAGTGTTGGTCCCCCCTGAGGCCCTCTTCCCAGGCAGGTAGACAGCCATCCTCTCCCTGTGTCCTCACATGGTTGTCCTTCCATGCATGTCAGTTTTTAATCTCTTCTTCTTATAAGGTCACCAGTTAGATTGGATTAGAGATACCTCTGTGGCCAAATTTACCTCTTTAAAGTTCCTGTCTCCATATATAGTCCCATTTGAAGGCACTGGGAGTAGGGGTTCAACATGTGAATTTGTAGGGGGACACGACTTAGCTCAGTGTGGAAGGGACAGTATCAGGGGTTGTCTGAGAACCCAGAGAAGAGGCCTAGAATCAGGAACCACTGTGGGTGCATCATGCAGGGAGAAATCAAAAACAGAGACTCCGTTGCTTACAGAATATTGACTGGACCTCTGGGAAGACTCTTAGAACCACACTGGACTGTCCCCTCATGGGAACCCCAAACAATGAGGCCACTTCCAGAGCTTTGGGGTCAAGTACACATGCACAAAGCAGCAAACCAGGGCTGGAGAAGCTGTCCCACTTGCTACTCAGCAAGCAGAGAGACTGAGTGCAGGCGAGTCAGGTGGGCAGGCGGGCTCTGGACAGAGCCAGGTGACGGTGCCTAGCTCCGGGCTCTGCTCTGTTGTGCTTTTCTCAAGTATCTAGATGCTCATTATCCCTCCTCTGCTTCTTTCAACTCTTCCTGGACCTGTTGCTTTCCTTTTATCAAAGTCTTCAAAGCCTGCTTGGTGCATCTCATCTACCACTGTCCCTTCAACTCCAACTCCTCCAAAGTACTCCTTCTCTCTCATCTCCCCTTCTCCACACTCTCATCATGCTTGTCATCCATCCCCTCTGAAACCTGTCCAGGCAATCACAGCATTTCCAAACTCAGTTCTGCTGGGCTAGACCCTCTCATCCTGTTCCTCCACCCTTTGCAAAGAGCCATTTTCTCATTCTCCCAGAATCAAGACTGTGGCATCCATGGACACATGTCACCAAACCAAAGAAAACCCATCCCCTGGGAAGTCAGAGCAGGTGTCTACTCACTCGAAGGACCCTGATGCTTCCCACGGGAAACAGGAACAGAGCATCTACAAGGCCCTAAGGGAGACCAGACACTAATCCACACCCACCAGGACTCAGGCTCAGGAGGTCATGTTCACCTGCGGACATGGCAGATCAAAGCCCCCCACTTACCTCCTCCTCCCTTCCACCTCTCCTCATAGGAACAGGGACTCTTAGCCCACAGAAGCTCCAAACTGGGGCCACATTGCTCCGCCTGTCACCAAGATACGAACACTTTGCACGGCAGGCTCCCAGACCCTGGCTGCTGCCCCCAGTAGGGAGTAGTCCCCGAGAGTCCCAGGTGTAGGTGGGAGCTGATGCTGCCCTTGGCCGCCACGTTGCTCTCTGCCCTGTGCTTGGCCCCCCTCCCTGCTGAGCCCTGTCCCCACCCTTCAGCAGAACAGCATTTCTCCATCCAGGTGAGCCATTTTGGAAAATGATTCTTGGGGTGAAAGCAACCAAATTTGAAACTGACACCTGGTGAGAATCAGTTGCCACATGGTTTGCATTTCTATCCTGTCTGGAGGGAAGGCTACCCCCAGTGGAGCACTTCAGAACTCCAAAAGCTACAGGATCCGTATTTAGGGATGGCAAGAGGGGTAGGAGCTTTCCAGCACCTTCCATGGCCAGGCACTTGGCGGGCCCCTTCCCATAGTCACAGGGTGGGAAGAAGGCCCCCCCAACCAACACCTGGAACATCACACACAAAAGTGACCTGGAGGCTCTAGCGTCGCAGGGCGTCTGCAGGATCTGTCCTCCCCACCCCCCACCCCCTCGCCCCCCGAGGCAGGAAGCCGTAACGCCCGCCCCCCTGACCTGGCTTCTTAGCGCGTCACTGTCCCGAGATACGCAGGTGAGCTGTCTGCGCAGGCCGGGCTGGGAGAAGCCCTCCGCAGGTGAGGCCCTCCTCACCGCTGGGACTGTCTCCTCTGTGTCCCTGCTGTCACCCAGGAGGGCTGGAAGGATATGGGGTCTAGTTCCCTGGGGCAGGGCACTGCGGGCACCGGGAGGTCAGGCCTGGACGAATCCCCGCCTCCCCCAGGAGGGGGCGCGCTTTCTCAGGGTGACAACTTTCTCGCTGACAAGTTGGCTGCCTGGACAAAATGGAGAACCACACCCGACCTTCCACAGCAGGGGGCTCCACAGCTCGCAGGGCGGTTCCGCTGCTACTGTCTATGGGGAAAATCAATTGGTCTTGCTTTTGATAAAGGGGAATGGCCAGTGTAACTGGCAGGGTGCTGCAGGGAGGGCAGGGAGCACGGGGGTCTTCGCAGTGAGTGGAGAGGTGGCTGTGCTGGGGACAGGCCAGTTGGGCCCACGACCACAGGCAGCTGACATCACTTCTAGAAACCGAGAATATGACCAATCTCTGCCTTTACCACAATGGACGATTCCTGAAAACTTTGCAGGAGGAAATTGAAGTTAATTTTGCTAAAAATGTAATATCATCTCATCTCTTCTCTCTGAAGTCTTTTTAATGCAAAGTTCAGCTTATCATATCCTTGTCTTGATTAAGATTAGTTCAAGACTGGGCTAAATTTGTTTAGACAACCTTTAAAACATTAAAAAAGAAGAAAAAGGAGAAGTACATAGTTTCCAAGTCCAGAGAACATTCCGTTCCCTGGTCTTCAGTTTACAACCGACTGTGCTTTACGTTTTGAAGACAAGCTATAGCTTGTAAAACCAATGTGGAAAACATCTGAAATATGAGACATCCGTTATTTATTATGTTATTGAAGAAAATTCTGGCTGGGAGAAACCTTTAGCTGAAAGCAAAGATGATCCGTCCTTAATTGTTCTTAAACAAATTTAAATGTATCTATTTCTTTGATAATATCTTGGCGGCAGGCAGTTCCTCTTTTAGCTGCTATGTGAGGCTTGCCAAGTTGGGTGTCACACACATAATAATCTTGATGGGAAAGTGTGAGAGTTCCTTGGGCAAGAAAATCAAAGATTTCAAGCATTGACGTTTTGTTAAGTGGGTTGTTTTTTTCAAAAACACATTCAAATTCTTAAATTTAAAACCGTGACATTCGTTTCCAAAATCAGTGATCTTGAACAGCACCCAATAATAAGCATTGTGGTGATATTATTCCACACCCTGCTCCTATTGTCTTAAATGGGTATCATAATCTCTTCAAGCCATAAAAATGGTTCCAGTTTGATCAAAGAAAAGAAATACTTTGTAATGACCTTCTTTATCATTAACCTTTCATAAACAAACCCATTTCCCCAAGGACACCTCCCTCCTGCTGCCCAGGACTTGTGGAGGTCTAACATCTCATGAATGGTTGTTGACTTTTATGAAGTCAATTTTCTACATCAACTGCCCTGGGGTGAGGCTTTGTGAGTGCTGGCATTTCTGGCTTTCAGAGGAGAGGGGGTCTCCATCATTCTTACCTCTACTACCACTTCTCCCTCCTTAAGCTGCTTTATTTTCTTCCAACACTAACACTCTCCCAACTGTATTACTACTTATTTTCTTTCTCTCCTAGTAAGAAAATCAACCCCAAGAGGACAGGGGTTTTTTTCTGTCTGTGTTCGCTTCTGTATCCCTAGCTTTTTCAAAAGCACCTGACCCATAGTAGGCGCTCAGTAAATATTGGTGGAACTGCTTAATTAACTAAGAACTGTAATGACAAAAGGGACTGTGAATTCATTAATAACATAAAAAGATTGTGTCTTTTACATGCAATAAATACATACATGTAAAAATGGTGGTGTGAGTGTATGACTTATTCCTTATGTTTTGGGTTCCTGAACCCCTGGGAGTAACTCTGAGGACAATCGATTGAGAACCACGGATCTAGGGGGCAAGTACTGCATTAAAATGCTGAAGCCTGGATGGTGTGACCAGCTGTGGAGCCCTGAGCAAACCGATCTCATCTCCTGGAGTCCTGGTTTTCTCGCATGGCAGATGGGATTAACTATACCCAGTCCATCTACCCAACTAGGCTGACCAGAAAAGGAAGCTGATGTAAGCAAGCAAAGTCTAAGCTCCGAAGCATCACTCACATGGAGGCTGTTCTTATGAGTCTTAAGATGCACACATGAGTCGTAGGTCTTGAGTTCATGAGTCCAGCAAGGCAGAGGTTGCACTGCTTACACCTCTAGTCAACCTGATCACTGTGGTCCATCATCACCAACATTGCCATAGGAGCATGTTCTCTTCCTGGGGTCCATTGACATCCCACGTGCAAGAAAAACACATGCAGACCTCCCCTGAAGGCAGACTCCTTGTTTGCACAGTGCTTGCATTTAGCGTCATGTTGTGCAGATTCAATGGTTCATAGATTGTACCCCTTTTGTCTTTTAGCCTCTGCAGCACTGCCCAGTCCTCAGAGCCCTCTAACAGGTTTTCCCAGCAGGTGTCGCATTGTATCACAGTAACACTGCTTTTTCTTTACACCAGCTGAAAATTTCAAGTATATTGGGAACATTTTACCTCCGACCTTCCTTTTCTATTTACTGCAGAAAGCCAAAATGCTGTGCAAACATGCAGAGAGTGATGATTGGCTATTCCCCCTCTATTCTGGCCAATGAATGTGCTCCTCACGACCTGGTTTAATAACAACATATACACAGGTAAAGCTGAGCCTCATCAAGGCACCCTGGCATAGCTTGTCTGGGTTTCCTCGCTATAGATTCCTAAACATTGCCAATATCAGACTCAACTAACTTTATGTTTTTTAGGTGTAGAGAAGTTGTGTTATTTTGCAACTGCTTTTATTGTAAACTGTATATACGTACAGAAAAGGGTGTAAATCAGGAATGAACAGCTCAATAAATACCATTAAGAAAAGTAACAAGCAACCTGTGTAGCTGTGCCACATGTTAAAATTACAACATTGAGAGCACCTTGTGTCCCCTAGTGTTCCCTCCTGGTGCTACATACTGCTCCCTTCCAGGCAGCCTCTGTCCTAGCCTGACTCTTGCTAAACATTTCCTTGCTGTCCTTTAGCTTTTTAACACCGAAGCATGGTTCACTTTACACTATAATTTTGCTTCCGCCTGTTTTTTAAGCTCTGTATGAATGGAATTCTACAATGTAGTTTCTTGAGTTCCCAGATCCTTTTGCTCTTCATTAAGGTTGCAAGAGTCATTCATGTTCATACAAGTGTAGTTTGATTTTCACTACAATATAGTAGTTTACTATAAGAAAATAACATTTTCACGAATCCATTCCATTGTTGATGGTCAGTTGAATTGCTTCCAGTTGAAAGATGCCATAAATAATGCTGCCATGAAGATTCTTGTACGAGTCTCTGGGTAAACACAGAAATGCTTTTCTTCTGTGTAGGAGTGGCATTACAGAGAAGAAGGCATGCACACCTACACCTTCGTAGATTATACCAAACTGCTTCCTCCAGTTGTTAGAACTGCAGAGTATGAAAGACAGTTTCCATTGTTCCTCATCTTCACCAGTTCTTGACCTGGATACTCTTTTTAATTTCAGCCACTCTGGTGAGTGTGTTGCAGAATCTCAGTATGTTTAAAGTTTGCATTTTTCTGATTACTAATGAAGTTGAGCCTCTTTTCCCATATTTTTTTGGCCATTTGAATATCCTTTGTCAAACATCTTCAAGTCTCATTCCATTTTTTTATTGGGTGATTTTAGTTTTATATACACACCTCAAATCAAGGAGTCTTCCTAAACTTACTTACTGATAACACGAATTTACCTGAGTCCTATTTTTCTTTATTCTCTATATACATAACTTTATCACATTTAAATACTGACCATTTTGTTGCCTCCTTTGCAAACCTCATACCTTATGTTTCCTTTTCTTGTCTTACTGCACTGGCAAGGACCTCCAATACACTGAGAGTAGCAGTAGTAATAGCAGATATTCTTGCCTTGTTGCCGGCTCCAAAGGTAAAGGTTTCAACACTGCATCATCAAGGATGAGATTTGTTACAGGTTTTCTATAGATGTCAATTAACAAAGCAAGGAAGGTCTTCTCTTTCCTATGTGCTAAGGCTTTTTCTCATGCATGGCTGTTGAATTTTATAAAATGCTTTCCCTAGATTTAGTAAGAAGATCTTATTATTTTTCTACTTTATTCCGTGGTAAATGTGCAATGAGTTACTTTTCAAACATGGACCAACTTTGTATGCTTGGATTAAACCCAAGCATGGGTTGTGCTATCCTAATTCTCTATTGTTGGATTTGATTAGCCAAAATTTGGTTTTGGATTTTTGCATCTATATTCATCTGAGATTGACCTATAACTTTCCATTCCTGTGATGTCTTTGTCAGGTTTTTCTATCACGAATATGCTCTTGTGTATACAGTTGAGAAATGGTTCCTCTTTTCTATTCTATAAAATAGTTTGTGTAATTTCAGTGATATTCCTTCTTCAAATATTTGTCAGATTTGCCCATGAAGCCCTCAGGTACAAGAATTTGTGCGTGCGTGTGTTGGGGTAGGGACGACAGTGTTAAATTCTGGGTTTAATTATGTAATAGTTATAGGACCATTATGATTTTCCCTCTGTTAAATGTTATTTTGGTAAATCGTATTTTTCTAGGAATTTGTCCATTATTACCTTAATTTTTAAGTGTTTGCAATAATGTTAGCCATAATATCTGCTTACCATAGAAATTGCAGTGTTTTCTCCTTTCTAATTCCTGAACCTGGTTATTTGTGTCTTTCTTTTTCTTTCATCTGTCTTGCCATAGATCTATGAATTTCATTCTTCTTTTCAAAGAACTACCTTTAGGCTTTGTTCATTTTCTCTATTAAATACTTTTTATATAGACATATGGCTCATTATTTCTGCTCTTATCTTTAATATTCCCTTTCCCCTTTTGGCAAGCCCTGGGTTCCATACTTTTAGTCCCTTGAGTCTCAGCTTTTCTGCTTTCATATGCCCTTGCAGGAATCAGAGAGAAAAAAAACAGCATAAGACCCAGGCTTATTTCCTTGGGCTTTCATCCTTCCCTGCATCCCAGCCTAGTAACTCTTTACAACTCTGTTGGCATTTTGATGACTTCAAGATTTTTTTTAAAACCATTTTCACCAGAATTTCTGGCTGCCCTGAACTACCTAGTGGACTATTACAGCACAGAATTCCTCTTACAAACTCTACCCCCATGTGTGTGTGTATGTGTGTGTGCGTGTGTGTCTTTTACTGCCAAAATCATATTGATAGAATCCATATTCAGAAGTGAGAATTACAGCCGTTTTCCTGAGGCTGAGCATGTACAGTAACTGTGCAATTGTATGATTGGATTAGATAGACCCAGGCTCTGCTTTCTTAGGGGTTCACAGGGACCCCTTCACCTGTGGGATTAGGAAGATAGTACTGGACCATTTGAGATTTTGCTTTTTCCAGGCTAGAGAGATATTTTTTCTCTCTTTTTTGTCTTTATTTTACTTTCCCCACATTCTCCTGGGCCCATGCTTGTCTGCATGGGAATCACCCATTTTTCTATTTCAGGAACTCTATTTACAGATTATTTTTAGACCCTGCTATACAATTGCTCACAATTCATCCCAAAGGCCAAGTCTTCACGGATTGACCTTCGTGAGAGTTTGTTCTTTAACAGAGTCTGCAAGTAAGAGGAAGGGATTGTCCTTAGGTGAGGGACTCCTGAGTAACAGGGAAGCAGGTGGCAGAATCTACCCTTTTGGCTAAAAAAGTCACTTCTGAATTGGGAAACAAATTGAAAACGAATTTCCCCCAAGGGCCAGAAACACAAACATTGGGCAACATCCCACTGCCTCCTCCCCCCGCACCTCCCTGCACCCAGTTTCTTGAGATCCTGTCTCCTTTAGCCACGTGATCTCTGTGTAAGAGCATCATGCAGCTTTCCCTACAGCGGATATACTGTTAGGTGACACCTCATGGTATGTTTCTTAATTACATAATAACATCTCTCTTCATGAATGTTCCGACAAGTTCAAGAGTAAATTTAAGCAGCACAAGTCCCAAGAGCACTCACAAATATGACAGATCTCACAGGCCACAGAAATCATCCGTCTCATCCTTTCATAGTCGTGTCCTAATCATATTTCTTTTGAGGGCGTAGACGTTGTCTAGAAGATTCTAGAAGTTTGCATGCCTTCATTATTCTCTTTTAAACTACTGTATTCGCCCATGTGGGCAGGAGACCCCTTATCCTGCCACAGCCCAAACTGGAATTCCTGTAAGACAGTAATAGATTGTGTGTGTTTGTGAGTAGGGGCATGTGTATAAACAATGAAACAATTTTTAAAGGCCAAACAATGAGAAATATCTCCCATAATTCCACCATCAATAAGCCACCAGCATTAATAGCTGGATATCCCTCTTTTCGATATTTTGTCTACCATGTCCTTGCCAGTACTGGGGAATAGCATAACACTTTGGTCTTTCTTGTAAATTTCACAGGTAAAGCCTGTTTTTTGCTTAAATTTCCATTTCTTCGATTGCCAGTGGGACTGAATATTACTTGCAAACTAGGTACTGGTTGCATTCCTTTTGTTCATGTCGCATATCCATTCCTGCATTTTTGTGTGTCTATATCACTCATCCAATAAAGATCTGGAAAACAATCTTGGCACAATACAGCATTTTATCCATCATAGTGGGAAACAAAGATCCACATGATTTCAGTTTTTTGTCAACTCAGACCTTCCACCTTTTGGTAGAATCAGAATCCTCAATCCCCTGATCCTGGGTGTGGAGCTCTCAAAATTCTCGCCCCCTACTGTTATAGGGGCTCTGGGGTCCCCCCATTTGTGCTGCTTCTACTATTCAGCCTTTGTGCACTCAACACATATTTCTGGGGCCTAAACATGCCAAGGACAGATCCAAGGGCTGAGACGAAAGGAAAGTCGTGCCCTTGTGGAATGTATAGGTTGGAGGGGAACAGAAACAACCGTACAATAAACAAATGAATGTGCAGTGTAGCATAAAGCTGATACGCTCTGAAGAAAAATAGAGCAGAATAAGGGGGTCAAGACCGACCTGACCTGTAAGGAAGGTGGGGAGAACGACATTAAGCAGAATTATAGATTCCACCTTGTTTGTGTCATGACCTAAAAAACCATCTCAACTGTCCTTTATTGCTGACACTTTTCACACACCCACACGCACAATGGTTACCCCCCGACAATAATGACAGTGTCTGTCACACTTTTAAGTGCCCACTAGGCCTAACACAGCTCCTAGGCATGACTGATGGAGCTTTGTTAAACCAATGAACATCTCTTTCAGGCCATCTCCATTCATTTGATATGACCAACCAGCAATTTCTGGAAGTTTCTCAAGTTTTCTGGAGGTGCCTCCTGCCCTTCTGCAGTCTCTGTCTACCTGGTGAGTAGTTTCTGGGGCTTTGCCAACAGTAGTTCATGCTTACCTGATATTTGCTGGGGCTGCTCAGCAAGATGACACATTTGAGGCCTCAGAGGGTTTCACCCCATTTGATTGGGTTTCGAGTTTGCATGTAAACACAGTTCCCATCAGCAGTGCCAACAAATGTTGATTCTGTGTCATCAGATGATCTTATACTCCACACAGTCCCACAAATGCTTCTGACTCCAATAACTCCTCATTAAACCCTGCTTGGGGGCCCTGGAGGCCAGGCTGGGAGGGCACTGCCCTCCTAAGCACAGGAGGCCCCTCTCACAATCCACAGTAAAATGCCAAGTTTGGCAAAAATAAAAATAGGGGCCTTTGTTTCAAAGCTTTAAAAAAGCTCAAACTTGCATGGGTGCTTCTGTTTATATTAAATAAAACCCCCTTAAAAATGAAAGTCTTAGAATGTGTAGTGTAGGGACAAACTTCTGCTCCCTACCCTGTGCTTGACTGAACAGACGCCCCCAGACTCTCCAGCCAAAAGATGAACTGCTGATCTGGATGATCCGGCTCTGTCATATCAAAGCACAACCCAGGAGATGGCATTAGGGGGAAAAAAATTAAGATAAAACCCATCTTATGTGGTTGCTGTTGAAAAGTGGGTATGGTTCTAGCAACAGATTGTTTTAATAAGATCAGACAACCATGACATGGAGGTCGGAGATGAAGATCGGGTCCCCAGACTGCAGAAGGACTTTGATGCTTTATCGTGAACAATATGCTCTCACATACTTTACCCAGCTAATTCTCAAATACCTCCGAAGGCTTGGCATTGTCATTTTGAACATGATAGAGGTAAGGAAACTGAATCTCTGAAGGTTATCTGTCTAGCTGTTACATAGGCTGAATTGTATCCCCCAAAATTCGTATGTTGAAGTCCTAACCCCCTGTGCCTCAGAATGTGACCTCATCTGAAGATAGCATCTGTAAAGGTATAAGTTAAAATGGTAGCATTAAGGTGGGTACTAACCCAGTAAGACTGATGTTCGTATACGAAGAGGAGATTAGGACACAGAGGGATGACGGTGTCAAGACAGAGAGAAGGTGGCCACCCATGAGACAAGGAGAGAGGCTTCCAGAGAAACCAAACTACCTGACACCTTCATCTAGGATTTTCAGCCTCTAGAATTGAGAACATAAACTTCTACTGTTCGAGCCACCCAGGCTGGGGTACTTTATTATGGCAGCCCAAGCTAAACTAAGACACCAACACAAAGTCTCCCAGGGCTAGAGTGGGCTTCTGCTATTTTGATGGAAACGCCTCGCATTCTGCAAAGCTGGGTCCTATCCTAGGATGATTTCAGCGGAAGGTGCAGAGGTCCCTACACCCCCGGCCCCTCTTTCTTCTCACCACTCCTTATTTGCTCTCCCACTCCATCCTCCCTCTTTCTCCCTCTTCCACACTGGCCTTTCCATTTGCCGACCATCTGCAGAATGCATACTGTGTTTTGCATAAGCCCTTGTAACTGGTGTTATCTCATTATCAGACTATTTCTGATTCTTTTCCTTCAAGGCTATTTTTAAGCTCAATCCTTGTTGCAGATGCATATTTAACTTGTCACTTGTAATTGTTGCCCCGAATTTCTGAAAGTGTCTTTATTTTGCCTTTGCACTTGACTGATAGTTTCTGTGGATATAGAATTCCAGGTTGAAAATCATCTGCCTCTAACACACTTTATTATCTTCTAGTTCCCGGAGTTGCTGCTGGGAAAGCTGAAGTTATCAGAGTCCTGATTCTTTATATGTTGCCTTTTCTTCCTCTCCTGAAAGCTTATAGAATCTTTTATTTCACCCAGCTGCTCTGAAATTTCACACTATGCCTTAGAGTAGGTTTATTTCTGCCTATTATACTAGGCAATTTCTACCTGCAAGCCAGTATCCTTTATTTCTAGAAAGTTTATTGAATTGTCTTTTAAAGACTTATTGTCTTCTCTGTTCTCTCCTCCTGGAATGCCTATTATCTAGACACTGCACCTCCTAGACTAAACTTCTAACTTTTCATATTTTCTCCCTTCTTCTCTGTCATTTTGTTGTCTTTCTGATAGAGTTTTCAACCACATCTTCCTGTCCTTTCATTGAGCCTTTCATTTCTGCTATCAAGTTGTTACTTTCCCAAAGTATAGGTGGTGGTGGTTGTCTTCTAAATGTTGCCTTTTCGTAGTATCCGATGCTTGATTCACAGAAGAAAAATATTCTCATCACCCTGATGATGTTAATGGTAGGCATAGTCTGTGTTTCCTCCAGGTTAAAAAAAATGCATTGAGATATGATTCATATACCACAAAATTCACCCTTTCAAAATATACAATTCAGTGTTTCTTTACAAGTGGTGCAACCATTAATCTGCTTTTCATCTCTAGAGATTTATCTATTCTGCACATTTCATATAAATGATATCATATAATATGTAGTCTTCTGTGTCTGGCTTCTTTCACTCACATAATGCTTTTAAAAGTTCACCCATGTCATTGCATGTATCAGTGCTTTATTCTTCTTATGGCCAAAATATTCTATTATATGTATATGCCACATTTTACTCATCCATTCAGCAGTTAACAGACAAATTGGATTGTCTCCACTTTTTATTTGTGCATAATGCTGGCATGGACGTTTATGTATAAGTTGCTATGTGGACATAAGCTTTCGTTTCTCTTGGTAGACACCTAGGAGGAGAATTGCTGGGTTATGTGGTAATTGTTTAACCTCCTTAGGAATTGCCAGACTAGTTTCCAAAGCAGCCACACCATTTTACATTCTTGTCCGTAGTGTGTGATGGTTATTATCTGTCCTGACTGTAGCCATCCTAGTATGTATAAAGTTGTATCTCAGTGTGTTTTTTTTTAATTGTGGTAAAATATGTATAACATAAAATGTATCATGTTAACTATTTTAAGGTATACAGTTCAGGAGCATTAAGTACATTCACAACTGTCACCACCATCCATGTCCAAAACTTTTTCATCTTCTCAAGTTGAAACTCTGTCCCCATTAAACAATAACTCCCTATCCTTCTTTCCCCAGCCTCTGGAACCCACCACGTACTTTCTTTCTCTATGGATCTGACTTCTCTAGGGACCTCATATAAATGGTATCATACACTATTTGTCCCCTTGTGAATGACTTCCTTTACTTAGCATATTGTCTTCAAGGCTCATCCATGTAAAATGTGTCAGAAGTTCCTTTCTTTTTAAGTCTGAATAATATTCCATTGCATGTGGATATACCACATTTTGTTTATCCATTCATCCATCAATGGACATTTGTGTTGTGTTTCCACCTTTTGGCTGTTATGAATTGTGCTGCTATGAACATGGGTGTACAGTTCAGCTTTGGTTTATACTTCCCTGATGGCTAATGGTAAAATACTGTGCATCTGTTCATGAGCTTACCAGCCCAAATTATTTTTTAAACCTTTAAACCTTTAAATGTATTTTTGTCTTTCACATTCGTCACTTTACATAGATACTAGATAGTCAGTGTTTGGCTGCCTTGAACATCTGCTCATTTTTAATCTGGAAGAACTCAAACGCTGGTTTAAGCCTCTACACATATGCCCGGGGGCCACCCTTGGGGCCCATCTACTGAGAGCTCAGTGCTCTGGCTGGGCCACTTGTTAGGAGACCCCTACTATAATTTCCTTTGGGTCTTTCTTTTAGATCAGGGGAGATGCTTCAGCCTGCTCTGGAAGGTGAGTGCCTGGCTGTCATATAAAGTCCTTCAGCTGTGTGTGCTCGTGCTTGTTTGGTCAATGCACCCGTGTTCTGCATAGTCCCACCTGCCCCTGTGCCCAAGGGCCTCCACTATCCAGTCACAGCTTCCCAGGGAGTACATCTCCAAAGTCAGCCAGGTGGGTGGGGGCATCTAGGGATCCTGCTGCTTCTGAAATGAGCTGTACCTCATCCTCCTTAATCTGACGCCTCCTCTCCCGCCTGCAGAGGTCCTGAGCCCTCATCACCATTTTCTGCGAGGCACGCAGGTGCCTTCTGCACTGCTGGTGGTGGTTAGGCTTTCCTAAGGCTGGGAAAGCACAGCACCGCCATCCACAGGTGCTCCGGCCTCCGAAGTTCACTACTGCTCTCTCTTCTCCTGGTCTCCCCATCCATCCTGGGGTTGGGGGAGGGGGGCTCCAATTTAAGAATAAAATTTCTTGATAGAAGGTGGCTCGGTGAGTCCCATCTTTGCCCGACTTACCCTGAAGCCTTCACGGGGATGTGCTCGGGGCTTGCCACCAGCTGTCTCCTTTTAACCCTTCTGAGGACCTCAGGGGTAAGGGCGGTGCTCACGTTACCCCCTGAGTCACAGAGGAGGACCCCGAAGCTCGGGAGGCTTCAGGAACATGGCCACGACTACACGCTAGCAATGTGGAGCTGAGATTTGAAACCAGACGTCTATTGCGGACACCCTGGTTCTCACACTGAGTAAGACTGGGTAGCCACTTCCAGGTGCTCACGGCTAGGCCTGGGCTCCGTGGCTCCACAAACTGGGGCTCTGCCTCCGAGGAGCAGGAGAAGGGAGGGGAATGTGCCCTTCCTGGGCCACTTTCCTTGTCCTTTATTTTGACTCATCTCATTAAAAGTAAATGCTTTCAGGCCAGTGAGCTGTGAGTGGCGACAAGCTCACTCCCCAGCAGTGCTCAGACCCCCAAGGTGCTAAGGTTTTAGTTTCCAGTGACTGCCTCTGTCTGCCTGTTCTCTCGGTCTCTGGGGGGTGGAGAGCTAAGCCTGTAGCTCAGGAGGCTGCTGTGGAGAGGAGAACAGGAAAGGCACTGCCAATCCTGCCCCTCCCCTGCTGCCACAGAGAAGGAACCTTGAACATATTTAGAAAAAGATGTCAAGTGTACCCCCACATGCGATCGGACGCCCCAGGGTAAGCTGACGCAAGGTGTGTTTCACATACAACCAAAAGCAAGTGAAAAATGTTGACCCTATTCAACCTGAAACTGAAAGCGGATGTTACATCTAGGAGCAAAGGGTATCAGAAGTGAAAACACAAATGTGCCACTTACCAGGTGACAGAAAGAAAAGGAAATTAAGTTTCGTTTCTTTAAGCTATAAAGATAGAAAATGGAGGTTCAAAAAATTAAAACCATATAAAGCCCAAGCAGAAGCGCCTCTCCCTCCGTCTTCACCCCCAAACCTTTCCTCCACGTTTGGACTCCCCTAAGGCAACTATTTATAGCATGTTGAATACATTTAGCAGAAGGTTCTCCATTGCCCATACTGACATGCTCTAATGTCAGTTGGTTTTGTTTCGTGTAATTTTAAAAACATAGTGTTTGATGACTTGCTTTCTCACTCCCAAGTACATTATTGACATCTTTCCAGATCAACAAATAGGGATTTAACTCAGAAAGTAATTATGAATCAGTCTTAGAGTCACTGTAGGATATGTGGGTGATTATAAATTTGCAGCACGCCCTGAGGAAATGCACCACATGTTTTTCTGGGTGCAACGTGCAGCGCATTAATTTGGAACACCACAAAGGCCTGGCAGCAATAGATTTTAAAGAGGTCAAGGTGGGAAGTGGAAAAAGGCACCAGCCAGTTTTAAAGCTCAGCTTGTCACAATAAAGATGTGCACATGGCTGGGAGAAAGTGATCCCAGATGAGCCCCCCAAAGGGTCAAGGTTATGGGTGATTACAAATTTTGTCCATGTAAAAAAAGAGTTGAAAAACCAGTGGAAATCACACATTTTTATCTTGAGTCAAGTAGAAGGTAAACCTAACTTACATAGTGCAAGGATAGCTAATGAACAATCTAATTTCTAAATGTTAAACATTTTGCAAATTTTTTGAGTGGCAAAAAGGAAACAAAAAGACAAATTTGCAAAGGAAAACAGAAAGACAAAAAAGTGATTAAGAAAGTAAAAGACTTATCTTCTTGAAGAGGATAATCTTGAGATTCAGTAACTCCTTGAGTGACTCAAAAAGACAAAATGTAGATATTTCAGGCATTCAGAAGGGCTGAATGACCGTTCCCCACCCTGATTCATCATGTTGTACCAGAGATTCTCAACCAGGGAAGTTTTGCCCCCCTCCTCCGGGCGACATCTGCAATGCATAGAAACATCTTCCATTGTCACATCTGAGGTGCGGTGCTGTTGGCATTAGTGGGCTGACACCTGGGTTGCTAGTAAACACCTCACAGTGTACAGAACAGCCCCTCACAACAGAAAATGAGCCTCCCCCAAATGTCGGTACTGTCGAGGCTGAGAAATCCTATAGTACATCTTTCCTAAGGGATTCCTTTTTATTTTATAAAGGGTATGAAATCCTATTTCATCAACCACATAATACATCAGAAACAGATTCACATCATTTTCTTGTGAACCTAAACCAATCAAACTCAACTACCCTAACAAAAAGTAGGAGTGAAAATTTTGAATAAGATTGATTCCACCTGTAAACCTCTAAAGGCGGGGATAAGCAGTATTACCCAGAACACAGAACAGAATTTCTCAGCAGGCAAGACATGACCTCAGACAGTGGAGGGTAAAGCTGATTCTCACACAGCTAATCCCAGCACCAGTACGTGCCTCACAACAACCCTACTCAACTTGAAAATGACACTCTGAGCCTGGAAAACAAGGCTAGAAATTATGTCCACCCTAAAGGGAAGGAATGGAAACTTCACCTCCTGTGTGGTTAATGGCCTTAGAAGACACACACACAACACTTATTCTTCATTTTTGTGAATAAAATCCAGCTCAGCCCTAGGAAAACTCATGGCAGAAAAATCTTCCCTTTTTTCACTGAGTTGCAGCCAACAAATAGTAGCCTCTGGAGCCCTGCTTGAGTTAAGCCTGTCACCTTTCCACCCCACCCCACCCAGGCACCAGCTGTGGATTTCGAACTCCTGAGGTCAGCTCAGGTGCCGAGAGAGAGGCTGGATGGCTCATTCATTGCCTCACACCTGCTTTGAAAGTTAGCACTGTCTTAGTAAGTGGGAAGCTCCTCAAGCCCACCAGGGAGGCAAATGGAAATCCAACATCTCAATGGGGGCACTGTCTACATAAACTGTTTATTTAAGGTAAGGTTGTAATAGACAGTGGGTGAGCCGGGAGTTTCATCAATAGGTTCCTGGAGGCGTTAGAACAATCCATACAGTAACCAGCATTAGAGATGATGAAGAATTAATCCCACGAGGCCTCTGGCCGGATGAGGACAGCCACCTGCCTGCCTGCTTTGTGCAGTTCAGACAGATGCTGACAGGGGGCTGCCTCCAGCTCCTCCCGGCCACCCACTCCCACTCCCCACACCACCTCCACCTGCCTGACTGCCTCGTTCCACCCTGGAGGGGGGCTTTGCTCTAACCTTCACAAGGTGCAGGACCAACTAGCAGCAGCCTGACACAAATGCTATGGAGGACAATGAATAGCAGGTATAATGAGGGCTTCCCTCCAAATAAGCTTTGCACTGCTCTCTGTGTTCCCATTAGAAATGAGAAAACTGCTGATCCTTATTTATTTTTAAGCTATCTTAAACTAATCAGTTCCTATTAATGACCCTAATTATTCAGCTCCTATTTTTAAATGCTGGTCTCCCAGCATGCTCTAAGTGGGTGGTTTTAATTAAGCCTAATTGCATGTACATCACAGCCAAATATACACCCCACACGAATGATTAACAGGGCTTGGAATTTAGTTCATTAAATAGAGGTTTGCAGTGGGATGATGGTGTATCTCAGACTTAAGAGTATCATATAAATTACCATTCTGATAACTATGGTGGCAGAGGATTGTTCATTAGAGTCATTTAGGACACAGTCCAACACCAGACTCAGAAGTTAAATTCCCCAGCAGTTGTCAAGTTCACAGAAGGTTTGTTTCCTTGAAGCTGTAAGTTGGAATGTACTGGCTTTGCTTTTCTTTTGGATTTGCATGCTTAGATGCCTTCTTCCAAGAGAAGTGTATTCTAACACGGCAGCATGATGTTGTCATTAAAGAAGCACTAATCCTAAGTTTTTTTTAAAAAATCACTTTCTGTGCAAAATCCAGTTGCTGTTCTCTGGCCCATCCCTAAGAAGTCAAGTTTTTATCACTAACAGCACACTCTTTCATACTTTATCCAGCTAAATCTTGCCTGATTCCCCAATACCTTGGGGATCCCTGGCATTATGCTTTAGGCTTTAGAGGCTGAGGAAATCAAAGCTTGGAAAGGTGCTCTGGCCAGCACAGGATCTCCTAGGGCTGGCCTCCAGGGTAACCTTCTTGAGAACTCAACTGCAAGGGTCCCACCGGTCCTGAAGATCTGATTTCCCTGGTCCAAACCATCGCATCCTGCAGAGCCCCGCCGCCAATCAGAGGCCGCCATCACAAACTCCGGGGACTCAGCTTTGCTCCACCTTCTCATCTCTACCTTCCCGGCCTCTGTTCATACTGTACACTGAGCACCCACAAAGGGTTTGGCGTTTCTTTCACAGAATACAGTAAGAGCAGGTGAGAACTGTCCTAAGTGTTGCGTGGCAGATCACCTGACCTGTGGGTTGTCAAGGACGCTGCAAAATGTTGCTGGAAGGTTCCTCTGAAAACGGTTCTATCTCCGAGGTTCTCACCAAGCCTTTGTCAGAGTAGATGTCAACTCATTCAAATCCAGTAGCAAAATACACGTGTCCTGTAGAGACAGTCCTTGCCAGGCAGGGCTTCTATTGTTTTTGGAAAGCTGTTCTTTGTGGGAATACATTCCAGATGCTCTAAATACCGGCTGAGATGCTCTGTGACAGTGATGGAGATTTGGAGGGGATGACAACAGAGAAACAGAATTACATTTCTGTCCTGTTTCAGGCGTAGCCTAAACCAGCTCCCACACAATGGCCTTACCTTTCAACTAACTGAGAGGGGCTCCTTGCAGTCAAAGTCAGAAGGATGAAAATCAAGGACTGGGTTGCTGTCTGTGGGTAGATTGGGCCTTTAGCTATTTGGCCACCCAGCACAGTTGACTTGGACGAAGTGTGTAGAGGATTGGAACTGAGGGCTTTGGAGTCAGGCCCACCTGATGATGGCTCTCAGCTTTCCCATTACCTGCTGTGTGACCTCAGGTATTTTACTTAAACTCTCTTGAGCCTCTGATTTCTGCATCTATATAGCTGGTACAGACGCTTTATATAAATCTATCATACTTCAATTATTGGATCATTTGTGAGTTTTAAGTGAATTGAGGGAAAGTGCTTTGCTCATAATAAACACCAGTAGGTGTCCAAAAGGGGTCTTTTTAAAATCAGAATATTCCTACTGAACTTAAAATTGTGGTAATATTACATAGCAAAGCCAGAGTAACCATAATTCATACATTTTCTTTAATGTCACTTAAAGAAGTAGCTGACCCTCAAACCCCTCCACACGTAATACCAGTCTTGATCATAGTCGAGTGGGTCAGTATCCACACCAGTCTGACTAACAAATATCGAAACCCTCTGAAAACATTGTGCAGAGAGAATGCAAACTGATGACACAGGGAAACTTCGAATCTTGCCTCAGATGTAAGGCTTCATGAAGTTGGAAAGCATGATTGAGGAACTACGGGATTGTTCCATGTGCAGTGAAAGCCAATGTTGAAATTATGACCTAAAATGTATTCATCAGAAACCAACATACTTATTTTTCATTCTAAGTTTTTTCAAGATCCGATTGTCACACTTTCCCACCACTGGTTCTGCATGCAAATTAAGTTCACTTTAAGTGATCCTGATTCAGTAGAAATCAGGAGTAAGAGGTCCCTGTGTGTATAAGCGTACATATGTCATTTTACAGAATCAGGAAGAAATGGCTTCATAAATTATATTCCATCCATATGAACTCTCATTAGGCACACACACACACACACAAAGACAAACATGTGTTGAATAGATTAAACTTCCTGTGACGAATGGGGTGGACACAGGGGGAAGAGAAAGAGAAGGCAAAGAGAAGAATCAAGCAGACAAAAGCAGATCAGGGCTCTGTCCATGAGTCGTCTGCTCCGCTCTGTCCATGAGTCTGCTCCCCTGAAAGGCAGTGTGGCTGTGCTGGGGCCCCTGAAAGCAAAAAGCCCTCCCCCTCGGTGGGAACAGGTCTACCCCTTGTTTTCTTGGTACCAGAACCCGAGATCAGAAAAATGATAAACAAATCCGCATTTCAGTGCGAGGAACGCTCAGGGAGATTGCCAAGAGAACTGGAACCAGGCAGAACCGACCCCGAGGCCCTGTAGTGAATGAGCCAAAGCCTTTCTAATTCCGGGACTCATCTGCTCTGTGCAAGAAACCTCACTGCCTGAGCACCACTTTCAAAGGCAGGTGGAATACAGCTTCCCCTCGACGTCCCCTCTCAAATTCTCCATCAAGGTCTGATTTGTTCGCATTGTTGGCCTCCACAATGCCGTCTCTCTTCCCCACTCACACCCAACTTGCCTGGGCCCCGTGCTCTGCGCCCACACCGCGGTGGTATAAACCCCACTGGGGAATACGCTCCCTTGGCCCTGGTCTCTATTTGAATGAGTGATCCCATTACCAGCCTTCTAACCAAGTCGTCTCCCGAGGAGTACAGTCTCCCAGCCCTCAGAGTACGAAAATGATTCATTAGTCACCCATCACAACAATAACATGAGTCACATGTTATGAAAACCTGAAAGGATGTGTTTTGCGTACACAGAAATATAAGGTTTGCAAATTTCTGGGATTTAACTTCATTGGGGAAGAAGCATGGTAGAAATAAATTCCACATTTTTTCAGAGTGAATTGTGTTAAAAACCCACATCATGCAACATGTGTGTGAATCATTCTCCAAGAACTCAATGTAAACGGTTGTTGATATAAATAGATATGCTTTTAAACAAAGACAGATGTCCCAAACCAAAATGTTAAGCAAACGCATACAACCATTAAGTTTAAAGACATCTTGGTTCCCATTTCTTTCCCAATAGGTGAATCTTCCCCAGGCTATGACAGCAAGGGGTGGAATAGAGAACATTTTGTTTCCCAATGAAAAGGCATGTTGTACTACAAGGAGCAGGTGTGTGAACAGCACAGTATCGAGAAGCGCGTACACTCGCCTGTGTTGTGATACGCTCTCTTACACAAACATTCTCATGGTATTCATTGATTTATTTGAAGCACATTCCAGAAGACTCCTGTACTCAGACTGCCTCAGAATATTATTTTAGGCAGTACTAAGTGGGAGGCATTGGAAAATAAGTCACTGGAATTTGGGGTGGGCAAGGCTGACATCAGTGGGGGAAGAAGCTGGGAGCCAGGAGGATTCTGGAGCGAGAGCAGGCCATGGGACAACAGTCCTCGGTGGGAACAGGCCTGTCTCTTGTTTTCTCAGTACAAGGACCCAAGATCAGAGAGATAATAACTGAATCTGCATTTCAGTGCAGGGAACACTCTCTGAGATTGCCCAGAGAACTAGAACCAGGCAGAAAGGTCATTTATAAATAGAGCAATTCACATTTTTTGTGCATCAGGCACTGTGCTAGGAAGCATTTTCACATGCATTCCCTCACTGAATGTGAGGGATGGAGTAGAGAATTTAAAATGCCAAAGGAATTAGAGATGGAAGACAACTATATCTTTTGACCGTACTACCCTTTATATGGTAAAAAAAATTCTGCTGAACCCTGCAGGTCCTCCTTTCCCTCCAGATGACATAGCAAAGACCTTCGCCCTGAGACTGCACTTCTCCTGGAAGGAAGCAATAGCTGCCTGGGAGGTGCCAAGGACTGAGCTGGGGGTACTGGTTGGAAAACTGATCTAGGGGTCATCTTTGGCAATCCCCTCCTGTCCCAGATTTTCTTTCTTTGTCATGAAGCCAAATGATCTGGAACTTGGTTCTTTCTCAACCTGTCAAAAAGTCAAAAACAAAGCCTCAATCCGAAATCACTTGAGGATTCATGTTATACTGGTCCTGACCTTAACATTATTATTTATAGGAAATCACCACTCCATTGGGGGTACAGGCTCTGCAAGTAGTCAGGAGTTGCAAAAGCATACTCTGATTGTATCAATGTAATATCATCAGCAGCCAGTGATCTGGAGGTTTGGTCTCCATGCTGCCAGACTTCTGTGAGTATTAGGAGAAAATGTTGTGTGACTCAAATATTCAAATGAGGTCACAGGTGATGCCTGGTAAGCGTAGACATGCTGTAGCAGAGACAGGCAAGGAAGGGTGTCCACAGTCTAGTGTCCTATGCCTGCATACACAAGAAGATGCACTTCCCAGCATCCCCTGGGGTTAGGCCAGCCATTTCCCCAGGATCTAGCCAAAGGAAAGAGGACAGGAAGGAGGGGAGTTATTTGTAGGCTTGGCCATAAAGCTCCCTTCATGTCCACTCTCCTTCTTCTGTCGTGACTCTGAATGTCATGTGTAAATATGGTGGCTTTACAAGATGTAAGGAGACTGGATTCCTGAGTTACCACCTGGAGGAGAGCCCAAGAGAGCTGCCTAGGCTGTGTCAAACTGTGGATGAGGGAAGAACAGCTCCAAATTTTATTAGGACCCTGCGATTTGGAGAGTGTGTGTCACAGCAAATTGTTTTTATTATCCTGACTCATGCATCTAGTTTCTGCTAAGTATAGATAGATACCACTAGTGGGGTGCTTTTGAGTAACTTAATTTACAACATTTTCCTGACTGAGGGTGTGGTTCAAAATCAATGCCAAAGGATTGCAGTTGGGAAGAGGAAGAAAAGCAGTGCTTTTCTTGGCAGTGGTGCTCACTCCAGACTCCATTTACATTAAAGTCCCCAGAGCAAAAGGAACCCGAAAGGGTTGTTCGGTTCATTCCTCTTCTAAGCATGGCTGTACCCAGATCATGCTGGAGGGGTGATCTGTTCTCTAGTTCTAAAAGCAGCCAAGCACAAGAGTTCACAGCCCACTCTAGCAATTCAGTGACTCAAAACTCAGAGGCAGGGGGTTTCTTTTTGAGTGCCAATCCAAGCCCATTGGCAGGCCACATGATGACCCTATTCACTCCAATTAGTGAGGGAATGCACTGTTGCTCACAATTCCATTCTGTATGTCTTCATTTATTTGGCTACTGACATCATATAAATTCCTCGTCAATCTTTCCTTTCCAGGTAAAATAAATTAATTTAATCCAACCAGCAATGGCAGAGGTTCAGTCTCTACCCTCCAAGAGAAGAGAGGGATATAAAAGAGGGAACAGAGTCTTAAGACATGTTACAATAGATGAGAGGACTGGAGGAAGAGAAAGAGGTGGACTGTGGTCTTCAAGGGGGGTTTCCCAGAGGAGGTGGGCTTCTTCACCAGGCCTTAAAAGATGGTGAGAACTTGAAAGAGTCAAGAAACAGGAGTCAAGAGTCAAGAGCTATGATGCTATGCGAGAATTCTGGAGACCAGGATGGGCATGGAGCAAGATGGTGAGCAAACCCACTTGGCTAAAGAGGAAACTTCCGCTGGAGAATGAGAGGAAGAGGAGTGAAGGAGAAGAAGTGTGAGCCCTTTCTTGGAGAATATGGTAGGTAGAATAATGGCCCTCTAAGAATGTCCAAGTCGAAGTCCCTGAAACCTGTGAATGTTCTCTTACATGGTTAAAGGGACTTTGCGGTGTGACTAAGTTACACCTTGAGGTGGGGAGAGTAGCCTGGGTGATCCAGGTGGACACAAAATGTAATCACAAGGGTCTTTATAAGAGGAAGGCAGGAATGACTGACTCAGAAAAGCAGACATCACATTAGAAGCAGAGGGCAGGGAGAGAGGGAATTCAAGATGGTGTGCTGGGACACACGCCTTGAAGATGGAGGAGGGGCCATTAGCTAAGGAATTACCAGGTAGCTAGAAGCCGGAAAATGCAAAGGAGCCAGTTCTCCACTAGACCTCCAAGTAGCAATGCAGCCTGGAGTTTAGGACTTCTGTCCTCCAGAACTGAAAGTTCATAAATTTGTGTTGTTTAAAGCCACTAAAACAAATTAGGATAATGTGTTACAGCAGCCATCAGAAACTAATACAGAGGTCTTCAACTTTGAGGCTGGTGAGACATTAACCTAAAGCAATCAGATGTAAGTCTTCAGCAGAGGCATGAAGTCACTCATCCTACATTTAGGCATTGCAGGAGCTCTCTGCCAACACCACTAAAACACGTCCTTGCCTATACTGGTTCCCATGTGCCCCAGCAGGGAGAACAGTTCCTGCACACAGAGGAAACCCATGGTGTATTTGCTGAGTGAATGAGCACATAGCTAGTACATGCTCCAATCTCTCTAGTTGAAGGTGTTGTTCTCTCTCACCTGAACTATTTTAATATCTACCTCATAGACCTCATAGATTCCCTTGTCTCCATTCTGACCTGCTCTCAGGTTCTTCATCCAATACAATTTGGTTGTCTAATTTTCCACCCAAGTAAAATTTCAATTCCTTCAAATATTATTTAAAACTTCTAAGACATGGCCCTGGATTATCTTCAGGAGCCAAAACCATCGACGCCCACAGTTTCCTTTCTACACTGACATGACCTCACCATTAAGCTGCTCTCCCTAACATGACTTTGCCATCCCACTGTGCTCATAGATGGCTTTGCTATTCCAAGAAACCCAAGAAAGTGAAAATTACTAACTTTATCATTAGTGTGAGGAGCTTCCCAGAAAAATCCATTTAAATGAACATCAAGCTATTTAGCTCAGTAACCAGTATCAAGAATTGTTTATTCTCCTGAAGTTTTCTGAGAATCCTGCCTTAAACCCTCACTGTGCTGCCCACACTCATCGTAAACCACTGTACCATGATCCTTACCCAATCCTAATCAAGCTTGCCCCAACCTTGAAAGGACTCCCCAACCCTAATTTTGCCTCCCCATCAAAACACTGCTTGGACTCTGTCAAGATGGTCATGGCCCTTACTGTGGTCAGTGGTAAACCCAGCTTTGTCCTACCAGCAGGTTGTAAGTATTTGAGGGTTCAGCACTGGACATCCAACTGAACGTAACACTTTCTGCCTTCCTCTTGTATAAGGCAGAATAATGACCATCCAACAATGTCCACATCCTAATGCCAGCAATCTGTGGATATGTCACATCACAGGGAAATGAGAAATGGCCCTAGCAGATGGATCTGAGATGGATAATTATCTGATTTTGAAATGGGGAGATCATCCTGAATTATACAGGGGAGACCAGTGTAATCACAAGGATCCTTAAATGAGGAAGAGGGAATCAAAAGAGTCGGTGTAAATTAGTGTGACCTGAGAAAGACTCAGCCAGCCACGCTGGCTTTGAAGATGGAGAGAGAGCCACAAGCCAAGGAGTGACGCAGGTGGCCTCTAGAAGCTGGAAGCAGCAAGGAAATGGAGCTCCCCCAAGAGCTCTAGAAGGAACACAGTCCTACCAACACCTGGATTTAGCCCAGTGACACCTACCCAGAACTCTATGAAAATAAATGTGTGTCATTTTAACCCACTAGGTTTCTGGCATTTTGTTACAGCAGTGATGGAAAACCAATATGCCCCCATTTGCCCATGCTCTTTCCTCTGCCTGAAATCCTGACACCTGATCTCCCTTCTCTGTTGTTGAAATCTTGTCTGTTTATCCTTTCAAATTAATGACAAATGCCACTTCCTCCAAGACACCCTTCACCAAATGCTCCTTTTCTGAATTCTCACTTGTCTAGTTTATTCTCCTTCATTTTATATTAAGTATTACATTTTTTGGAAATGGAACACATGCCTTATATCACAGTCCCCTTTAACTTAGAAGCAGATGACAGGTACAGACACATCTCTTCTTTCATTAAAACTACTGATTTTCCCTTGAACCTGCTGAATAATGTAAGTAGTGGGTACAAAAGTACTTTGATATTTGGGGATCAAAAATGTGTTTCTTATGAACTAGAGGTGAAGAAGAAGCTTCCTCTATTGGAGACTAATAGGATTTCAGTTGGAAAAACAACTTCAGTAAGAAGATTGAAAGAGTTTGATATGTAAAGCAATTTGCAAATAATAAAACAGAAACCAAAAGAGCATTTGCTGTGGGGCTAGTTTTTCCACTAGGCATCTCAGGCTAATGAGGCCAGCCCATAACTTTTTGAGGGGCCCATGAAAATATGTGAAAGACTACATGAGAAGTGAAAATCATGAAATTAAAGATGTTTCATCAAATGTCTACAAACTGTAACACCACCTCAATGCATTAATTGGTGAATTTTGGATAAATACAACTCCACTGTGTTTGAAAACGATTCATAAGCTTGATTTTTCTCAATTCACCAGAATTGAGAATTCTCCAGTAGGCACAATAGATTTAATTAGCTCCTTGTAACTAATTTTGAAAGCCATGTTATTTAAAAAAAAAAAAACTTCTCAAATTATTTTACATCCAAAAAATATTGAAGATGGGAAGTAGGTTCATTTTAATCTATGTGGTAAAATGTGTTGTGGTGCCCCCAAAAGGGAGAGTCTACAGCTGAACCTCAAACCAAGCTGGGAGGAGTGGAGCAGAAAGGAATTCAGGGACAGAGTTACAGACGATGGTAACAGTAACAGCGGTGGCCAGTCATGGCTCATTTATCACGTGCCACTGAGTCCTCTTACCTTTTTGGAATTGAGGTGAAATTCACATAACATACAGTTAGCCCATTTAAAGTGTACAGATCGGTGGCATTTGCTACATTCACAGTGTTGTACAACCACTACCTCTCTCTGGTTTCACGTGCTTTTCATCACCCCAAAAAATGTCCCTTACTCACTGGACACTAACTCCCCCTTTTCCCCTTCTGTGATCCCCTAGTAACCCCTGATCTGCTTTCTGTCTCTATGTACTTGCTTGGTCTGGACATTTCATATGATTGGAGTCATACTGAAAGGGAGGAAAGGACGCAGACTCCACAGTCCCAGCAGGTTTATTGCTAAACCTTAGAGGGACCCCTCTGTTCTGGCCAGCAGGAAAGGGGTCTCTTAAAGGGCCTAGAGGCTTTTTATGGCCAGGGTTTTTTGGCAGGCTTTTTGAGGGGAGAGTCAGGGGAAAGGTGGGCTTGTGGCTTGCTGACATGTCCTCTGGAGAATGCATGGAGCCTAGGTAAGATGACACCTAGGTCTCTCTGAGATGGTGGGTGGGCTTATTCGAAAGGTGGTATTTGGGCCCGGATTCTATCACATACAGTATGTGGTTTTCTGCAGCTGGCTTCTTTCCCTCCACGTGATGTTTGCAGGGTTCATCCATGTGGTGGTACTTCATTCCTTTTTATGACTGAATGATGCTCCATTGTATGTATACCTGGCAATTTGTTTATCCATTCTTCAATGGTGGACACTTGGGCTGCTTCCACCTTTGGCTATTACAGGAATAACACTGCTGTGAACCCACGTGTACAAGTCCCTGTGGACATACTTTTTCATTTCTGTGGGCGTGGACCTAGGAGGGAGACTCTTTCACCTTCCCAAGAGCAATATGAGGATTGATATGATCATGCACCCAAGGTGACTCACCTGTAAGAGGCAGAGCCATGGTCTACACTCAGGACAGTGTGATTATAGAGCTCCTGCCCTTCCTCTGCCCTGAGGCTCCTTCCTGTGGGTGCCCATGAGGTAGAGTGTAGTGGGGGGAGTCTGTGCAGGGCATGACAGGAAGCAAAGGCTAGCGAGTATGTGGCGAGCCAGGTGCATGCGGAATAGAGGCCTCTGAGGGTGATGGGGACCAGATTCTGGAAGGTTCTCAACACCAGTATGGTAGCCAAAGTCAGGCTGCCAGCAGTAGATGCACTTTGAGGACATGTGAGGCTGGTTTAGAAAGCCCATCTTCAGGCACAGACTGAGAAAATGAGGAGCAGTGTGACCTTTCCACGTGACTTTTACAATTAGACAGAGAGCCACACCTCTTAGCAGGGATGAGAAATGAACACTGGTGCCAACACAGGCACATATACACGAAGCATCATAATTCCCAGGCCATGGCCACAGTGGCTGCAGCAGTTATGGGAATAGAGAATTCAGAGGGACCTGTACAGACAGCACAGAGAAACGGGAAGCAGTTGAGATGTGTGGACCCTCCCCCACATGCATTCAAAAATTTGCGATTTCAGAGGTTATACAAACAATTCAAAGATCTAATCTGCAGGCTTGGACCCTAAGTTTATTTATTTTGCTATTCTTTCTCTTGTCTATGAAGATGGATATTTAGCTCATTTATGTTCAGCATTTTTTTCCCAATTATAAGTATCTAAAGTTCTGCATGTACTTCTAAATTTTACTTTAGCTGCATCCTGTAGTGCTTTCCTAATCATTCATTTGTTAATATTTCCTAATCTTCATTTAACTTCCTCTTTGACCTTTTGGGTTGGTTACCTATTGCTGCATTGAAAAACACTTAGCTTGAAACAATAATCATTTGCTTTTATCTCATGATTGGTGGGTCATAAATTTGGGCAACTTTCAGCTGGGTGGTTCTTTTGCTTTCCTAAGTGGTGACTAAGGTAACTGGTGACATTCAGCTGGAAGATATGCTGGTCTGGAGGGTCCAAGACAACCATCTGCCACATGCTTGGCATCTTGGCAGTGATGGCTGGGAGGCCAGACTCAGGTGAGACTTTGGCGTGTCTGCACATGGTGCCCGTGTGTGGTGGTCTCAGGAAGGTTGGAGTAATTCAAGGTGGCTCAGGGTTCCCAGAGAGAGTGATACAAGATGAAGGAAGCTACTAGTCTGAGACCTGGATCAAGAATCCAGCAGAGCACTCTTCCCCACATTCTGCTGCTCAAAGCAGACCTCAGAGATTCATTAGAAAGGACACAGATCCTGCCTCTAGATGGGAGAAGTGGCAAAGAATTTCTGGTCATCTCTTTGTGCTAAACTGTGTCCCCTCAAAGTTCATATGTTGAAATCCTAACCCCAGATCTTCAGAATGTGACTGTATTTGGAGGTAAGATCTCTACAGAGACAGTTAGGCTAAAACAGGGTCATGAGGGTAGCTCTCATCCAACCTGACTGGTGTCCTTACAGGAAGAGGGAAGGAGAACACAGACATACAGAGGGAGGGCACCTGAGGACTCAGGAGCAAACACTGGCTGCCCAGGAGAGAAGCCTCAGACAGACCGACCCTGCGAGCACCTTGACCTTGGACCCTGAGCCTCCAGACTGTAAAACAATACATTTTTTGTTGTTTTATGGCTTTTGCTTTGTTTTTAGGTTAAAGAGAAGGCACTTCTAGAAATAACACTGGGACAACACTAACACCAATTGTCTAGAAAGTAGTTCTAAGAGCTAGAGTCAGAATATTAACAAGCCCTGACATATAACTTTTTATGGACATAACTCTTAACTGATATAAAAGAGGCTTGATCTGGAGAGGCTACAAAGAGAGCCTCTAAGGTAGATGGCCAGCACAAGGGTGATTGTCCACAAGAAAAGTTTAAAAAGAACTGGTAGCATGTGTGGTAGGCAAGGAAGTTTTCCCCATGTACTCAAGTACAGTCAGGATTTTGAGTCAGTAGTGACTAACCAATTTGTTCTTCCTGAGAATCAGGAATTGCAGCCAGAGATACAAGATTTAGTTTATAGGAAGACAATCTATGAATCCCTGGAATTTATGCCAGGAGAAACTGTCATCTGCCCTTTCTGGCAATGCTGAAGAAAGGTATAGTAGGCTACTTCTGTTAATATTCAATATGCAATCTAGCCTAGAATCGTAGTGCCCATTCTGAATAATAGTAATTATTCCTCTGCTTTATTGAGCTGCTGCTCACATTTGAGACACAATGGTGGATATTCTACTAACATGTTTTATCTAATTGAATCTTCTCAGCATTTTTGCATTATTAGTTTTTATGAATATGCTGATTTTGCAAGTGGGGAATTTAAAGATCGGAGAGGGTAAGTTACTGATATTGGGTCATACAACTATTAAGTAGTAGAGCAGAGATGAAAGTCCAAGTTCATTGGTGTTTGAGGATTGTAAGTAGCAAAACCAACTCTGGGTATCTCAAGCAAAATAAATAAAGATATGTTAGTCAGGGTTTTCTAGAGAACCAGAACCAATAGGATATTGAGAGAGATGTAAGAAGAGATGTATTATGGGAATTGGCTCAGGTGACTATGGAGGCTGAGAAGTCCCACAGTGCACATCGGTGGGGGCCAATCTCTTTATGCAGTCTAGTGACCCATGGGCTCTTTCCAAAAGACCCTCACAGACACCCAGAAATAATACTTTCTCAGCTCTCTAGGTGTCCCTTAGCCTAGTCAAGTTGACACATAAAAGTATGCAAATAAAGGAAAATAAATAAAACATAGATGGATAAAACAAGCCAATGGAAGGGTATGGAAAAGGGTAAATACCTGTGGTTTATGCCACCAGCTTGTGGTACTTTGCTACGGTAGCCTCTGCAAACAAAGACACCGCCTTTGGTCTTTGCATCCGTGATGTATGTATGACTATGTTTCTTACACTCCAGTCACTTGGATTTTCTTCTAGTGGCCTTTTTGGTTATTGATTTCTAATTTAGTAGAACTGTGGCTAGGGAATCCACTCTTTAATTTACCAGTCATCTGAAATTTGTTGAGGCTTGTGTTTTGGTCCAGAATGTGTACGATGTACATAAATATTCCATGTACGCTTGACAAGCATGTGGGCCCCATAGTCATGGTCCTGTGGTCCTTACACACCCATTGGGTCAGGTAAGGAGGCTCAGGAGAGGCCCTTCTTCCCGTGGTTCTCTGCTGGTTGTGCTGGGTGAAGTTTCTAGCTCACCTGTGCATTGAGGATCCAGCCGCATGGGGCCCTAGCTTTGGGGGGCCTCCTGCTGGACTCCCAATCTTGGATAGCACTGGGCTTTTTCTTCTTCCCTCTCCCTTTCCTCCCAAAGCCACAGGAATGGATGCTCAGTTCACCCTGATTTGCTCCCAAAGCAAAGACCAGCTGGACTTAGATCAACCCCTCTGAGGCCTCTTGACTTCACTCATCCTCTCACCTTTATCTTCTAAAACTTTTGCCAGCTTGTGAATGCAAATCAAATAATTTTTAAAAAAATCTTTCATCCAATACATGGGGGACTGAATATGTAAAGGGACAATGGCCAGACCCTATACAGAAATGGAACTCTAACCTAAAACCTGCAGCAACCTGTCCAGGAAAACAACCCTTTATCCACAGTGACCAGCCCAGGTAGCCAGCCTGCCATCTGTCAGGCTGCTAGGAAGCCAGATCACTATCTACCAACAATACAGGAAGTCCATAACCCCCATAACAATCAGCCCCAAGTGTCCAGGACTTGATTAATAACTGGCAGCTTACCTGTCCCTACTCCTAACTTAGGACCAACCAGAGAAAGCCATATATGCACCTGTAACCAATCACCTAAGATGCCTCACTACTCCTTGGCCGCTACAGCTTCCCCAGGCCAGCAATCTCCCACTGGGGCTCACCTGGAGCCTCCCCTTCTCCCACCAGGAAGCTTCCTCTCTTCTACCTGCCTCTGAGTCACTGCCAGGATGCCAGTGCCCACTGCCTTGCTCCAGCCAACTCAGAATGAATGCCTTTGCTTCTCTCATTTGGGTAGTCTTCATTTATTTCCACAGATGTTTACCTGTTTTGGTTATTTTAACCACCATTTTCAGTTGTTTCTGGAACTTCTCAGTTAATGGTGTTTCTCACCTATTTCCACAACAGAGACTTGCTCTGGACAGAACCTCAGCCATTCCTTTGTATCTCCCCTTCACCTTGCCTCACAGAGGTCCTAGCCCAACCTCAGTCCTGAGGCCTCTCTACATTACCTGTTCTCCACAAAGTGGCCAGAAAGACATTTCCAGAATGTGAGCCTGCCCACCTCACTACCCTGATCCACCATTTCCAGCCCAGCCCCCACCATCGCATTACTATTGTCTACTCAGGAGACAGCTGCTAAAATAGGAATCAAAGAATTCCTCATGAGAAAAGCAAGATCCTCAAAAATGGTGATATTAGCAGAATCACGGCATTGGCCTGTTCCCTGTAACAGTGGGCTGTTGAGATCTCCAATCGGGAATGGAGGTCTGCGTAAAATGCTGGGATTCAGATCTGTCTTCCTGGCTTTCACAAATCTGAGGTTGAGACAGGGACCATGGGTTTAGACACAGTAGGGTGAGGGCCTCTGGAAAACAAAAGCAAGATAATCCATTGTGGGATTTGCTTTGGCCTGCTGGGGGGCCCAGCTTATTTTTCTGACTTTACCCAAGTGCTGCTTTTCTTCCTCCAGCCCTAAACAAATGATTTGTTGCAGCGCAGGCAATGTAGCAAGCAAGCCCAAAACAACATAGTAAAAACAGGAAGGATTCCATTTTGGAACCTAATTAGTTAAAAAGTAAGACAATAACCCAGCCCACCTTGGGAGCCTTGAGTGATAGGCTCCCAGACCAGGAAGCTGCTATCTTGGGAGGAAATCAGAGCAGTAAAGTTCTTGTAAATAACCAGGAAGACTAATAAGAAACTTAGTGTTTCTTCAAAAGTATTTGGGACCATTTAGCAGGTGTACATCCCTAGCCCTTTGTCTCTCAACTGCCTGTAAAACCCCTAGACCACGCACCACCCCGGGGCTCTCTTGTCCCCTCCCGGCTTGAGCCAGGAGGTCTGTCTTTTTGCTTTTTCTCTAAATGAAAGCCTCTGCCGTGCTCTCCTACCTTGACTGTTCGCGAAGTTCATTCTTCGGCCATGAACAAGAACCCCGGCATCAATATCATAGTAACTAGAAGAAAGATGTTTCAGAGTAAAGAAGCCACACCTCTGTGGTCAAGTGGCCTGTCAGTGGACACCACTCGTCTATCTGGGGAAAAAGCAAAGATAAGGAATCTGCCTGTAGGAGAAATAACTAGGTGTGTGGAAAGCCTCTGTGGTACACGTACCTTCGGTGAGGAAGAAAAACTTTCTCAAGGGAAGAAATTTGGTTCCGGAACAAGGGAAGTCAGACTATCCAAAAAGCAAGGAAGGAATTCATTTAAGTGACAATAGCAGGGAATGGCAGCTGCCTTGCAGGCGGCTGAGAGCAAGGAAGAGCAGAGGCAGGAAACGGAAGCTCATTGAACTCCTGCTCAGCATTGGGTAAATCCCTTGCCAACTCCTAAAGCCAGGGTCCCTGGGCATCCGGTGTCTGCTTGAATCTGCACAGTGTGGGAACGAAGCCCCTGCCACCCAGGATTTAGGTGAGTGACAGAGCACTGGATGGAGTGAGATTATATTCTGGGAACTTCCCAAAGGCAAAGAAAGATTTCCAGGCAGGCTGCTAAACAGTGTGGCTGTATAGCTGGCAGTCCCGTCCAGGTCAGCCAGGTGACAGGAATTTACAAGCCCGAATCAGCTCTCAGGAGCCCCGCCCTACTTTCTGGAGTGGAACAGAGAGTAACACACTCGAAGAAAGAGGAGTGTAGGCAACCTCAGAAAGGAGGTGCACTCGCACTTAAGGGTTTAGGGTCTGAGGTTTTATAGGCCTTATGGTAGGGTTCAACATAAGGCATGATGTATACAGGTGATTCATAGGTCCTCTGAAATTTTGTTTAAAGAGTAGTGTTATTTAGGTGACTGTTGGTGTGAATTTCAGCATTCTTTATCCACTTAGGTTTATTTACACTTTGGAGGTCTGTCTTGTGTTCTGGTTACAAAGTTACTTGACTAAAGGGCTAGTCAAAGAGGAAGAACAGCATATACACAAAGTTAAAGAATAAACTGGGCGTTTTTCACAGGCTTGTATTTTACAACAGCATGACTCTTGCCTTATTTTTCTGCTTTAGTTGACGCGGAAGGACACAGAAGTTTTTGATTGACAGTCTCAGACCTCAGAGGCCTGATCTAATTGGTACAATGAAGACATGGGCTGAGCTCTGATACTTTTCTTTATCTGGGGAATTGTTTTTCATCTGGAGAATATCCAGACATTCCAAATTACTCCTGACCTTTGAACTTCTAATTAATTAACTGTGAGTCCTCTCTGGCTCTGTGATTTAATCAGGTTAACTCTTTGAGTCTCTTTTAGTGGGTTTTACTGGCTTTGTTCTTTCTCCACCCTGCTCCTGTCTGTCTTTCTCCCATTGGTGGGGGAGGAAGGGGGTGCCAACCGTGAACAGCCAAAGTTCTTTCTGGTGTAGCATGCCCCGAGCATCTGTCCCTTCACATCACTGCAGAGCCTTCCTAGCTCACTTTGCTCAGAATCAAACCTGGCCTGAGGTCAGGAAAGCCTTCCCTGTCAGGGGACATTTGAGTTGAGACCTGCAGTGAGGAAAAAAACTTGCCCAGAATTTCAGCTTAACTGACGATGAATGCCTGCTGGAATCTTGCCATGAATTTTGTGACTTTGAAATCTTTTAAATTAAGGGATTAATTTGGCACCCTCAACTTAGTGTGCAAGTATGGTTCTGTTCAGGAAAAAGAGAGAACTCCCTCAGGAGGGTTATCATGTCCATCAAGTCCTTATCAAAGCAGAAACCTTGCAAGACTGTAATTCATTTTCACCCAATAGTTTACTTTGGGCTCACCAAGAAAATTGCTCATTGTTAACCAAGCATCAGGTTCTATTTAAATCAAAATAATTTCTATTTACACAACTTAGAGAAGGTCTTCAGAGAAGGAAGAAATAGACTTTGCTGAAAGTATTTGCTCCCGCCCAGCTCTGAGCAAACATTGTCTCATTAATCCTGACCACAACCTAAAGGGAGGTTCAGAGAAGAAGGTCCACCTGATGGAGTAGAAATGGCTGTACCCTGAAGTAGCTGCTAACAGTCTGGGCCTGCAAGCTTTTACTTTCCACAGTACATTGATTCATTCCATTGTCCTATGTCATTAAACTAAACTTAAGAAAGCCAGTTCTGTTCTATCACTCAGCAGCTGGACAGAACAAGAAAATAGTATCTTCCATTTCTTCTCAGTTTTTCATTTTTACTATGTTCTACTAGATTATCAAACTTCATCAATATACTAGGTTCTCAAATTAGAGAAATGAACAGTCCTACTTTATACAAAAAAATATAAAACTGAGTTATTTTTGGATGCAGTGTAGCCAATGACCACTTGTATTCCTAGCACAGACTGTGCCAAAATACTGTGTATGTGGCCTGGTGTATGGATGAGCTATAGATAGATGATAGATAAATAGATATAGAAAGATAGATAGATAGATAAACAGATATATGGAAAGCAGGTAGATAAATAGACCAGTCTAGCATAGGGTGGCTACTGACCTTTATAACACCACTGAGGTAGGTGCTATGATCCCCATGTTATAGCTGAGGCCCAGAGAGGGGCAGCAGAGCCCAAAGACACACAGCTAGTGAATGGCCGAGCCAAGAGCTGATCTATGCCAGGATCAGTTTGATGGTTTTTCCCAACTGTAGGCTAATGTAAGTGTTCCGAGTCCACTGAAGGTAGACTAGACTAAGCTATGATGTTCAGTAGGTGAGGCATACTAAACGCATTTTCATTTTTTGACATTTTCAATTTACTGTGAGCTCATCGGGATGTATCCCACTCTAAGGCGAGGAAGGTCTGTATATTAGTCCAAATGTGGCTGTTTTTTGGCCGAAATTTCCTTTCAAGTTTGTGTCCTAAAATAAACTTTTGTAGGGTTCTAATCCCAAATTTGGCAGTTTAGGCCTGTTAAGGTAATTAAGCAAGGAGGCCATTGGACCCAGGTGACTCTAATGCCTCAGTGCCCTATGTAAACACCAAAATCTGAGCCTCTCAAGTGCCTCAAGGTTCGGAAATCAAAGGCTAAGACCACCCATTGCCCCCAGCCCACCAGGGAAGGCCGGCCTTGGCCTGTGTGTGCCCTCTGTGGAAGTCTTTCCTAGGGCCATGGTGGAGAGGAAGCTGCTAACAACTGAGGGACCTGGCGCCGCCTGATCTGAGTGGATTTCTACTCAGATAAACTTTTAAAAATGTTTAATCTGCCTCCATTTATCTTTCAGTGGGACCCACAGACACTGTTATGACATGACTAAGGGAGACAATGTAGGTGATACAAACTTCAACACTTCATGAAGCGGCTGGCCTGCACGAGGTCGGCAGAAAGGGCAGCTGGCAGGAGGTTTCTCTAGGGTGGGGAATACAGAACCGAAAGTGGGTAGAGCACCCAGGGGCAGCTTGGTATCCAGGGACTGGCTAACTGGACATACTGCCTTTCTGGTCAAGCAGAGCATTTACAGGACACACAGTTATCTGTTCCCGTTTGCCACTGTGGCCCCTGGGCAGGAGCTGCACCATCTTGGGCTGGTAATTTATTTCCAGGATACCAAAGCTTCAGAGTTAGTGATCACCTTGGGCCTCAAGGCAGGGGCAATGGAGGTTCCAGGCAGAGTTGTGTGATTTTTTTCTGTGAAGGCTGAGCTGACAGGGCTGGGAGCATGGCTGGCTTTCAGCCTCTGTGTATGTATGTCAACTGCCTGACATTTCTTAAGTTTCTCCTGAAATTCCCACACATCCAGCAACCATTAAAAAAAAGGGTTCTTTATCAAGATGGGGATTTTCTTGTACAATTTATGGTTTAATGCCATCATAATAAATTTTATTTTTTCTTCTGTAATCTGTCCCTGTTTATTAAGCATGTACTATATGCTGAGTGAACTGATGTAAAGGAGAATAGCTATAGGCACCATTAAGATCCCTGCATTTTCTCATTCACCATATCACACCATTGGGGAAAAAAGTGTATCTGATGCTGGCAGATCTAGAACGTTCTTTTGACTATGGTAAATTGAGTAAGAGGTCCACATCCTTATGATACGTGGAAAGATGGGCAATAAGTTGGTCAGACAAAAACAAAAGCAAAACTGCTCGTCTTACATACCATCCACAATACTGATTCAAAGCAGAGAGTCTAAAATCAGTTTATTAGATTAGTGATGGTCACTAAACATAAGTGATATGTCACTAATGATGAGTGTATGTCACTAATAAGAATGTCAAATTTTTAATGGGACAGAGATAAGGGTATTTAAGTCATTTCAATAGAAATAAGTCAATAGTTCTTTAAACTATTTAGTATTAGCATTAAATATGGTGTAACTTTTACATTTTCTAACTTTTGTCTATGTAATTTCTCTAATTTTAAAGCAATAGCTTTGTGAAGTTAGCATTAGCATTGAGTCCTATTCTGAGACAGTATTATAGGCCCATATTTTTTCCATCTGTACTTAATTACAGTGTTGCTTTACCAACAAAAGCAAAGAGTTGAAAATTTGAGAAAGGAAACATGAAAATGAATTCTTTATTTCACAGAATATAACACACTAAACATCTGAGTTCCTTCAGAGCCTCAGTAAACATGGGAAATATTTAATAACTTAAATTTATGATGGCCATAAAAGCCTTATCAACCAAATTACTTTATGATATAAAAATGTCTAAAAGATAGGGAAGTAAAATCTTAAAATATAGGTTCTTAGTTTAAGCTGTTTGTTAAAAGAATAAACTTTAACTTTGTGGAGTCAACCTCCCTTTTTCCAGAAGTAACCCCATCTCCTTCTCCTGCAAGGCCCTGGACCTGTCCTCCTTTCTAGAAGCCTTACTGCATGCGGCTGGATTTACATTTTTACACTCCGAAAGTAAGTCCACTGTGGGAGATTGGCATGTGACTAGCAGGTTAAAACAGCAAGTCTTGGACAAGGCTTAGAGATCCCCATCAATTCTATGGGCCCCAGAGCTGGGAGCAGGGAGCAGGACGTGGGGGTCACTGCCCAGACACTGCCTCCCGGGGGCTGAAATCTTCACTTGCACAATCCCGGTGGGGCCCATTGAATCAAGTACACCATATTGATTTTCCTACTTCATTTCTGTTTGCTTATTGGTCTTTGGTAGGCCCAGTGACTCACTCCCGACCCTGCCAGAGCTTTCTACATCTTGATAACATCTAGATGACTAAGGCCTGGACACCTGGGGAGCCCAGGGAAGGCACTGTGTGTTCAGACCACACTCACTTCAAGGGCCTGTACTTCCTAGAATAGGAACCTGGAAATGGTGACCACTGGCAGCCGTATTTTTGTGGTCCTTGAACCAGAGGAGTTGACTCATTCATGCTAGTGTCTGTGATTAAGCCGTGCCTCCTGGGAGCGGAGGTCAAGTGTGTCAAATTCACCTGTCGAGAAGGTGGGATGTACTTCCAAGGGTGACGGCTGTTGCAGAGCAGCTCATTACCTCCCCTCCTCCAGTCAAGATTCAGCTGAAATCACCTTTGTCCCATTCATTAAAGGGAACACTTACTGTTATTGTAATGACTCCTCTCACTGTACAGAGGCTTCACCTAACACACACAGGCTTTCAGAAAGCACAAAGGGGCATTGTGCGGACCGTCACCAGGGAGGTCACTGGAGCGGTAAACACGCCATTACCGGCCATGCTCCTTGGGCCTGCGCACTGCACCTTTGGCAATGCATGGCCACTCAGTTTATACGTAATTATTTCAAAAGTTGTGGCTTCATTGTGAGCATAATTAAATACCTGGTGTTTGCTTTGCATTAAAATAACCGAGCAACAAATAAACATTACACTGGGGAGAGTAACCTTGGGCTGAGGTAAGAAGTCACGGGTGTGCTCCTCAGTCATGCTACTGACAGGCCTAGAGACCTCAGAAAGACACTGTCCCACTTGGGACCCCAGTTTTCTCATCTGAAAAATGACTAGATAGAATACGTGAAAGCAGTGGTTCTCAAAGTGTGGTCCCTGCGGTCTCTGAGCCTCTTTCTGGGGATCCATGAGGTTAAAACTGCTTTCATAAGTGTGGTTTGCCTTCTTCATTCTTGTTGCCAAGCAATAGTGCACAGCAGATTTTTTTCCAGAGGCTTTGTGACATGTGTTACTACAATGGATTGAATTCAGAGGCAGGTATGAGAAGCCAATTGCTTTCTATTAAGCTAGAAATTAAGATTTACAGAAACGTAAAACAATACCATGCTTTACACTAATCTTCTTGTTGTGTTAAAATATACAGTGACTTTTCACTTAAAAAATGTTATTCACTTAAAAAATATTACTCCCTGGTCTTGTTCTGCATTTTACCCCTTGTGCACTTATTGCCATTTTAATTTCTAATCACTTTACTTATTTGTCATGTTTACTATTTATCATGTATATCCCCCCCACCCCACCCTGCGCTCCTGTAAACTCCTTGAGAGCCGAGATATTTGTCTGTTTTGTTCATTAATGTTTCCCAGGTTGCGTAAAATAAAACTGGGGCTGGCACATAGCAGGGACTCAATCAATATTTGTGAGTAAGAAAGGGGGGGAGGAGATGGGGGCATAGCTCTTCCAGCATTTGTGTAATTGACCAGGCAGGAGTATTATCTCTGCTTTGTGGGAGAAACTGAGGCATCAGACCCAAAGGGTCCTGTAGGAGATCACGTGGTAGGCAGCAAAGCCAGATGCCCTGAGGGAGCTTCTCAGTCACATGACTGTATTTTCTGACCACTCCCCCACAAAGGCAGCTGTTTCTCCAGGGATCCCAGGGGTATCTGAGTCCCCTGGAATTGGTATTAACAGAGAGCTTGTGTTGAGTTGACCCTGAAAGGTATAGGGACACCCCCAAAGCCCTTAGCAGAAGCGTAGCAGGAATGCTCACATGCACACGGTTCATATGAGAGCTCTGGGTCTGAGAACAGATATGGGCCTTGGAATCAGTTGAAGGGTTCCAAGTGACAATCTGGTGACACAGGTCAGTCCCTGTTCACCAGGCCTGGAGAGCTGGCAGCTGGATCAGGCATGACCTCTGAGGGCCACAGCACTTTTGCTCCTGTTAAGTGCATGACCAAGGAAGCACAACCAGAGACCAGGCCTTGCAGCCTTTGCTAGAAATCTCGGGGAATAAAGAGGTAGTTTTGCAATCAGCCAGCCGGGATCCTGGCCCTATCCACTGACTATTTTGATCTCGGCCTGTCCTGTTGGCCTCTCCTGCCTGGAAATAACCACCTTACAACTTCTATAAAAGAGCCCGGAGCTTCCTTCATCCATGGATGCTCAAGGAACCTTCTGGGCCTTAAAGACTCCAGGAGAAACGGTCAGGCAAACTGACCATTACAGCCTAGGACGTAAGACCCAGGAGTTGGCCCAGACAGCCAGTGAGGTTCCTGTAAGGAACATGCGCAAACCCGGCCTGGTGCTCTGTGGACACCCAGTGATCCGTGATGATTGTCTTGGTCCGTTCAGGCTGTTACAGCAAATACCACAGACTGGTGCCTTGCAAACAAAAGAAACTTATTTCTCACAGCTCCAGAGGCTGAGAAGTCCAAGAACAGGGCACTGGCAGGTACAGGGTCTGCCTTAACTTCATAGTGGGCTGTCTTCTCCCTCATGTGGCAGAGGGGCAAGGGCACTCTCTAGGGACACTTTTATAAAGGCCCTGATCCCATTCAGGACCCAATCCTTTCTTAAAGGCCCCACTTCCAAAAACCATCACATCGAGGGGTAGGTTTTAACACATGAGTTTGGGGGCCACCCACGTTCAGACCATAACAATGATCATTACAAAAGGCCCTCAGTACATTTCTGTTCTCTTTTTTCCTCACTGTCCTCCCCTTCCCCTGGCCAGATCTTGAGGCTCACGGGGTAGGAGGTGAGGGGGTGTGGGAGACAAGGCTGGCAGTGCAGATGAAAGCTACACCATACTGTTTAGGTTTCATTTTAAGAGCAGTGCAGAGGCACTGGACGTTTTTGGGTGGGGGAATATCACAATCAGGGCGATGGGTTAGAAAGTGTGTCTGGCTGCTGGGCGTAGTGTTAACTGAAAGGCACACATCAGAGGGAAGGCACCTGGTTAGAAAATCTCTTCCAGATGCTCTGGTTCCCATCCCTGGGAGATTGGTGAGGATGGAAAGAAGAGACTGACAGCTAGAGAAATTGAGGAGCTGGAATCCACGGTCCAGTTCCAGATGGATTCGGGAAGGGAAAGAGATGGAAGAGCCGGAGGTCTGCCCTGGAGATGAGCCAGGGGTAGGGCATCCCTGGTGGGATCCAGGCTTAGCACAGGCTCATTCAGCTGAAGACGGTGCTTCAGCACCCCTGCAGCTAGCCGAAGGCAAGTGACTGACTCCAGACCAGCAGGAGTGTGCAGGACCGCCGTGTGCAATCCTGAATATGTCTGTAAAAGAATGTGCCCCTGTCCCCCTGTCTGCTGTCTCAGGGAGCAGTGTGGACTTGGTAGTGAGCCATCTTTAGCCAGGAAGCGAGGGCAGAACAAGACAGAAAAGCCTCAGGCCCAGCGTCACTGAGCCACCAAGCAGCCTTTGGACCGCTTTCCCCAAGTGTTATTGTTAAGCTAGAACAGTAAGCTTCGAGCTCAGTTAAGCCCCTGGATTGGTGGGATCTTGTTATACGTTATGTTCAAGTGTTCCTCCATGTGAGGGGCAGACCGTGTGCTTTTGCTGTATTTTAAGTGCCTGGGAGGTTGCGAGACAGCATCTCTGCACCAAGCGCTTTCAGAGCCACCTGTCATCTGCCCACGTGAAGAGCACCTGTGTGGCGTCTGCAGCCCAAGCCCACCCGGGGCAAGGGCCATTTGGGTGTGCAATGTGCACCTGGACAGCCGTGGTCACTTCACCTCTACCCTGGCAGGCCTGAGCCAGGAAACACACCCAACTGAGTGAGGGCCTCAAGGTCAGTGGGATGGAGGGGCGAGCATCAGTGTGGCCTGCTGGGTGTACTGGAAAGGCAGACAGGGCGAGTGTGACAGATGGCCTGCTTGCTCCTCAGCAGGATATTTTGCTCAAGGTCTTTTATCTTCAAAGGTAGGTATACCAAAAGAGCTAATCATGCCTCAGTCACTGTCACCCAGAGGGAAAGTCCTAGCGACAAATGCCCAAGGTTCGCCTTAGTCACTATTTGCTCAGTGACTTTCTTATCAGGGCAATAGGTGAGCAAAGTGATTACTAGTGGGAGACACTTTGGATAATGAAACTTAGGAGTCATAAAGATGTGAGAGGTTGAATGTAGGCAGTCATTCCTCTTCACTGAACACTGTGCATCCACACCTCAGACACACCAGATGCCCCTGAACATTCTGGGACCAGCAATGAGCAAGATGGACAAGGGCTGTGCTCTCATGGAGCCTGTGTCTTACTATGCAGGGGAAAGACAACAAAGTCAAATAACTGGGTAATTCTGTAGTGACAAGTGCTAGGCGGAGCATTATCAGCACAATGCGACAGGGGTGGGAAGGTGAGGAGCCTTCTGATCTGGGGTCAGAGAGGACTTTCCTGAGCCACTCGCACTTATCCTGGATGATGAGAAGGAGCAGCCTTGCAGAGACGGGGGAAAGAGCATTCCAGAGACTAGCAAGTGCAAAGGCCCTGAGGCAGGAACAGGTTTGGGGGGCTCCAGGAGGAGACTGAGAAAGGAGAGGATGGTGGGAGGAAGCAGGCCAGGTGGTCCAGGGCATGTAAGGAATGGGGATTCTATTCTCTGTGGGGTGAGAAGCTTTTGGAGGATTCTGAGGGGAGAGGTGGCCTCACAGGATTTATTTTTTCAAAGACTGTTGACTGCTGTGTGGAGGATGGATCACCGGAGGGATGGGGCAGGGGGATTAGGAGAGCTCCACAGTTAGGAGGTTGATGCTTGGTCAAGGTGAGAAAAATGATGATGGGTAGGGAAACAGAAGGAGTGACATGTGGTGAGATTTGAGTCATGTTTTGAAGTAGTATCCACAGGGTTTGCTGATGACCTGTGGGGCTGAAGATGACTCCCAGGCCTTAGCTTGCGCAGCTGGTGGGTGGCAGTGCCTGTACCTGAGGAGGCCTCTCGCCATCTCCACCATCAGCTCACTGATCCAAGCCACCCTTGTCACATACATTTACTGTCACTGCAACCACGGGGCTGGCTCCCTGCTTCACCACTTCTGTCCCCCTGGTCTGTGATGAGTCGTGTGGAAATCAACACTTGAGGTTCCACATTAACACTCACACATGCTAACAGATGGGTTGCAAGGAAACCCTGGTGTATTCCATGCACAGAGGCCAGGCAGACAGGTGGTCCTTGTATGGGGCAGTGCTTGGATGGCACAACTTGGACATGCTTCAGGCCGGGGAAGGGACTGAGGACACCAGGCAGGGGACCAGTCCCAGCTGAAGACATGAGACGGAGGCAGAAGCCCCATCTCAGGAGACCAGAGTGAGGGAAGCGGTAAGTTCTGGTGCACAGCAGAGCAGGGCCCAGGGAGGTTCTCAGGCCCCAGCTCTCAGTGACCCTGGGTTGGGACGCGGTCCATTCCCCACCAGACCATGGAGCTGGCTGTTGGTGTACTTTTGGCCGTTCCAGAAGTTCACAGGGCCAGCTCAGTTCTCTTGACAATTCAGGAACAGGGATTGGGCTAGATTCAAAGCTGAGGGGCCCCAGAAAACCCAGCCGGGGGAAACAAGGGGCGAACAGGAGCAGAAGGGCCCAGGGCCTTCTGATCCCTCCCAATCTTCTGTCACCCAACCACTTCACACCATTACTAACATGGAACTGATCTGAGTTTGTAAGTTCTTTTTCTTTTATGACTTTTTTCCAAGGAATGGTAGATGATGACTCATCCCCCAGAACACACTGAACTTGCCGACATGTAATCACCAGAATCACATGCACGTTGCCCCCACCGGCTGAAGCGCTTGATGAAGCAGTTTCATAAATCCCCTTTTCTCATTTTCCTGTAGAGAATGTCAGACCCAAGTCCCTGCTTGATTCAACTTTTTAATCTTTGATTTTGTAAATGTACCAAAACTGTTTATGCATGCTAGAATCCCTCACTTTCTTAGAAAGCTTCGTCTTTTGACCTCCAACCCTGGTGCCTGCCCACTCTCATGCTCTCCACTTCTCACAAGAAGATTGTATGAATTTCCTGTGGCCACTGTAACAAATCACCACAAACTCGGTGGCCGGAAATGACAGGAATTTATTCTCTCACAGTCTGGAGGCCGAGAGTCCAAGATCGAGGCGCCGGCAGGGCCGTGCTCCTCTCGAGGCTGTAGGCAGGGTCCTTCCAGCTCCCCACCGACTTCTGGAGGCTTCAGCTGCTTCCTGACTCGTGGCTGCTTCACTTCAGTCTCTGCCCTGGTCCGCACATGGCTTCTCCTCTTCCCTGTGTCTCTCCTGGACACCCCTCTGATTTAGGGCCCACCAGCATATCCCAGGATGATTTCATCTTGAAGGTCTTCATTTTGCACATCTGCAAAAACATTTGTTTTTTCTAAATAAGGTCACGTTCATATGTTGCAGGAGTTAGGATGCAGACATACATTTTGGGCGCCCCCACTTGCCCCCTTCACGGAGTTATCACACAGAGAAGGGGAACCCATCCATGGAGGATAAAAAGCAAGAGGGTGAGCTTCCCTTGCTAGCCACATGGCTGGAACAATTGGTTTGAAAGCATAGCTCACCGTGGGTCTCAGGACACCCCGACATAAGGGGACTGACCAGCAAGACAGCCTCAAATACCGAGGATCAGGCTGTATCTTGTTCTGCAAAGCACAGGGAAGCCAGATGTCACTGTCTGTCATTTGGCAGTCAAGTCAGTGCAAAGAGCAGAGGCCCAGTGCTAGCCCTCAACGGGCCAGGCTGAGTCACAGTGGACTCACTGGTTAACGGGAATACTGGTTAACAGGGCATGCTTGCTTATCACAGAGCAAGCAAGGGGCAGGGCAGCTGATGTCTGTGAAACAGTTGGTAGAGACTCTGAAGGGCTACCCAGATGCAAAGTGCCATCCTGAATGCTTCGTCGGGAAAACACTCTCCACAGAAACTTTGGAAGATTTTAGTCCTGCATCTCATAGGAGTTTGCTCTGTGACTTTGGGCAAGTCACTTAAACTGGAGATAGCAGTGCAATCCAGAGTAAGCAATGTCATAGGAGACAAGTCTAGGAAAAGTATCAAGTGCTATATAAATGCAAGGTTTTATCATTATTACCGTATTTACTATTTCAGCAAAGTATTACAGAAGAAATTGCATAATGTATTTATATCCTTTTATTAGTAAAACATACATGTCCATACTTATTAGCCATTGTACATATTCATTGGAAAATTCATCCTCAGAGTTCATTACTGTTATTCACTCAACAAATATTTATTGAGTTCTGTGTGTCAGGAGCTGTTCTGAGCACTGCAGAAATGGAGTGGACAAAATGAATGCAGTCCCTGCCCCAAAGGGACACGAGTCCTTCCAGGGCAGGGGGTAGGGGAAGGATTAATAGGATAAAAAGTGCAGAAAGTTCAAAAATGAAAAGGGCTTAAGAAAAAAAAATGTCGTGCTGGGTCAGATGGGGAGTGATTGAAAATTTAGATGGGGTGGCCAGGGAAGGTTAGAGCAAAGGTGACTATTTAGTCAAGTTCTGGAGGGGGTGAGGGAAGGAACCATGTGGTGTCTGCGGAAGACCTTCCCAGAGAGAGGGAGGAGCCGCCTGGTGTTTGGGGGAGGCCGTGCTGGCACCCGGAGGGAGCCAGGATCAAGAGAGGGGAGGGGTCACAGCAGGGTGCTGGAGGGATACCCGCCCCATGACGTCATAAGGCCTTTTCTTCCCAGTAGCACACGGGCGACGGAAGGGTTTTAGCTCAGGAGGGGCAGGTCTGACTGACATCCTAGTATGATGCCCCTGCCAGGCCGGTCCAGGCAGAGAACATCAGGGGTGACCCACCTGGGTGCTCAGGACGCTGTCATCTCGTGGTACAGGCCCACAGCTTCAGGGGACGTACAACAGAAATCAGACAGGTGGACAGAATAAAGAAGTATATCGGCCACAGAAGGAAGAGGTCTCACCAGTTCTGCAACATGGACGGCCTTTGAGAACATTCCTCCCCGTGAAAGAAGCCAGTCACAAGGGGCCCTGGAGTGTACATCTACTCACACGAAATGTCCAGAATAGGCAAATCTAGAGACAGAAAGCAGGCCAGCGGTTACTCAGCACTGGGGAGTGATGAGGACAACGGGTGACAGCTGATGGGAACAGGGCTCTTTGGGAGGTGAGGGAATGTTCTAAAACTGACCTGGAGGACAGTTGCACACATCTGGGAGTAGTCCTGAATATACTGGATGGTGTACTTTCAGAGGAACATTTTATGGTATGTGGATTACTCATCAAAGGTGCTTGTGTGTGTGTGTGTGTGTGTGTGTGTATACACATATACACATGTATGCATACAGCCCCTCCCACACACAAAATGCTCTTTTGTGACTTCTAAAAAGTGTTAATGATCGCAAATAGAAGCATTTATATCCAGCCCAGAGAGCCTTTGAAAAACACATGCTTTGAACTCCCATTGTCAAACAGGAAAGGACAGTTTGAAGAGAACAATGAGACTGGCACAGAGGCCCAGACCTGCCTTGGACAGGCACTGGCAGCTCGCCACCTGCCCTGTGTTATGTGAGACAGAGTGCTGGCTCCCTGCTCTTGCGGAAAGCCCTATGGGGAATGTCCCACCTGGGACGGACTATGTCATTTGCAGGGCCCAATGCAAAATGAAAGTAGGCCTCTTGTTTAAAAAAAAACAACTAAGAATGTCAAGATGTCTGGTCCCACCACCTGTCCTTTTCTCCAGCCATAGATGGGGTGGGGTGTGTCCCTGCTACAGGGTTCTTACAGCAGGTACCTGTCAGTCAGCTCTGCTTGGTTTTAAGGGTCAAGTAAAGGTGTGTTGTTTTGCTAGGAGTACTGAGCACTCCTATGGCATCTCGTAAGAATCTCCCCTAACAGTTAAGAGTTGGTGCTTGGCCCTCTTTCTCATCCTTAACCTGAACCAGAGGCATGTTCAAGGTGGTGAAGCTTAGCATTTAGAGGTAAACGGCATTAGCCTGGAGCGGGATATGAGACATAATGTACAGAACAGCTACAAACAAGAGGAACTAACAGCTCAGTGGGTCTGAAATAGAATAGATTCCAAAATTCATAAATGCAAAAGGGGAAATACTGCGTCAATTGGAAAGCACTCCTCAAAAAAATGGATATAACAAATCTCCCAATGTCTCAGTGATTTATTCACACACCTGATTAAGCCTGTTACATTATTTAGCTTTAGAACATTAATCCAGGTTTTACTTTGCCACCCAAAGTGGCCTGTGAATTAATCTACTTAATCATTTGCTAGACTGATGGACATGATAATGACTAACTCTCTGTTTGTGTGAAGACCAGGTCAGTGCTCTGAGCCTTATTCGGTTCAGTAAAGACTGCGGGAATCATTGTGTGATTCAGAAAAATACACACACAACTACAGAATCATATATCTGCACAGGTCTGACTCATACTTCAGACACATTTATTTGGGGATTATCAATTCTGCAGAACACAAAGGGTCTCTTACTATTTTTGTTGTTCAGACTTGCCTAGAGCATGTCATCATGCAGTTTGCTCGCGGTGGATTTTGAAGGTGGTTCAAATACTCTGAGAATACTCCTTGCAAGGAAACCTCTGCTTGGGGGAGGCGGTGGGGCAAGCAAGCCCAGACTGTGGCCCCAGCCCTACCAGGAAATAGCCACGTGACCTCAGGGAAGGAATTGATCCTCTTTGGTCCTCAGTATCCTTATAAAAACAGGACTTGATCTCACTGATCAATGCCCTAAAGGTTTTCCAATTTTAAAACTCACTGTTTCATCCCTGGTCTCTTACCACCAAAGGCAAGAGAATTACAGGGAAGGAAACCCTGGCTGGAGTGTAGAACAGGGTGGTGATCAAGACGGCTGAAGGGGATGGCGGGACCAAGCTCTCCCAGGGTCGGGGGCTGATGCTTATTTATCACACACTTAAACTTAATTATGTGCCAGGCATTGTTCAAAGCTTAATAAACATTAACTCATTTAACCTTGCAGCTCTAGGAGAAAAGGACCGCTATTATGCAAAGTTGACAGAGAAGAAAACTGAGACCCAGAGAAGTTAAGAAACTGAAGCCCACAGGGGGCCACTAGTGAAGGGCTGACCTGGGATTCAACCTCAGAGAGTCTGGCCCCACAGGCTGCCCTTCAGAGTTAAGAGCTCAGACTCTAGTTTTAACGCCTTCATGCCCACAGAGAACCCAAGGGACAAATCAGTCAAGCAGAAGCAGAAGAAATGATCATGGGACATTAAGAAAAGCTTCTGACCTGCAGGGTAGTCCCAGATTGGCTGTTCCCAGGAATCTTAAACAAGAGAATGAACACTAGCCACTGTTGCCCAATTTGCACCCATACTGGTGGGTGGCAGGACAGCTGCCAAAGGACCCTAAGTTGGCCAGGGATTCCTGTGGCACCCATGGCCACCTGCAAATGGGCAGGAGTGGAGGGCTAGCTGGATGTGTTACATGTGTGCGTATATGGAGGTGAGGGGAGGTGGGTTACAAAGCCTGACGTTATCCATTCCTGACCCTAATACATGCCAGTGGACTGGCACCACTGCCAGGCACTGCCCGCCCACATCTGCAGTGACTGTGGAGTCAATGATCAACAAAGGAAATGCAGGTGCCAGAAGATGCGTGAATTCAATTATTTCTCTCTAAGTGCATTTTCTTAGCTCAGCTTCCCTCCCTCCAGGATTTCCAAAGTTTCACATTCGCATGTGATGTTTACAGTTCCTTGTACTCCATTTTTATTTCTCCAAGGACAGGGATGAAGCCTAACTCTTCTTTGTCTTAGCAGCTGACACCATTTTTGCTGAATGAATACATGATACACCTCAGTCCTAATGACGTCTGTTTAGCTTGCAACTGGAAACCACCTCAAACTGTTTGTTGATTATTGATTTGGTCTTAAAGGTAAATACAGACTGTTCCTAAGGAAACATTTTGTTTTGGTTTTTAACTGGATGACCTGGTAAGCTAATCATTTTTAATAATTACGTCTGGTTTCTAAAGACTCTTGATCTGCATTTTACTCTCTAGACATTCAATTTTTCTAATATATACATTCTACTGTAAAATCACCTTTCCTCTTCTTTTCCATGAGCTTCCCTCTTTCTTAAGGGGACAGAGTTAAGAACACTCTTAAACTCATATCGGCAGACTGTATTTGATCATTTCACCCTGCATGTCTCCTTACTTAATTTTCTTCTAACACCTTCGACTTTTGATCTTGAAGCACAAGGGTCGTACTTTGATTATGTTAATTTACTGGAAAGTCTGGTGTTCCCTGTGAATCAAGCCATAATCCTCAGTGAATAATCACAGGCTTCAGCCAGGCCAGGTTTTAGCTTTGCTGAGTAACTAGGACACCGACTAATAGCAGGAAGGTAAAAAATATTAGGAACCTGATGTGGCCCAAGAAGGAGGATATGCTATTTTATTATGGGCACGTGCCCACCCAAGAGCAGAGGCGATCAGCTGCTGCAGGGTAGGACCCAGGGCCGGGGGCTACTCCAGTTGCAGAGCCTGTGTTCAAGCCCCTCCGGAGAGGAAGCAGGGAGGGACAGGGGCTTGGGTGGGAATTGAGAGTCCAGGCTGGTATTTGATCGCAGCCTCCTGCCCCTTTCAGGGATGCCATTTGTGCTTCTGGCCAGATGAACTGCAATAGGTTTTCACACATATCTGAGAGAGTAGAGATGATTTTGTGTGTGTGTGTGTGTGTGTGTGTGTGTGTGTGTGTGTGTGTGTGTGTGTGTGTGTGTGTGTGTGTGTGTGTGTGTGTGTGTGTGTTTTCAAAGGGTTTTTCATGAAATGCTCCCAGAGGGGAGCTTGGAAAAAGAAACTGAATAGCTTTACCATTTCGAGCTCTTCTCAACCATGCACTCAACACTCTAACATATTCTTTACCTATCTGGGTCTGTGTTGAATGACACAGGCTCCACAATTACTTTTCTTCTACAGAGGAAAGAACTTGCCCAAAGTTTAACGAGAAGAAAAATGCCTGTCAGGAAGGGCCTGTGTCCAGACTGGTGCTCCTTCTTTTGACATCTTTTTGCTCAGATGTGTTGGATAGCGCCGGGCATGAGCAAAGTGCCCCTACCAGTCCCTAGACTGCGCCAGCCCCTCAGGGAGGACAGACGTCTCTCCTGAAAGTCAGTGGGCCTCAGTGACTCGGGGGGCCCCGGAACAATCGACACTGAACACCTATGGGCATGGGGGCAGGTGAAATGCACAAGGCAGTCCTGCCCTGAGCAATGAACTTGACCGAAATAACTGGGACCAAGCTTCTCAGACACTGTCAGAAGCTGTGTGAGTAGCCCGGGGGAAAAGACCCTCTACTAGCTGAAACTGCAGCGCAGATGAGTCAGTATTTTCTGCTATAGTTAAAAAAAAAAATTAGCATACTCCTCAGGTCTCCATGGTAATTTACTATGGACCTGTATTCCATTTATGAAATTCCTTCTTAACCAATCTATGATTTCTGATCTGGACCTGAATATACACTGAGAAGCCATCAGAATCAATTCAGTCTACTGGAAGTATCAATCTGCCCTGCACCTGGGTGTTTCAGCCATGCGCACACCCTGACTCTGACCCATGCAGTACTGATGCCTGAAGATCAGCAGGTACCTGGAAACGTTAAGGTGCAATATCTCAGTTATCCAGATATCTCCGGGTTTGGGGGTTGCCATGGTAACCAGGAACCTTAGTAACGCAGAAGTGAGGCTGTGCCTCTCCCCTTCACAGCACTGCAGTCCCTGAAATGCACCAACTTTCAGTCCCATGACCTAAGCTGGGCTGTTTTATTTTTTATACCCATCTTCAGGAATCTATATTTTCCTCTAAAATATTGAGAATGTGATCTGAATCTGAAAAGGTAATGCACACATTTCTAGCCACGGAGTCAAGCATTTTTCTGCTAGAAATGAAAACCGGCAGTATGGGTGATGGTTTTTATTGTGGCTGGGAGTCAGATAAACTCGAATTTCAATCCTGAGTTTCCCACTTGGCCGTTTTATGACCCGGCAAGCTATTTGCCCTAAGGTTCCATGCCCTCATATTTTAAGTCGGAACAACAATGCCTTGGAGAATCATCAGGGCGATTAGCTAGAAAACTGGTTACCATCGAGGCACCGCTCAACTCTAGGGGGCGCCCCTCACACAAAGGCTGAAGGAATGGGGCTTCTCGGTAGGGCGGCCTCAGTGACCTAGCAAAGGGCCCAGTTCGTGCATTTATCATTTCATCTTTTCATGACAGAAGGATGAAAAAAATCCTAGGTCCATGAGGAGGTCCAAGAATGGGGCCAGAATGAGTCCCTTATTACCCCAGCCTTTGGCCCCTCGCTGCCACCAGCGCCACCACTCCGTTTCTGCCGAATTCGGGAGGCACATTTGGGGTGCAAGCCTCGAGACCTGGGAGGATTCCGAATGCTCCAGGGGGGACCTCTCCGCCGGGCCTCCCGGGGCGCACGGCCGTCGGCCTCGAGGGCGCACGGAGGGGCTGGGACCGCGGGCCCACCGAGCGGTGACAGCGGGCGGAGCCAGGGCCTGCGGGAAGGCCGGCCTCGCCCCGCAGCCCTCCTCCCTCCCCGCCCCCTTCTCCCCCCCAGCCCCCGCCCTCCGCGGCCCTCCGCCTCCCCGCCCCGCCCCTCCCCTCCTGCGCTCGCGCCCCCACCTCCCGCCTCCCCGGCTCCTGAAGAGCGCGCCGCGGAGGGGACAGGCCGGTTACTTCCTCCAGGGCGGCGCGGAGTGCGGTGTGGCCCCAGCCCCGAGCCCGGAGCCTCCCTCCCGCGCCCAGCCCGCCGGACCCCTGCCTGGACCCGCGCCCGACCTGCGCCCACGCCGGCGCCCTCGCCTTCGCCTCGCCCGTGCCCGGCGCGCCCCGCGGAGCCCGGCCCGAGCACCGGCGGCCCTGCCCGAAGCGGCGCGGTGAGAGCGGGGTCCGGGGAGGCGGGGTCCGGGGTGGCGGGGTCCGCGGACAGCGCCCTCCAGCGCCGGCTGCCCTCCCGGGGACCCCGGACCGGACGGGGGCCGTGCGTGGCCCGAGGTCCGGACCCCGCGCGCAGCCTGGGTCCCGGTGGGGCGGCGGCTACTCCTGGGATTCGGGGGTCGCGTGTCTGAGTTCGGCTCCGGCCGGTTTTCGGGGCGGCGGGGCCGGCCGCGGCGCGGTGGGCCTGGCGGGGCCGCTGCGAACTCGGGTCCCCGGGTCGCCGGGCCGCCGGCTGGTTCTCCAGCTTTTGTTTTGAAAAGGAGATGCGGGCCCGGGGGGCTGCTGCCCGCGTCCGCCGCCGGCAGGACTGCAGGGAGGGCCCGGCGACCCGCTCCGCGGGCGGCCTGCCGCCGGGCGCCGGGCCCGGAGCGTCTGGGGCGCCGGCGCCTCGCACACCTGCGCGGCCGCGGCTCCCGGAAACGCGCCGGCCCCGGCCACCTGCTCGGCCGGACCGCGGTCAGGGCCCGGCCGGGCGGCGGGCGAGCGAGGAGCGAGTGGGCGAGCCCCCCGCGAGCGCGCCGGGGCTTCGGGCGCGGGGCCCTGGGTCCTGCGGGGGGAGCGTGGGCAGCCGCGGAAATGAGGTGTGGGGGCGCAGAGCTGCCTGTTTTTTCGTCTTAAGCATTTTGGATGAAGGCGTAACCGCGTTTGTGCGCGTGTGGGGATTTCGGTTTTTTTAAGCACAGAAGCCTTTTTTATATTGGCCTGTATTCAGTTGCAGAGTAGCCTAAGCCAGTAGCTGACGTCCCACTTACTTAGAAAGTAAGGAGCGAGCAGCCCCCTTTGGAGACTGAGGTAATTTACTTTCATTCTCGGGTAAGAGGTTGTGATCGTTCTGGACAGCGGCCCCGCCTCTGCGCTTTCGGCCTGTCCGCACCGCCACCGATCGGGGAGATAAATCTCCAAGTTAAGGTTTATTAAAATTCTGAGTAACATCACAGGACAGTAAATGTTAGCACCGTGCGCCCTGCAGGGAAATACTCAAACGCTCATTCCTGGGATTAGTCATCCCTCTCGCTGAATTGAAAGCTTTCAAAGAAAAGAGCAAACCAGTCTTCACAAGGTTTGCCATACGGGTTGTTTGGGGGGCGGGCCTGGTTTTCATATTTACCTGCGTACAATCTGTACAGTGATCTCAGGCCCCCTTGTACCAAGACGGGTCCTGCTGTCAGGCAAGTTCTCCTCGTTTTAAAATTTAACCATTCTCAGCATATACGTTTCTGCCATTTTTCCTTTTTTTGTTCAAAAGCAGCTATCAACAGGACTTAAATTTGAAATGGATTTATGTGGAGAATCTTGGCCTGGCTGTCACCTTAACAAGCCATACGGAATGAAATAAATGAACTTAAATTTCATTAGTTATATGTCTGCCTGAAACCACTGGTAGAGCACTTTGACTCTATGTGGTTTTTGCCAACAAATTAAAAGCTGGACAACGAAAGAATCCTAGTAATTACAGCTTTTTATGTGGGAGTGGTGGACTGCCATTTCTCCCAGTATTTATGCACAGAGCAGGCGAAGCTCCTCCATTGCTTTCCACATCTACTCTCTGCCCGTCTCTGTGAAGCTGGAAAAATGCAGAATAAAGTCAGCAAGTCGTCTGCAAGTTGAATGAACAGAAAGAGCTGTCCTAGTAGGCTCAGGAGGAATGATTGACAGCAGTCAAGATACCTTCTCATTGTGCACATCTGTTTCAGGCTTGTTTATTTAATCAACAGATAGCAGGACCTAGATGGTCCAGATCCATGACATAAAGCTCTAAATAAAGGAGCGTTTCACATGGTAAAGAGGAGTGAGCAGGAGCCTGGTCTAAAAATACTTGTATCCTCCTCTCTGGCTGCTCTGTAGTGATGTGGTAGGAGAAGGCCCCATATGCCTCATCCTTTGGGCACACATTATCCTGGCTCACAGAGGAGCTCAGGATTAGGGGCTGTACTCAACTGGGGCTTGTCCCTCAGTAGCCCCTGCAGGAGCTGCGTGGTCCTGGGCAAGTCACTAGACGTCGGCCTCACTTAGGGCCGTGTAAGATCTACCAATCTGGTGTCAGGCAGCTTCAAGGAAGTGGAATGCAGGGTCCCCAGCTTGGACACAGCTCTTAGTGAGAAGGGTTCTCTCAGTGTGGCTGTCATTGGAGGCGAATACTGGTTCTGAGTGCATGTGGATGACATGGTCCACCAAGTGGAGATTCTTACTGTCAGCGCTTTCCAGCTTCCTCTGGCCACCAGGACAATTTCCCACCCTCTCAGGGTTTAACAGCCCTCTCCAGAGCCTCTTGCTTCCCCTGCGGCCAGACTCTCTCCTCCCACGCTGCCTCCCAGCCAAGGGCGTGTGTTATGTGTGTATGTGTGTGTGTGTGAGGTCTGGTTCAGCCATAATGTTGATCATAAAGAGAAAGCAAGGAAGCACAAACTCGAATTAAGTAGTTATGGGAAAACGTGCTGTTTGCCACCTCCAGCAAGTCCTAGAAATTGCACAATATTTTAATTACTCGAAAGTTCTTTGTTGTAACAGGTGGGAGTGAGCACCCAGTAGAGACCACAGGGCTGGGCAATTAGGGGTACCCCGTAAAATGTCCTTACAAACCTTCAGTCCCTGGCCGGCAAGCCGGAAGGCTGCGGAGTAGCCTCTGGGATGAGGGTTATTAGTCTCCTGAGTGCTAACTCAGGTTATTTGAAAATGAGTTTTAGTTGCTCTGTTTTTTTCTCTAACACTGATGGCATTATCTAAACACCTTTCTCACACACTAACATATCACTTACCTGGTTGAACAATTTATTTTAGAGCCCCAAATAAGTTTTGAATCTACTATAGCACTGGTCCAATTGCAAGCTATGTATGTAACTACAAATTTTCTAATAGCCATATTAAGAATAGTAAAATAAGTGAATTTAATTTCAGTGTATTTCAATTAAATGAATACATCAAAATATTACATACCTTTTTCTACAAATCTTGGAAATCCTGTGTGTGTGTTACATTCGGAGCCCTTCTCAGTCTGCCCTGGCCATGTGCCCAGCACTCAGTAGCCAGACGCGGCTGGTGGCCACCACACCAGTCAGCGCAGGTGTAGGATAAGCCTGCTTTACCCAAGCAAGCGAGGCAGGTCAGTGATCAGCATGACTGCCCTTCGAAATGCACAGCCACGCAACAAGTAAAGCAGACATACTTTGAGCTTGTGTACTCCACGCAGGAGGCTCTGGGCAGTGCATGAGGGCTTGATTGAAGCAGGGCTCTCTCGTTCTCTCTTCCTGGGTGTGTGCGTCCTCCGAGCTTGCCGAGAAGAGGGGCCTCCGAGCCTCAATCGAGAGCTGCCAGGTGCAGGCCGCCCTGTAGCTTGCTTTATGCTCCCAGGGTGAGTGAGCTGGCTGCTCCCGTGCAGCTGAAGTGGCCCATGGTATCCCCAGAACCCCTCAGCCAGCACCCCGAGCTGACCGTGGAAATGGCAGTGCACAGCAGTCCCTCCCACTCCTGCCCTGGAGAGACACTGTCCCCTTGCTCTGCTCACCCAGCGGGGCTCCCGTGGGAGGCTCTGACCTGCCAGTCAGAAAGTAACTTTATTTATGTGTCTCTTGTCTAAGTGGAATTGAGTGGAGAATCAGCATTATTTAATTCCTTATGTAGTGAGAAGGGCCTTTTAAATAAGAATTCCTGGCATTCAGTTTTGAAAGGCCTTTTATGCCCTAGAACCTGGCAGACCCAGTCAGGTGCAGCCCAATGAAGACTTCTCAAAACTATACTTAATTTGTTATGTCTTAAGACTCTTTCGTTTTTCTTTTTTTAAAAGATGAATGATTTTGGAATCAAGAACATGGACCAGGTGGCCCCTGTGTCTAACAGTTACAGAGGGACACTCAAGGTGAGTGAGCAAGTCTTAATTTAAAATTGGCAAACTTAATCTCTAGGAGATAAAAACAGTGTGTTGGGTCTCAAAGGACAGGTTCTAGTCCTGGCTTTTTAATTTACAGGCTGTGTGACTCTGGGCTCTTTATGGCTGTCTCCGGACCTCAGTTTTCTAGTCTATAACATGGATATCCTGGTGCTTGTCCTCCATGATATGAAACCATTTAATTTGCAGAAGGTGAGGCCTTTGTGGTTCATTTCTGAGATACCTATCAGGTGAAAAATCCTAGGATTCTCAAGAGAATAGAGCCGGAGAGGCCGTCTCTGCTGCTTTTCTATCCACCCAGGAAGTTATCTTGGGTGAGGGGAAAGAGCTGAGAAGTGGCTGGCAGGCCAACTGCTGTTGCAGCTTCCATCAGAAGGGCCAGTGCCCACGGTGTCATAGGCCACCTGTTCTCACTGACACAGTGCACAGCCACGCCTGTTGATGTAAACCAAAAAACAAATTAAAGATGAAAGAGCCTTTCTGCTGCATAATAAACAAATTTCATGTAGCTTCTATCTTAATTCCTTTTGGGAACATTCTTGAGTAGCACAGACTGATAATTTTCCATTTGCCTGCTTTGAATGTGACATGGAGATTGGATTGTTTTGAGCATTGTGTAGTAAACACACTTCAGAAGCCGGGACTTCAGATTTGCCTCCTCCCGGCTTAGTGTTTGTGTAATGATGTATCTCTGGCGTGTTTTATTTTCCCACGTCTATCATTACAAGGCTGGCTGTCAGAACCCAAGTGCCCACAGTTGGTACAGGTTCTTTCTTGAGTATTAAGACAGTCATCAGATTTCAAGCTAAGGAGTTTTCTGGTTTAATTGTCAGAGGTTTTCAGCGTGGCAGAAACTACAGGAAATTCGGGGGTTCAGTTTGAAACCACACCCCCTAGCAAGAAAAATTATTTCATAAATTAAAAGAATTTGATGAAGCGCATGTAATGTCTGGGTTCGGAGAAGAAGCAGTCATTGCTGAAACTGATGTGTTGAAATTCATAATGCGAACTGGTATGTCTTTTGGCTTCCTGATTTTTAAAAAAAGAACTTACAATCAGGAAAGGAAAGGCATTTCTTAATGACCTGGGCAATGCTAGTGGGAATTTTAAAATCTGGATATTTCACCTAAATTATAACAGCTATAAAATAGTCTGGAAATATGACTGAGTGTTTCCCACTTGCTGGACTGGTTTTCCCCTTGGAGGTGTTGAGTAGCCGGATTCTCATTGCCTTAGGTTTGGGGACGGCTCTGCAACATCATGGGGACTCATTGTGTTGAGGGTTCTGGCTGAGCTCCAACTTCTGCCTGCCCTCTTATGTAATGCGTCATTGTTCTGCATTTCTAAAAAGCAAGCACACAAACCAATTTTATTTGTAAATGTGTTACACATTTCTTTTATTGATGACTCAACAGATGGGTCACTGTATGACACATAACATGGGATTTCCAGTTTATATTGGAAAAATAGAGCCTGCCTTCACGTTTTCCTCAATGAGTTAAGCAATGATGAATCAAGACTTTATCTGTTACTAATGAACGAGTCTTACACAATGGGCTATTTCTTTCATAAATGTTAGTTGAGATTATCAGAAATCAACACAGTGCCAGATTTATCTTTCTCTGTTTATCTGTCCTCTTCTTTCACATAAGCTGTTTAACTTTAAACCTATTTCCTTTGGAAATTGTTCCACTTACTAGGCAATTGGGGTGAGGGAAGTTCTTTTTAATACAGTTACTTTTATAAAATTAAACTTTAAGGAATTTTCTCACATGTATTAGTATTATCTGAACCATTGGAATTGATGAGGAAGTGATTTAGTTTCAGCTAAAGTGTTTTCTTTGTTAACATTTAAAAATAAATGCTTCACAGATACAGTAACTTATTTCATTGTTTGATGTTCAGTTTTCATTCAGTCATTTGCCTTTAGTTTTTTACTGCTTTGAGTTCTCACACTGCCTTGCCAAGGGTCATTTTTCTTACACACACAGCCTGACTGAATTTCTCTCTGCTGTAGCCGAAGGGCCAGGTGTTTGGACCAGTCAGTCTCTGAGGTCTCTCCCAGCACTGTTCTTTTAAGGTTCTATTATGTTTACTGATTAATTGATTAAGCTATTAAAAATAAATTCCCATAATGTAGGGGGGCAGCACAGGGAAGGCAGTATAACACAGAAAAGACAAGTAGTGACTCTATAGCATCTTACTACACTGATGGACAGTGACTGTAAAGGGGAATGTGGTGGGGACTTGTTAATGGGGGGAATCTAGTAACCACAGTGTTGTTCATGTAATTGTATATTAATGATACAAAAAAATTTTTAAATAAATAAATTCCCAGTCATTCTGACTCTGCAGGGTTGATTCAGTGGTCCTTTTTAGAGGCCCATTTGGAGTACTGACTGCTCAATTCCATATGTGGCTTTTTAGTTGCCAGTTTAATCCAGGTAGATTGGTAAGACTACCCACAGACCACTTTCAAAATAGGAATTAAAGTTAAGTATTACATTTCAGTATTCTTTCCATCTGTTTTTGCAGCGCCAGCCAGCCTTTGACACCTTTGATGGGTCCCTATTTGCTGCTTTCCCCTCACTAAATGAAGAACAAACACTCCAAGAAGTGCCAACAGGCTTGGATTCAATTTGTCACGGTAATTTGTTACTCAGACTTGACAAATTGTGCATGTTTTCCCTACCCAGTTCAGTTAATAAAGAAATGACAGTTCATAGGTAATGTTGGTATCTTGAATCTTGAGAGTCAGATAGAGGCTCTGGACCTGGAGGAGACAGTTTTGCATTTTTATGAGCATGACAGTTCTGAAGTCTTCCCTTGCCAGACGCACCCCAGTGAGAGCAAATGCCCTGCTGGTTAGCAAACGGCAGGGAAACCCCTGAGATTTCCTTTACGAGGCTTCCAACCCTGCAGCAAGCCTAGACCCCATGTCCCAGGTCCATTCTGCAAAGCCAGACCAGTGCCCATGAAAATGCACCCCATCTTTTCATTCTGGGTTCACAGGGTTAGTTAGATCATCCACCCCTGGAGTTTTGGAGCAGCGGATTATTCTTGCTCATCTTTACTGATCTGTATTTACTTCTGGACGGCCTAATGTCATGTTTCTTTTTAAAAGAAGAGCATGTCAGATAAAGCCTCTGCAATTGCTGTGATAGTGTTCTTGGTTGGAAACATTCCAGAGATTGCTTTGTCATATGAAGTAGGTGCTGGAAAATACAACCCAGAAAATTAATTAGACACACGCTTTCATAAGCACACCATCATGTGCTCGTCATTTATCATTCTTGAAATTGCTGAGGGAAGCCAAAGATTGTTTCTCGATAAAAACTGAAGGTGTGCCGACTGTACTACTGCTCAGTGCTGTGTGTTCATATGATGCTCTGCTGATTTTAATGGGAGTAACTTCCAAGTTATGCATTTATGATCCCTTAACCCTTTTGACCAGAAGCTATGCGATTTCTTGCACTGTGTAAAATTTTTAAATAGACTTGGAAATTTTACCTAGGCATAACTGCTTTACGAAGTTTTGCAAAACAAAAAAATAGCTTGAGTTTTATTTTTAATTTTTTAGTAAGTGTAGTTAGGAGATATGTAATGTTTTCTTAATTTCAGGCAAAAAAAACCCACAAAAAAACGTTTTTCTTAATATTTGTACTCTTTTGAGGCATGATGCCAAAGTTTGGGATCAAAACTGACCTTCCCTGAAAACTAAGGTTTCTTCCATCTGCTGTTGCCAGCTTGACATCCTAATGTCCCCTGGGGATTTCTTTCTAGATTCCACCAACTGTGAATTGCCTCTGTTAACTCCATGCAGCAAGGCTGTGATGAGTCAAGCCTTGAAAGCTACCTTCAGTGGCTTCAAAAAGGAGCAGCGCCGCCTCGGCATTCCAAAGAGTAAGTCCTGCTCTTTAGACCTGCTCTCCTGAGTGTGTGTTGTAGGAGGCATATGAACTGGATGGCAGTTGCTTGAGATGACTTAGTTCTTAAGCATGGTCATGGGCGTCTTGCAAAGAGTGGCAGAGACGTGGTTCACCTGAGCCACTTTTATTTCCACCCTGTCAGCTGAGCACCGATCCCAGCACTGTTGTCAGTGTCTTGGAAGTGATATTGCACGGCACTCGCTCGATCCATGGACCTTTGGTAGGCCGTATGGCTGCATCGGGCTGACCTTGGTCTTACCACCTTCTTCCATCTGTTCTCTTGTGTGTTCTTGTGTGTTCTGTCTTCTTCCCTCCCCGGTAGACCCATGGCTGTGGACCGAGCAACAAGTGTGCCAGTGGCTTCTCTGGGCTACCAACGAGTTCAGTCTGGTGAACGTGAACCTCCAGAGGTTCGGCATGAATGGCCAGGTGTTGTGCAACCTGGGCAAGGAGCGTTTCCTGGAGCTGGCACCTGACTTTGTGGGCGACATTCTCTGGGAGCATCTGGAGCAGATGATCAAAGGTACCAGCTGAGCCCCTGGGCCCCCCCCTTGCAGGGCAGAGCAGGGAAGCGGGGGCAGTGCTGTAAACCCCAGGGTCAGTGTCCCAAGTGACAGAGAGCAAAGTGCCTGAAAATGCCGCCAGAGTGAGTCAGGTGTGTGGCGGTGATTATAGATTCTGAGTCCACTTAAGTATGTGTGTGTATGGCATGGAGTATAGCCACAAGGCAGGCGCCTGAGTCACTGACTTGGTCCCTGTTTTCAGGCGGCCACTGTCAGAGGAGGACGTGTTGGCTCAGATGTGGAGGCAGCAAGGATCACCATGATTTGAGGCTCACCTTATAGAAGCGAAAGGAGTAAATTCACCCCCAAGGAAAGGGAGCCTTTACTTGGACCAGCCCTGGCAAACAGTGAATTTTCCTAAGACCAAATGGAATCCAACAGAGAGAATGTTATTTCATGTTTCACGTGTTTAAAAGTGCAGAATTAATTGATACATATTTACCCACTGACATGTTATACAGAAACAAGCTGCTGAGCAAAAGAACTCTAATCATGTAGAAAGTCTTTATTTAGACCTTAAAAGAGCATTGAAACCAATGTTAAAAACACAATGAGTCAAAAAAGAAGAAAAACTATACGGAGGAAATCAAGTTAAAAATACAAGAAAATTAACCTGTCCATAGGGTCCAGAGAAATATTCCTATTTAATTGATTTTAAATACTATGTTTCGACTTCTTCTGTTATGGACTTGGAAATCTTCAAAAGACCTTAGGATTTACCCACCAGCTCTTGGTAGTTATGGCTTCTGAGGACCAGGCAAACCTAGACCCCCAATTTTCCCTGAACTTGGTCTGGTCTGACCTGACAGGCTTCTGGTGAATCTGTTCACTGGCAATTTGGGCCTCTTTGCCATTACTCGGGGTGTGAGTGTGTGGGTCTGGGTTTGTGGGTGTGTGTGTGGTTAAGTGTGTTTGTAGGAAGTAAGCTACACAGGGAAACCCAACCATTTTTTCCCTTTCCAAGTTCTGGCCATGGGTGGCCCTCACTGACTCCCACCACTGCAGACCTCCCTTTGCAGGCACTCACCCTGGAGAAGCTTCAGGGTTCGGAGCGATGGACCATAGCCTTCCCAGGGCAGGAACTTTGTCCATTTTCTTAATCCGCTGTATTCCCAGCCCCTGATGTAGGTGGTATTTCGTAAGTGTTTACCTATTTGTTGACTGCATGGATGAACTAATTACACAGTCTAGATGATTCCATTCAGGCTTTAGAACATTTTAGCTTTGCCGGTGACAGTGTTCACTTTGGAAAACTTTTTCTAGTTATTGGAAAAACATTCTGCTATCTCTAGTTTTTCTACAAAGAGCTAATGACGTGGGATACCGTTGGACTAAATGGGAGGCACTAAATGCGTTTAGGTATTCCAGAATAACCATATAACAGTACGTCAGAAAGTAACTTCTTGCATAGTTTTAACCTCTGTTTGCAATCGTATGTCTCTTTTGTCTATTTTTTAGAAAACCAAGAAAGGACAGAAGATCAGTATGAAGAAAACTCATACCTCAACTCAGTTCCTCACTGGATTAATAGCAATACATTAGGTCAGTCCAATTGATTCTGCCCTTTAGAGTTTGGTTTTAAGTTTTCTTGTTAGATTTGGACTCCCTAATGGAAGGTCTGAAGGCACAGTTAGACCTGAGGTGTCCCCTATGGTGGCCATATGGGCTGTTGACTTACTGAGCACTTGAAATGGGGCTGGTCCACACTGAAACGTGCGGTGAGAATATAATGCACACCAGATTAGAAAATCTTAGTATGAAACAAAGAATGTAAAATATCTCCTTAATAATTTGTAAAGCATTGATTATGTGTTGAAATGATAATGGTTAGTATTAGGTCAAATAAAATACTAAAATTACTTTCACCTCTTTTTAGTTTTTTAACATGGCAGCCAGAAAATCTAACATTGCACAAGTGGCTTGTACTATCTGTGCATTGGCCAGAGCTCGTGCAGGCTATTCATGGAGCAGGGGGTGGAATGGAGTAAGCTGATCTAGCACAAAAAAAGGGGTAGAAGGGCTGGCCCAGGAGTATGTGGAAAGCAATACTCAGCTTGCTGTGAACTTTGGAGTTTGAGGAATTGTCTGGCTGACACTGGCAAGCATAGATTATGGGTGTTCCCCCTAGCCAGCATGGGTGGGAGGGTACTGTGGCTCTTCCCTTATGAGTCACACACCGGGTAGCAAATCCCAGTCTTTCTGAGCCTTGGTTTGCTTGAAAGCTGAACGAGCCAGTGAACACTGTCACCTGAGGGTCATGTGAATGCACTGGATAAACTAGACCAATGGAAGCACAGTTGACCCTTGAGTGAATTGCACAAGTGGCTTGTCCTATCTGTGCATTGACCAGAGCACAATTAGGGGCACCTGACTCCTGCACAGTTGAAAATCCAGATATAACTTTTGACTCCCCCAAAAACTTACTACAAATAGCCTACTGTTGACTGGAAGCCTTACTGATAACATAAATAGTCAATTACACATAGATTGTATGTTGTATGTATTATATACTATATATAATTCTCACAATAAAGTAAGCTAGCAAAAAGAAAATGTTTTCTCAAATTGTTGCAAATCTCTAAAAGGTGTCCAATATATTTATTTTTAAAAATCCACTTATAAGTGGACTCTGCATAGTTCAGACCTGTTTTGTTCAAGGGTCAACTATACTGACATTGAGGCATTGTGTCTTGGGCCCAGAGGCAGCAGGCATTTTGGAAAAGAGCTTATTGGCTGAGAACATGAATGGTTTGAGAAGAACAGTTAGTGGGAGACCTACCTTCCAAAGCCCACATTTCCACTGAGGTTTTGGGGTGGGCTGGGGCATGCAGAACTTTCCATGTTTGATTTGGTTGCAGGGCAGAGAGGGTCTCTAATTACACACTACTATAGCTTAATAGCTCTGCCATCCGATGGTTCTGTTCCAGGTTTTGGTGTGGAACAGGCGCCTTATGGAATGCAGACCCAGAACTACAGCAAAGGCAGTCTCCTGGACGTGTGCCCAGCATCCTCTGCGCCCAGTGTGCTCAGCTCGGAGCCGGATTTTCAGATGCTCTCCAAGTCACGACTCAACACTGTCAGTGTCAACTACTGCCCCGTCAGCCAGGACTTCGCAGGCAGCAACTTGAACCTGCTCACCAATGGTCCTGGTAAGATCGGAGCTTCTGAGTACTCCTCTCAGTAGGACTGGTGGTTTGATCCTGGGAGCCACTGTCAGACAGTGACATGAGCTTTTCGATGAGCGTGTCCTGTGTTCAGCCATTGAAGCTGGTCAGAGGACGCCTCTGTGTTCTCAGTGACTGTAGGTCACTGTTGCAAGTGATGGATTCACTCAGCAAGCTCAGGCTCTGGTCTGCACGCTGAGGGTACCAAGTAAACAAGACACGGTCCCTGCTCTTGGGGCTAGATTCCTCCAACCAATGGTATATATGGGGAGAGATTGTAAGCATATGGCATTTCTATACTTGGGAGAGAATGTAAGAATGTGACACATTTCTTTTTACGGAGCTGTACATATGCAGTGCCCAAATCTCAGGTTGCACAACTGGTTGGATTTTAATATATATCACCTAGATAATAGCCACACAGCTGGAGATAGAGATGGTTCCCTCATACCTCTCCCCAGTCAATAGCATCTTGTCCCTAAGAGACACTACTGTCTTGATTGTGATCATCGTAGATTAGGTTTTCCTGTTCTTGAATGATGATATAAATGGAATCATACCATATGTGTTCTTTTGCGTTTCTTTTGCCTATCGTTATGTCTGGAATCTAGCCATTTGTCGTTTTTCATTGTTGTATAGTACTCCATTCCATGAGGCTCCATTTGATTTAGTTGTATACTAGAGTTAACATAAGAAGTGATGCTTAAGAGTGCTGAGAAAGCTCCATGTAATTCAGCCCAGAAGGGTATGTGGCTGAATGGGGGTGGTTGGCCTTGATGCTATGTTCAAGCCTAGGATCACTCTGCAGTTACTTAGGACTCAGTAGCACTGGGCATTTCGTTGGCCCACAGGAGTCAAAGTTTGTTCCTGGTTGTCTGCAGGGAAGCCCAGAGACCACGACCCCCCTGAGAATGGCGCAGACAGCTTTGAGAGCTCCGAGTCGCTGCTGCAGTCCTGGAACAGCCAGTCATCGCTGCTGGATGTACAGCGGGTGCCTTCCTTTGAGAGCTTCGAAGATGACTGCAGCCAGTCGCTCTGCCTCAGCAAGCCAACCATGTCGTTCAAGGATTACATCCAAGAGAGGAGCGACCCGGTGGAGCAAGGCAAACCAGTTATACCTGCGGCCGTGCTAGCCGGCTTCACAGGTGAGCTTGCAGTGCCCATTCTCCCCATCTCCGCCCTGCACCCTGCCTAGCTTCAGTGCTTCCATCAAGGGTGGGTCTGGTCTGAACACATTGCATTAGACCCCACATCTTACGCATGGGGTGTAATCTGGGATCCAAGAGAGTTGTGTCCCTGAATTCTAAAGAGGCTGACCTTGCAGGAAGTTTGTATGGAGCTCGGGGGTGCAGATGAAAGTCCCACGGGCTGCTCCCACAGCTGGGATGTGCCTGGCCATCCTGGAGAGGAGGGGGAGCAGGGCGCCTGGCCTGTGGAGGCTCTGGCTCTGACTCACCACTCCAGGAATTTCAAAGAATGTGGGCTGGCTCACGGAGGAGCGGCAGGGCCGGCCTTAAATAACACCGGGACTGTTTACCTTTTCTTGCTTCCAAAACCCATCTTATTTTTAAGATTTGGGCAAAGGCTATTCTAGGCAAGGGACAAATATTAAAGCTGTTTTTAGAATCCAGTACTTTGGCAAAAATACTGAGATTTTTTTCATTGCTTCATGTGTCCTTAAATATGCTTTTTTTCATATTTTGACCATATGGAGCCACTGGATTGAAAAAGAAACTACTTTTTAAAAGCAATAGGTTAAAATAAGAATGCAGATACCCTTTTTTTCCCCTGTCATCTCAAACAGAATTGTGTTAAAATACACATAGAGGGTGTGAAAACTGTTGTGGTTTTTGTACCTGGGAGTCAGAACCCGACAAGACAATGAACAGCTATGGTGTTGGTGCTGTTCATGTCAATATTAGTTACCTTTTTGTTCACTGCCACCTCTCTGTGGTTACCTAGGCATATCCGTGGTCCACAGTCGTCAGGACAGCCCAGCACACACAGGTGGTGATATTAACCCATTTTACAGATGGGGAATCGGCTCAGAGGTAGACAGCCCTGGTCACAACTCAGTTCTGTCTGGTTCCAGAACTCCTGTTCTTGGTGCTGGAGCAGCAGAGCCTTACTGAGCAGGCCATTGCATCTCGGGCGAACAGCTGTTTGATGAGCATGAGATCCAGGGCAAGCAGCCTGGCCTCCAAGCCACCTCTTCGTCCTCATCTTTAAAACAGCACCATGGGGGGATATTCCCTTCACAAGGCGGCAGTTCTAATATTAATGGAGAAAAGGGACACGGGAAGCACTTTGCAAAGCGTACCTCACCAAACAGATGTGGTGAGGCGAGTTGTGGCTATGACCCCAAATGCCCATATAAGGCTGTTGAGTGGACCTAGTCTTAGATTAAGCAGTTTGCTCACCGTCATTTTGCAGGAAAGCTATGGATGTGATTCATAAATGACATGCTTCATTCTGGGGGGCAACACCCCTCCCACTGCCCCACCCCATCCCACTGGGGGTTCCTGAAAATAAACCTTGAAAATTATTACATAAGGAACACTTAAGCAGGGTGAGGTATTTGAATGCCAAAGTTGTGGGCCTGAGTTTTTTTCCTCCAGAAAAACCAAACCCAGAAATCAAGGGCTGAGTGACATCTTCTCCAAGAGTAGGAGGGGTGGGGAAGACCTCGGTGTCAGTGTCTTGCCTCATCCCATTGAGTGTCAGGCCTGCCGCCAGCAGCTGCGTGTACCTCGCGGCCGTGCCAGTCTAGGGTTGGGGCTCACCTTCCTCAGGCCGTATTTTAAATCCACCACAATGTAATCCACCCCTCTACCCAGGCAGTGGACCTATTCAGCTGTGGCAGTTTCTCCTGGAATTGCTCTCCGACAAATCCTGCCAGCCATTCATCAGCTGGACCGGGGACGGATGGGAGTTTAAGCTCGCTGACCCCGATGAGGTATGGCCAGGCCTGGGAAGTCAGTCTCTGGGCTCTGAAACCTGATTTCATCGCTTTGGGCTCACAAATTCAATGCTCTGGGCACAAGAGAGGGTTCACCAGCACAAATGAGAACACTTCTGCACATGGCTTTCCTAACTGTCAGGAATCCAGGAGTCCTTGCTTCCTTGATACTGATGTGTCCTCTGGTTGTGCACAGCGGCACTGGGCGGGTTCCACCGTCCTGCTCTGTCATCTAATAAAAAGGGGCCAGCAGTACACTGAGGCTCTCTCCTGACCATGTGAGAAGGCCTTAGGAAATTTGCCTTTCCCACAGCAGGGAATGAGCATCTGGTAGCTCCATGCTGGCCCGCCAGTGGGCTTCATGCTCCTCAGCTGCAGCCCTGGCCAGAGGAGAAGGCTGAGGGCAAGCATTAGAGAAGCTTTTGGTCTCTGGCCCCGGAAGGGTGCCATCTGTCACCTCCCTGATTCCCTTGGGAAGTAGAGCATTGGGGAATGGGTGACGTCACATGGCTCAGAATCCCACTCAGCAACTGCACACTGGGGTGGGTGGAATGGGAACCCCAGGAAGAGACACAGTACTTCCCTCGTGTCGGGATCTCCTGATCCCCAGCCCTGGGCTCCCGGGAAGTTCTGCCTAGCCAGAGGCCTTGGGCACCCTGTACCAGACTAAGCTGGGAGTGGAGCACCTCACTCCCGCATCTGCAACCCCAGCCTCAGAGAAGCACCCAAGGGTTGCGGCTTCTGGCACACAAAGGAAGATATTGCACCTGTGTCCCTGCTGCGGGGTCTGTTCTCCCTGGAGCAGCTCATTCACATCGCCTCCTTATCCCATTGAGTTGAGCTCTGCTCCATCCGTGTCTGCCACAGGTGGCCCGCCGGTGGGGAAAGAGGAAAAACAAGCCCAAGATGAACTATGAGAAGCTGAGCCGGGGCTTACGCTATTACTACGACAAGAACATCATCCACAAGACGTCAGGGAAGCGCTACGTGTACCGCTTCGTGTGCGACCTGCAGAACTTGCTGGGGTTCACGCCCGAGGAGCTGCACGCCATCCTGGGTGTCCAGCCGGACACGGAGGACTGAGGCCCCCATAGGGCCGAGAGGGGGCCGTCTGACTGACTGTTCCAAGGACCCTGGAGGGTGGGATTGAGCATGTCCAGGAAAGCCGCCAAGAAGCAGTGGCCTTATTTCATCTGAACCTGTGGTTCTTCACCAAGAGCAGCACCGTTTCTTGCTCCTGAAGCCTGCTGACAGGAAAACGCTATTTATGATGCTGTTACCTTAGAATGGCCGACAAAGAAGGGCCAGGGAGACACGTGGCTCCAAGTGGTCCGTGTGACAGGCATGTTCCGACTGTTGGATATTCTCAAAGGAGCGACCATGTTGTGGACTCACAGGTTTTTTGATTTTCTTTTGCCTTTTCAACCAGGAATCCCGAGTACAAAAGCAGCTCATTGGTTCAGAGGGGCTGGAGGTTGCAAGGAGACAATTGTGCCATTTCTGACATTAGTTTGTATATAGGATTGTAATCTTAATTGTTACTGAAATTCTCTAAGTCCTATTTAACAGAAATTGTATATTATAATTTAAAGTAATTATATAACTCTGTGAAATAAGAACGCAGACATTCAATGTTTATTCCAGTTTTCAAGAGCACATAAGGCATTTTGCAAATGTGTCATTTGCCTAGGGCCGGCTAAGTGAAGTTGTGACGTATGTTCATTTGCATTTAATATGCCAACAGGAGTAAGTTCTAAGAGGATTAATCCCTGGTTTTGTTATGTTTTGTCTTTTGTTTTGCCTGGGTTATTATCTGGCAAGGACTCTGTACATTTGGGAATTTTTATAAAAATCTTAATGTTATTATCTGGGGGCACATCTGGCCTCTGCTTTCTCCTTCAACTGTAATGTAAAAGCTATAAAGCAGTATTTTTCTTGACAAATGGCATATGTTTTCCATTTCTATGTATGCCTTTAAATCAATTTATACACAAAACTTACTTTATTTTTTAGTTCAGCTATGTTTCCCCAACGACTGACCTCCCCTGGGCAACCATTTCCTTCCCGTGCCCCACCTCCACACTGCAAATTATTCTGTATGATTAAAATAAGAATGCTATTTTTGGTAATAGGCGACTCCCTTTCAGAGATCAGGAGGGATTTATGTAGCAGCTATTTTTACTGCAATAGTAGTTCACTGGGAAAAAAATGTAATTTGTATGTAAGAAAGCTTTATTTTTATCTCAGCTCCATGTAAAGCTAAGCCTATTGTATAGAGCTGAGGTTGGGGTAGAGGGGGGAGGTGGAGAGAGCAGGGCAAGTTTTTATTAAACCCGTTGGTATGAATGAAGCATGGTTTGTCCCATCCTTGTTCACCTGCCGAGTCTTAGGGCTGCCTGGGCACCACGCTACTCCTTTCTGTTCAGCTTCCACAACAAGGTGGCTGTCTTCTCATGTTATTGGATGCAGAATGCCCAGAGGCGGGCAGGGCGCCAACAAGATGGCAAAGAGAAGGCCTTGGCGTAGTTCACATGCAGAAAATGTTTCAGTCACAACGGAGGCTTTTGTATTGTAGTCGTTTCAAAGGGGCACCTGGTCAGCATGTATTCCCGGACTTTGTAAATGGTCAAGTCGAGTTGGTTTCGAATCAGACATGCTTCCTAGCAGTGTGAGAGGACAGCAGGCGGTGGCAGGGTGTGCTGGGACGGGCAAGCCGGACCTGGGGTGACTCAGGTCTCAGCACCCACCCAAGACCATCCCCCGGGTCTGTCGGCACAGGATGTTTCTCTCGAGCGGGCCTGTTTATCGCTAGGACATCTGTTTATAACATCAACAGACTCTTGAATGAGAACATCGTGCTGCTGAAAGAAATGTTCACCAGTGGTTTATTTTATACGGGGTTGAACCCCATGGAATTGCCAGCATTGGCTTTTGTATGGACCAAAGCTGGCAGTTGCATGGAGTTCAAACTAGTAGTTAATGGAAACTAAAGGCCGTTATAAACCTTTGGCATGGTAATGAACAGAACTTAAGTATAAAAATTTTCTAATTTGGTCTTTTCTTCCTCAAATAAAGTATTTTGTTGATACAATTCCTCCTTGTCAGAGGCCTCATTCTTTCTCCCCACCCAACATGGAGGAGAGGGAGTGAGGATGTTCGGCTCAGATCCATCATCTGCTCGGTGGCTTTCAGGCGCTGAGCTGTCCTGATGGAGCTGGAACCGGCCCTGAGCCCTTCCTGAAGGAATTCCCAAAAAGTTCGTTCAAGTGAAAACCACATCTAAGAAGGGATTAGAATAGAAAGATGCAAGGGTCTTTGCCAGCAAAAAGAGATTTTAGAATATATATGGGAAGAACATTAAAGTTTGAGGTTCAAGGACTTTTGTCGTTGAGGCCACATTCCAGAGTTCTAATGTTGCTGAGGTGATTTACCCGCCGTGAGGGTGATGGTCCTAGGACACCTGTTATCAAACTGGTTCCACTCCTCAAAATTAGTGAGGACACCAAGAAACATGGGTAGATTCTGTCAATGTGTGCTGGAGCTCCCCACAGGCTAGCAAACACTGATGGTGCGCATCTCTTCCCAGCTTCGAGTCAGTGACATACTGGTAGCTTGAACTTGGTGTGATGAGGGTACTTACACCATGGAAGTCAACAAACACACTACATGCCAGGGGTTCCCCCATTCTCTGCTCCCCACCCTCCTCAGGGAGCTGCTTGTTAAACATTTATCACCACTCCACTGGTCACCAATGTTTATCATATTTAAAGTTAAAACATTTAAAAATAATGATTCATTTAAAAAATGAAATTGCATATTAACATTTTTATGAAAAAATAGCTAATTTCCAAAAAAGCTGAGAATGGCATTGCTTACATGTTTTCAGATCTTTTTGATGTCTGGTTTAATAGGAGAGAGCTGTATTCTTATACTTGCTCTGCACATAGTCTGTTGTGATCTATTTTAAGAAAATCAGGCCTCACACAAATAAGTAGTCCGAAAAGGATTACTTAATAGCTGTTTCAAATCATTGTTGATACTGTTTTGTATTACAACAAAACTGATAAGTGGCAGTTTCTTAAAGGTTAATTGCAGTTGGAATATGAAATCACATCAATAAACTTTACTATGGTTATAATAAATTCAATTGGTCTGTCTTGTACTTTGAATGGATCTTTCACCCATGGGTGGATTTTGCAACATCACGCATTAGTCATTTGGAAAATATTGCTCCACTATGTTGACACATTTAACATGCAATACCAGAGTATCACATTGGTTACTACTATCACCAATTCCACCAGAAAAGGGACTGGGAAGCTATCAAGCCCAGAGAGGCAGATAAAAAGTTTCAAAAATTCAAATTTTCACCTGAAATCTCAAATTTTATTATTGACAACAAATGTTTTAAGTTGTTTTCTTTGATATGATAGGCTCATTTCATTTACTTTTTGAGAAATAACTGTCAAATAGCCAAGTCTGAATAAACATAATTTGTCAGTTGCTCTTTCTAGTAAAAATGGAGTTCATGACTAAAGTGGTTAGTTTAGCTTGCAACTTAAACACACAACTGCACATTGTAGGATGACCAATCTACTTGAGTGTGCAACAGAAGCTCTTTATGTGTACTTTCTATTTTATCACCCAGAAATGAAAAAGATGTGTATTCACTCATTAATAAAAATAATTTTTACTGCTTATCAAGGATGTTTTTGGATTAAACTTTTATTTTTCCCTGCAAGTGCATGGTGGTGAAGAAGGTAGTGACTACTGGGACAGTTAAGTGCCCAGGCCTCAGTAGTCTTGCCCACCTTTGTCTCTCCAGTGCAAATTTTCACACACACACACGCACACAAAAGGCAACCATGTATTAATATTATTTTTAAAATCATTCTGACTTTGAGGATCATCCTGAAAGTGTGTCAGAGCCTTGCAGTTGTCTCTAGACCTCACCTTGAGAACTGTTCTAGAAAGCAGATAAGCTCACCCAGAACAAGATGTTGGGACTGGAGCAGGGAGATGGGGAGGAGACAGGTAGGGGAAATTTTCCTTTCTCCTCTTTATTCCAGTGTCCACACTCCCAATCTTACCTTCCATGTAGTTAAGATGCAGGATTTTTTTATTTAAAGCAAAACAATTTAAAGCATGATAGTTCATTCACATAGGGTGAAATGGCTATTCTCAAAGTCCTTCTGCCATTCTTCATTCTGTCTTTGTCCTTTTCCATGTTCCCCTCCAATTCCAAACCTTTTTTAAGTGTATATTTTACCTCAGCTTTTCTTTAAAGTTCATTTTACTTAACGTAGTCCAAACTGAGATCATGAAGAGAAGAGGAACATGTGCCTGTCTCCCAGCTTTCCACACAGTGGGGAAGAAGCAAACAAAATGTCTTTAGCCCACCCTGTGTCCCAGCTCCTCCTATGGAGCCCAGGACAGGAACAGAGTTCAGTGACAAAGCTGATACTTAACTGAACCAGAACTCAAACCCAGGCCTTCTGGTTCTTGAGTTGCTCTCTTGCCATGATCACCACACCGCGTTTGTCAGTATAAATACTACCCAGGGCCTCTCCCAAGCTTCCAGTTCTTCCTTCTGTTCTCTTTTGAAAAGAGTGCCCAGTTCTTTGTTTGAATTTTCAATTATCCACACATCTCCTACCCAAAGAACACCCAGTCCTCTTATATGCAGCAGCTAGTGTAGTTTGAGCAGATGCACTAGGCCACTAATCAGAGCCAGATGTGAATCTGTCTTTTCTGTAAGAGCAACACAGAAGCATCAGGCTTTAGCAGTGAAGGGGGAAAACCCCTTATTGCATAATTCTTTTGAAACTTCTGGGCAGGGTTTGAACTTGTGATTCTGCTTGAAATCTAACATTAGGGGGAAGACAATTTTTGTTCATAGCTGGTGTGATGACACCCTCACAACTGGAACTGACACAGTGTTTGTCCACATGCTATGAGTAACTGCCCTCTCCTTGTCTCCGAAAGTCATGTTCAGGTGGCAAAAGAGCCCAGGATTGCCAAATCTTATTCCCACAGGCTGTGTCCGTGTCTATGGCTTCATATATTCTGCATACAGATAACCTAGGCTCAGCACATACATGTGTGTTTGCGTGGTGTGGAGCCAGAAATGCTGATTCAAGGGAGCCCATGACCTCATGTGCCTGGAGGATGGAGTGTGGGGTTTTGGGGGGAGATGACAAATGGTAAATAGAAAATGAGCTGTCAAGCAAAATACGCTGTGTATCAGCTGAGGTCCATTTCCACATAAAGCTCACAAGAAACAACTTTACCATTTGCTGGTAAACTGCACCAAATTGGGTATTGAAGAGGTTATTAAATATAAATATATAAGTAATTACTTATATATTTATTAAATGTAAATATATAAGTAATTACTTATATATTTATTAAATGTAAATATATAAGTAATCACTGGGAAATGCAGTACGGTTTGCAAGGCTCACTTGCTTCCATCATGGCCCTGTAACCTTGGGAGGTCAGGTTCGTTATGCTCATTTTACAGATATGAGAACTGAAGCTTGTCAAGGTTAAGGCCCTATATTGAAACGTGAGGGACTTTTCTGGACCCAGCAGTGGCACCAGCCCATTGTACCTGCAGACTCTGGTTTGGGGTTCTAGAGGACTTCGTGGGTTGCAGCACAGAGCTGTTACTGCAGCTGAGGAGCTGAATAGCTTCTCAAAAGCTGCCCCTTTCCTATTGACCCATCTGTCCCAGGTAATTATCAACATGGCTGGAGGTGCTTATCACCTCCCAACCCTGTGGATGAAGCCAGACTTACATCATCCTAAGAACATAACATCTTGTCTATAATTCTCAGGCCCCAAGCAATTGGACTAGTACATTTTATCCTATTTGCATGACTTGGGGCATCTCTCTTTCCAAGCTGTGTATGACCCCAGAACGCATCCCAGCAGTGGCTCCACCAATTTGGTTCCCTTTCATTCATTCATTTTAGTATTCATCCATTGAGCCATTCGATACAGACTGCTGAAAGCCAGACCCTCTGTGTCTTCCAGGAGCCACTTTCCAAGTGAAGAAGCCCAAGAGGAAAGATGACAAGAGCATGTGAGTTCCACCTGGAGCGAGAGGCCTGGGTCCCCTCACTCAGCTGCATTAGGGGTGGAGGCTAGAAATAACCATGCACAGTAGCAGTGACCTCGCAACGAGGGGCCAAGGGACAAGCGGTGCCTGTGCTGTGGTAGGTGTTGTGGGCCCACAGGTGTGCTGAAATGTCTCTGTAGTCAACCCTGCAGTTGGGGTTAAGACGAACCTGGGTCGTCAGAACACACGTGCACGCACACACCCACAAGCACATGTGCACACACTTGTGTACACATACACACACTCATATTCACACATGCACACACCATACTTTTGCTTGCCTCACCATGGCCACCTCTTCCTTCTCCTTCTGGTCAACACATTCCTTACCTTCTCTTCCGTATCAGTTTCCTGAGGTGGCTGTAGACAACATAAACTTATTGTCTCAGAGTTCTGGAAGCCAGAAATCTAAATCAGGGTGTTGACAAGATTTGTTCCTTCTGAGAATTACGGGAGAGAATTTGCTCCAGGCCTCCTTCCTTGGCTTGAAGATTGTCATCCTCTTCCTGTATATTTTCTTTTCATCTTCCCTCTATGTGTGTCTGTGTCCAAATTCCCTCTTAGAAGGATGCTGTCATAATGGATTAAGGCCCATCCAAATGACCTCATTCTAACTTAATTATATTTGTGAAGACGTTTTGCAAAGTCACATTCTGAGATTCTGAGGTACTGAGTGTTAACACCCCAGTATTTGAATTCTGGGAGAACATAATTCAAGCCATAATTAGTAAGTTAGGCTCGGCAAAGTGGACTCTGGGGACACCAGTGATACACATGGTCTTGGACCCATTGCAAATGTATTCTGCAAATTCAAAGGCAACTATTAAATAATTTAAAAAGGAGTATTATTGATATGCTAAGAGAGAAGATAGAATGGAAACAAATTGCTCCACTAAAACCACAAAAGACAGGAAAAAGGTTACAGAGAAAAAAAGGGCACCTAAGACAAAGCAGTAATACATATGGTAGGTATTAATGTAGATATATTGATAACCACTTTAAAGGTCAATGGTATAAATACACAAATAAAAAGACAGAGAATGAGTGGATAAAAAAACAAGACCCAATTACACGCTGTCTACAAGAAACTCACTTTAACTATAAAGACACAGTTAGTTTAAGAGTATAAGGATAGAGAAAGATACAACATGCTGACACTAATATTAAAAAACAGGAATTATTGTCTTAATATGGCAAAGCAGAGTACAGAGAAAGGAAGATGATCAGAGGCACAAGGGTGGGGAGAGATGAAGTGGTGAAACATCAGGGAATTTTTAGGGCAGTGAAGCTATTCTGTATGATGTAATAATGGTGCAGAGCTGACATTACACGTGTGCCCACAGCAACACAAAGTGACCCAAATGTCGGTGACAGACTTGGGTCGATTCTGCACCGACACTGGTTTATCAGCTGTAGTAGATGCAGCGCACTCATGCCAGACGTCCATTTCTCTTTAAACCTAAAATTGCTCTAAAAAATAAAGTGTAATTAAAAAGGGAAAGGAAGGACCGTGGGCCACCTCCTTCCCTCACCTGCAAGCCTGTTCCCTCCGTCCAGGGGCTGCGGGGGCCTGTGGTCTGGCCCCCAGGACGCCCAGATCAACCCTGGGGACTGCTGCCCCCTTCCCACCTCAGGAGAGGGGCCTGGGGACCAGCCTCTCATGGCCAAGTCCCAGGGGGTGGGCAAGGAGGCTCTGAGCCCGGCTCTGCCAGAGAGATACCAGGAGGGTGAGATGTGGTTCAATGAGACTAAAGGTGGAAAATTAACTGAGTCACAAGAGGACCCGCCCACTCCCGAGAGCATCACCTCTAAAGACGACCCGGTGGACGAGAGCCTCAAGGGCCACCTCTGGAGGCACAGGCCCAAGACAGAGGCCACCAGGGAATGAGCTCGGGTCATGGGGCCACCCCAGGACAGAGTCACCCCCTTCCAGGACCACAGGGACTGAACAGGGACACGCTGTTGCCACAGAGTCCACAGAATCATGGGACCCTGCCAGCTCCAGTTAATGTGTCCTGAGTTGTTAGGATTGGAAACCTGGGCTCAGCACCGTCGGGAAGACCCTTCTGTCCTGGGCCCCTGCCCACCCACAGGAGCCAAGGAGAGAGGGAGCTGCTGAGGAGGAGACCCCCAGGCCCTGTGGGCAGCACCACGCCTCCCTCAGCAGAAGGAACCCTCACATGAGGAGAAGGGCCCCACCAGGACAGGCCCAGCCCCCTGCCCTGACTGGCTCTCCTACCCAGAGAGGGACATGGCCTGGCCCTGCTTAGGCACTTAGGTTCGCTGTGGGGCCAGGTGGGCCTGCAGGGGCCAAGCTCCAGGTGCGGTGGGCCCCTCCCACCTCTCCCAGGGCCTGGGCACATGAGACCACTTTCTGTGTCAGAACCAAGTTAGGGAGCTGTTTTCTGGAACCAGGCTGGCCTCCCCTCCCCCACCTGCTGACCTTCCCTGTTGGTCAACACCTTTTGGCCTTGGAGACGGAACACTCACAGGGTTCTGGGTGGTCAGCTGTGGCCATGGGACACTGGCACTCGGAAGCCAAGCTGGGGAGCCCCTGCAGCCACGGAGGGCCTGCCACATGCCTCCCGGTTCACGTTCCAGCCGATCCTGGAGCACCTGTGGGCGCTCTGATGCAATTGCTGACAATGGGGGCAGGCCCCAGGTCTCCATGCATTTTCCTGGGATACCCTGGCTTGGACTGCGGTGCTGGTTTTGATGGCAACCAGACGCCCACTGTAAGAGGAGGGAAGGTGCTGGGCAGAAGGTGTTGTGCCTGCAATGAAGGCTGTGGAATCGGTAGTGACATTACTGGACCAAAGACACAAGCCAGTGGTGCCCTCAGGCCACCCGGGGTGGAGGACAGTCTGCCCCCATTAAAACCTTGTGCTGTCAGCATTGAATGCGGACCTGGGCAGGCTGTCACCCCAGGACACCGTCCTCCCTCTGGGAGAGGCACAGAAGAGCCAGCCTCCTGACGAAAGCGCCACCTCAGGAGCAGGAGGGAACCACAGTGCTGGAGACAAATAACAGCTGCTTGTCATTGGCCCCCAGAAAGGGGGAGGCCCCGGCCTCAGGGCTCAGGGGTTCAGGGTCACCTGTGGGCTTGACTTGGCTCCCCCAGCAGCCGGGCCCTGAGCACCCATAGCCCCCTCCCCCCCCGCCCTGCACAGCCCCTGCATGGGGTTCTGTCAGAGGGATTCTACTGGTCTCTGTAGTCACTGCTCCTGCCGAGCTGAAGCCACAGTTGTTCTTACCACACTGCATTATGACTCACTGGTGTGTCATTTAAGTATAAATCCATTGGCTTTATAACATAATTCTCATAAAAACATAATTTCCTCTCAGACCCTCTAAAATTATATAATTATTGTGCTTTGGTTTAAATTACATGCCCACTGTTATTTAAACCCATCCTCTAAGTTTGACATGGGTAGAGATGTTGAAAACAATAAAGACCATTCCTGTACGCTATGGTCATAATCACAAATACATAGAAGTAACTTAACATTTACCTGAATAAATTTTGGTTGCTTTCAAAACATTGCAAAAAACCCCAAAACCTTAAAAGAGCACCCCATCCAAACTGCACGATATTTTTATTCTTTGAGTCCTAAATTCGTAGATTGGAAAACTTAAGAACTTGCTACCATTTCTTGTTTGGTAATTTTTTTCTTAACCTTTGTTGTTTTTTTTAAGATCCTGTTTGTTGTTTAACATTTCCAAATGTCATGCAATCAAAATAAAGACATTTTCTCTTCATGGCAAACACACACATACACACACACACACCCCACAATGCAGATACTAGGCCCTTTAGTTGTTTTGTGAATACTTGGAAAATGTAAAAATAGAGTTACAATTTTTTAATGTTTTCAAATAAGTAAATGAAAAGAAAAAATCATGTGCATATAATCTGAATATAAAGAAAAGTTTCCTAAATCACATCACAGGAAAGAGGGTTGCCTGATTCGGCAGACCAGACCCAGCTAGAAACGCTTGCTCCCAGGGTTGCCCCTGAGGTCAGTGACTGAGATGAGGCAGGTCCTGAGCTGTGGGGGTGGGGTGGGGGAGGGAAGGGCAGGGCTGGGGGCTCCCAGGTGCCAGAGACAGGGTCACTGCCCCCACCCCTAGGCCTGTAGGGAGGAGGAAGTGGTGCCGTCTGAGCCCAGGAAATGGGGAAGCTGTCCCTACCCTCTGTCCCCCTGTCCTCCCATTTGCTGGGCCTACAGTCAGGCGGGGGAGTCAGCCTCAGGCACAGGGCAGGCAGACAAGGGCCCCCAGGAACCCTGGGGGACGGCCGGCACGCCTGCCTCTCTCTGACCCCGTGTGCCTGTGAGCGGCTCGGGGGGCACTGGCATCCATGTGTTCAGTCAGCATCTGCGGAGCACCTGCCGTGTGTGCAGCCCCATTCTAGGTGTCTGGGAGGCCATGGAGGACAAACAGCCCCGTGGGGCCATGGCCAGGCTTGCATTCTAGTGAGAGGCCAGGTCGAATGATAAAGAACAAGAGGCACAGATGGTGGCATCTGCCCTGCAGACAGTTCCAGTGGGTGATGGGTGACGTGCTGACTGGGTGGCACCCAGGAGGTGACACTGATGCTGGGATTCAAGGAAAGAGGAGCCTGTCAGGGAGGTTGGGCCAGAGGGCTCCAGGCAGAGCGCAGGAAGGGTGAAGGTCTGGGGCCTGGGCCTGTGTGGTGAGCAAATGGGGCAAAGATGGCAGGGACGGGGAGGGGTGGGGAGCAGGCACCCGGCACAGTCGTCCCTGAGGGCAGGTAGGGACAAAGGGTCACCCACACCCGAGGGGAGGCTTGGCGGCTGGGGTCCCAGTGTGATGTGAGCTCTGTGCAGGTCTCTGTGGCCATGGAGAGCGGAATGGGGCGGGGGCAGGACTGGGAGGGGCCCAAGGGGTGTGCAGCAGCCCTGGGGTCTGGCACTGGCTGGGGCTCAGAAGACGGAGGTGAGGACAGTTCGGACTGGGTTTGGGGGCTGGGGTCAGACGAGACGGAGGAAGAATGACTCTTAGACCTTTTCTTATAACCCCATGTCTTGTTGGCATGACTCCCAGGGAACCTCAGTGAATCTCCAGGGAACCCTGGGAAACCAGTAGGCATAGGTATGTTCCGCCAGTGAGCACCCAGTTTTCTAAGGAACAGAGTGTTGGGTGGCATGTCCATGTGACTTCCATGTGCTTTCCAGCACACCTGAGGGCCCTGGGGGTCAGGTGGCCTCACCTCTCAGGTGCCCCGACAACAGACCCCAAGGTCAGGCACAGGAGGGTCTGGAGTGCAGGGAGCGGATTCCTGTATGTGATGTGCTTTCTCCTCAGCGGATCCAGTATGATGTCACCAGGGGGAGACCAAGATGAATAATAAGTCTACTCAACCAGAGTGCACAGCCTGTGGGAGACTGAGACCCACAGACCAGCAACACTCATCAGTGTGGTCTGTGCACCCATTCTGTCCCAGGCCTGGCTCTCTAACCACCCCTGCAGCAGGCTGGGGGTAGGGGGAGGTCAGGGAGTGCTCTCTGGAGGAGGTGGCCCCTGAGCTGAAAACAGAAGGATGAGTAGAAGTTGCCTACTGTGATTTCACACTTTAAAGCCCATGTGAAATACTTGGAGGTCTTGTCACAAAGCAGGTTCTGATTCATCAGGCCTTGAGTGGGCCTGAGACCCTGCACTTCTCCCAGTGATGTCCATGCAGGGACCAGACATGCAATGGCTGAGTTTAGATGGTTGTGGGGCAGGAGTGGGAGCAGTTGAAGGAGGCAGGAGCACCTGGTAGAGGACTTGTGACAGCACAAGTCAAAATGCAGGGGCACAGCTTGGTGTGGGCGAGCAGGTGACTTTGTGCAGTTAGCTTCTAGGGCCCAGAAACTCAAAGAAAGGAGGTGACACCAGAAGCAGAACAATGTGTAGCTCCTGTGCGTGCCCTGCTCCCATCCCCGTGCACTGCTCCTGTCTTACATGGGAAAGTCTTGTCCCTAGAACATCGCCCACTGCAGAGCCCCATGACTTGAGGCCACCCTTTGGGGAAGCCGGCCATGGAGGACCCGCTCTGCCCAGAGACAGAGACAGCTTTGCAAAGAGCAAATCTCCTGCCCTGAAATAAACCAGCAGTTCCAGAACCCAAGCACGAGCTTGTGTGCTGTGAGTGGAATGTCTGGGGACTCAGTTGTCTGTGCATCCAGTGGAGGCATCAAATGCAAACCCCCCTCACCTCTGAGTATTTGTTGACAAATGTATGCTGCTACCACTTTTGTGGTTAAAGAATATGTATGTCACTGTGTGCACTTCAACTGAAGGTTTAGAAATACATATATTTAACATGGTATTTTAAGGCATCTCAAAATCTATATGCTTTTTCATTTCAAATACCAAGTTCTCATCTGACAACTACCCCAGGTGCAATTTCAAAGACAACTGCCAAAAAGCTGGTGTATTCTTTTTCAAGGCTTAGAGGCTGGTCAGACTTCATTCATTCATTCATTCACTCACTCACTCACTCACTCACTCTCTCACTCACTCAATGATTTATTAAGCACCTCTATGTGCCAGGCAGCAGGCAGATTTGGGGGGATCCTGCAGTGAACAGGACAGACAAGGTTCTGGCTTAAAAGACTTGAACTTGACCAAGAAGCAGGTGGAGACGAAGGCCCGTGGAGGGTGGAGGCCCTGCCAAGATCCCTCTCTGGCCCGGTTTCTGGGAGCCGGGACACCAGTCACCCTCGGTACAGCAGAGTCAGGGAAGCTCATTGTTCTGGGGCTTATTAGGGCCAATTCCAGAGTTAAAAGATCAAATCCTCAGTACAGGGAAATGAAGAAGAGATGAGGAAAATCACAGAAGAAAAAGCCATGCACCAGCCTGGCCCTTACGAGACACCAGACAGAAGGGATGGGATGGGCATCTCCGGCTTGGACCCTGACAGGCTCAGGCGTTTTTCTGAGGAAGAGCCTGAAAACGTGTCACACCCTGAGCTCCTGGCTGCCTCTTCCTCAGCTACGTGTGTGGCCTGGAGGCAGTTCTGAGAGGCCAAAGGCACAGGATGGACCCTAGGCAGGAGAGTGAACCCCCAGGGGCCTGTTTCCTTATCTGCAAAACAAGCATCAGAATCCTTGTCCTGCAGGGTTGCCAGCCGAGTGAGAAGTACCACCTGCATGTGACCTGCACACCGTGTCCCAGAGGGTGACTGTCAGCGCCGGCCAGGCCCAGGGGCTGGGGCACAGGAAGCCTCAGTGACACAGGTTCTCTTTATCTAAAGTTTTGCTTTTTGTTCATCATGGATTTTTCTGCATTAATTTTGATTTTTAAAACAATATTGCATTCAAATGCTATTTATCTTGATTCCTGAGTTGTTTTGGCACTCCATAATTTTTTTTATTGTCATAAAATATATATAAAATTTGTCATCTTAACTATTTTTCAGTGTAAACTCAGTGGCACTAAGAACATCCCCATTGCTGTGCGACCACTGCTAGTCCTCTCCCAGACTTGCTCATCTTCCCAAACTGCAACTGCACCCGTTAAAAACTCGGGTCCCTTTGCCCCCCGCCTCCAGCCCCTGGTAGCCTCTGCCTTACTCTCTGTCCCTATGAATCTGACTATATACCTCATTAAGTGAATTCTACAGTATCTGTCCCTGTGTGACTGGCTTATGTTGCTTAACATAATGCCTTCAAGGTTCATCCAAGCTGTAACACAGGTCAGAATTTCATTGTTTTTTAAGCCTGCATAATATTCCAGCATGTGGGGATGCCACCTCTAGGTCACCCATTTGGCCACCGATGGACACGTGGGTTGTTTCCACCTTTTGGCCATTGGCAATAGCGCTGCTACAGACATTGGTGTGCACGTATCTGTGTGAGCCCCTGCTTTTAGTTGCTTGGGGTGTATACTCAGAAGTGAAATTGCTGGACTCCATGGTAATTCCATGTTTAATTTTTTGACAAACTGCCAAAGTGTTTTTCACACTGGCCACGGCATTTTACACTCCCAGCAACAACGCACAAGAGTTCCAATTTCTCCGCATCCTTGCCAACACTTGCTACTTTCTGCCTTCTGAGCTTGGTAGTAGCCATGGAGTGGGTGTGGAGTGGGCACCCCTTAGAGTTTGTGCCTGAGGGGGGGCCCCATCCCCTCCCCAGTCACAGTGCTCCCAGTGGCATGAGCAGCCCGGGGAGGAGCCCTATCCCTGTGTGGAGTGGGGCTCTCCCGATGGAACCCGCGGGGCCGTCCTGTGTCCTCATGCGGACTGGCTGGCTTTGCTTGGTGCGGCCCAGACTTGGTGCCCCGCCTGGGATACCTGTGATGCGGGTGGTGCAGGACTGCAGATGTGTGGGAAGGAGGCAGGGGGCGGGCCTATTGGTCTTCAGGCAGGAGCCTGTTCCCTAACAGGTGGTCTGGGTCCTCTCCTGCCCTCAGACTCTTCCCATGCAACACTCAGCTATTTTCTGATGGTTTGGTACATGCTGGGACTCTGGGTTTGGGGCCGTGGAGAGCAGGGGTCCCATCAGTGTCCCTGTGCCTCCCCCTCCCAATGGCACACAGGACACACTGCTGGGCCTCTGGGCTGCCTGGACTCTGTGCCAGGCTGAGGTCCCGACTGCCCCTCCCAGGTGGGTGCCACAGAGCCACCTGCAAGGTCAACCCCCAGGGAGCAGAGCAGCACCCAGAGTGGAGTCCCTCGAGGGACCCTGGGGTGTGATTTGGGGTCATAGGTTTAGCGGTCAGCATGTCCTCACTTACGTAGCTTCTCACCTTTGCGTTGAAGAGGAGGACATTAGTTACATCGGGTTCCGTGTCCACCCTAACCCAGTATGACCTCATCTTAACTAATGACATCTGCACAGGCCCTATTTCCAAATAAGCTCACGTTCTGAGGTCCCAGGTAGACGGGAGTTTGGGGAGCCACCGCTCTATCCAGCAGAGGTACCAGGCACCACATATGTGCCTCTGTTGCCCCAACCTGCCGACAGGAGGAAGACCTGCCTGCGCCACATCCTGGAGAGAACCTCAGGACACGCGTAGAAGGAGAGGGTCCGGACCCAGCAAAGGTGAGGAGGATGAGGCTGGAGAGCAGGTTGCCATGGCGACTGGGTCTTGCATCCACTGTGGTCCCCAGGATCCGTGGGTCTGCCCCTGCCTCTGTGGGTCTAGGTTCACCACAGCCAGTGCCCCCTGCACAGGGGGCTGTGGGTGACCAGCAGCCTTCCCCGCTCCTGATCCTTCGGGGTCTGATGAAGAAGCCACAGGGAAGCCACGTGGCCCTGGGAGAGGTGGTAGCAGCCTACCCTTCCAGGAGGGTGCTGCCCGTGGGCGTCCTGGGTGAGGAAGCAGACTCCATTTGTCACCCTGGCAGTGAACAGAGGACCCTAAGTGGAGACGCAGCCGTCCACGGCTTCCTAGAGTATTAGCCTTCCTGGCAGGGCAAGAGGTTCAGGTGGGGTTTGTAGGTTGACGGCAGGGCCTCCAAGGTAGCATCCTCACTATCATGCTGTGACACCAGGCATGGGGGCGTTGCTTTGAGAACTGCCCCTGGAGTGCCCCTCGGGCCCTCTCCAGCCAGGCGGATGGTCTTGACTGTGCTGGGGTTGTGGGCACCTGCTCAGGTCTCAGATTCCATGCACACCTTTCCTGCACCTTTTTTGTGTCACTCAGAAAGTTAGCTAATGTAACTTGGCATTAACTTTGCCTAGCAGAACAAAATGTATCACCTATTTCCAGCCTATTTTTACAAACCTTAACAGGCAGGTAAGAACTCACCCTCAGAGTCCAGTGGTGTCATCTGGGTGGAGATTTGTTTCAGCTTAAATATCCTGGGTGCTGCCTGAAACGCGGCACTTAGGCAGAAAGGGGAGCAGAACCCCTGTTGGCTTCAGTCTTACACTTGCTCTCATCTGTCAGGTGTTGCTCATCCTCACCTAATGACTCAGGTGGGAAGTTCATCAGCAGTGGGGCCAGGAGAGAATAACTGCATATAAAACCGGCCCCACACTGACCATCAGATTTCATCAGCGAGTCTTTGCCAAGGTCGATGGTGAGATGCTGTGTGGGTGACCCGGCCGAGAACATGCCAGGCAGCGTTGGGGAGCACCACGGACATGTGCAGGCACCTCTCTTTGTGGCGTCGCCAGTTACTCTGAGGTCCAGGGGGTGGGTTCACTCCTGACCAGGTCTCCTCTTCCCAGCTGGCACTGCAGAGGCCGCCGAGCAAGGGGGCTTGCTGGGCCCGTGGGGGGGGGCACTGTCTGGGCATCCCCGTCCAGTCTCCACCCTCAGGACGTTAAGGGCAGGTGTGGCCTTGGGTCTGGGTTTCGAAGGCCCAGGGGAGCCCTCAGCCGGAAACCCAGGGGGCGCATCACCCATCACTGCTGGGGACAGAAGAGCCTGCATCTTGCCCTGTAGCCTCCTCAGGAGCACCTGTGGAAGCTCCCCTGGGAGGCGGGTGCCTCTGAACACACAGGAGCCCAGGCCCTGCTCCCAGAAGCATCCCACCTGGCCTGACAGGTCAGCAGCCAGTGCAGAGCCCTCAACCCAGGGTCTCTGCTGGGTTCCATGGGGAGGTGTGGTGACAGCACAAAGCAATCCCTTTCCCCGAGGGCCTCACAGGGAGAGTGCAACTGCCCTGGACAGTGGTGGCCCTGAGGGAGCTCGGGAACAGGCTTGTCGGTGCTCTTATACCTGTGAGGCATAGCCCGGGTGAGCCCGTGAGCTAGCTGTCTCACCTCGTCTGTGCTGATGGGCAATGTTCTACTCAAGACAGTGTTTGCTCATAGGCAAAATTATTATAAAATATACCCAGAAGATTCTTTGACATGCAAGTGTCAGAAACTCAGCTCAAACTGGCTTAAGTCTCAAAGGGGACCCATTGGCTCAGGTCCTTTACAAGACCAGGAAGAGGATTCAGGAACAGCTGGATCTTGGGTCCAGCTATCAATACTCTGGCTCTCCCTGTCTTTTGAGTCTACTGCTTTCTCTGTGAGAGCTTAGTTCTCAAACAGATTACCAAAAGGGACACCTTGGCCATCAGTGCCCAGGAGTACAGGACTCATGGTGTTTGTGACTTCAGGAGAGAAGTCTTTGCTTTCTTAGTGTCTATATTCCTCCGTAAACGTGGGCCAGCCTGGGCCTGTGGGGTCTCGCGCCCACTCCAGTACTGAAGGGTTGGCAGTTCCCAGGAGGAGGAGGACAATTCCCAGAAGGCAAGAGAAGGAGCAGAGGTTCTGAGTGGCCCAACATCAGGCCCGCCACCCGCAGTCCAGAGGCCAGCCTCCCATGGGATCTTTCACAGGGCGCCTTGTAGCTGGGGGAGAAGCACGAGGAGAAATAAACTGATGGCAGGGGGAGAATGGGCCTCTGAAAACCCCTCCACACCGACAGCCTCACAACTCTGAAATCTTGAAGACGTCACTTAAATAACGAAAATGAAGGGTTCGCATGTCCCTTTGTGCCCCGCTCCCAGGAGCCTGTACTCTGCAGATTCATTTCAGATTCAACATTTAAAAAATGTGCCACCCACGGGTTTCATTTGAGAGACTAGAGTAGCTCTGAACTTAATATTCAGGCAAACAATGAGATTGTATAGGAGAAGATGACTGGCTCTGAAATACTGTCACTTAGCAGTTGCTTCTGAGAAGAAGTACAAGAAAGACAGCAAAATGCAGAATTCCTCTGACATCTTCACTGTCCATGTGGGTCCAGCCCAGAGCGAGGTGCGTGTTCTTCCCAGTCCCCACCCCTGCTGCCTGGGCATGGTGGTCCCCACAGAACCTGGAGAAGTGACCCTTCACGGCCCATGAATGCACTTGGATGGGAAAACACTGCATTTTCATTGTAACTACCTCCCAACTGAAGGGTAGCATTTTCTTTAGTTATTGAATGGGGGCAGCGAATTCCAGCAGCATTCCCAGCACTTGGGATTTCATCGCCAGCTGGAATCACAAATACGTCCCACGACATTCCACGGTTGTGGAATCCTGAAATACTCTGCTCCTTCCTGCTCTGGCATTGCAATAGTCACTAGACCTGCTGCTGGGTCTTTTGATCTGACTGTTAATAAATAAAGAAGCATATATATTACTTTTCCATGGCTGTATTTCAATATGCATGTCGATATAATTAGTTTTTCCTTTGTCATCTGCTGCATTTTATCTCAGGCATTAAAAATGTGATTCTGAGAACGGTCCAGAGCCGCCACTGGCCTGCCAAGGGGAGCCGGGGCACTACCTGTGTGCCCACACTGTGCTCTGAGTTTTACATGTGTCGTTAAGAGAATCCTCACAACCACATTATGAGTTAGGTATTAAATGATCCCTTCTTTTAACAGAAGAGAGATGGAGGCTCACAGAGTGGACACATTCCCCAAGGACACGGATTCAGTAAGTGGCACAGTTAGAATTCAAATCCAGAAAACCTAGGGGGAGCATCCTACAGCTCCTCTATTCCAAGGAGACAATTTGCCCTTGGGCCCAGCGAGGGGGCAGGTGCCAGGCCTCCTCCCAAGGCCGCTACTTCCCCAACAGTTCTCAGGGAAAAGTGTGGCCAGAGCAGATGCTGGGGAGCGACCTGGGGGGCCTGGAGTGCCCGGAAGGGGAGGACATAGGCAGGAATGGGACAGTCTGCCTGGGCTGTGCCCAGGGACTCTACTTGTTTCCAAACACTCCACAGTTTCCCAAACTTTTAGTATCTGCCATCATTTAATGGATATTTGACTTACCTTTAGAGGCCCAATTTTAGGTAATTTAAATTTTTTTTTTAAAGAATCATCAGAGAATTTAAAACAGTAAGAGATGCTCTAGGTTGGTAATGATATTATCAGTTTATGATCAGTGAGAGGTGGTATTTTCATTCCTCCACTCAGATCTCTCCATCTGTGTTGTGATTGGGAACCGGACCCGGGTCAGAGGTATTCTTTTCTTAGTCTTTAAACTGAGAGACCCCAGCTCACATTTAAAGGTCATAAAGACTGGCAGTGAATAAATACTCAATTGTTCAGAGAGTATTTAAGTCAAAATGGACGCTAAATCAAGAAGATATTTCTCACTGATGAGGGCTCTGCTCTCCTGAAAGGTTGCAGGAACTTCCAGAAAGCCTGGTTCGCACAGTAGAATGCTCGCGCCCCCCCAACCCTGCTCCCGCTCCCCTCCTCTCCCCCACCCCCTTACCATCCCTACCTCATAGCTTGTCCTCAAACACCGGCAGGCCCCCACCCCTGCTCCCCAACCCAAGCTCCTCTCCCTGAGGCTCAGTAGCAAGGTTTACTTGAAGCCTATAATTGAAGGTCACGTGGAAGTGGAAACCGCCACGGAAGGAGGAGTGAGGTATTTAGCTCCCCTGAGGTTTAAGTGGCAGACACCACACTCAGCCCTCTGCCAAGTAACCTAGTGAGTGTGTCTGCAGTTGCTCCCAGGTCAGGGGGAACGTTCTGGTGTCTCCAAGGGCCCAGCACCCAAGAAGTGCTCCCTCTGTGCGGGACTGGGCTGGACATGGGGCAGACACACCAGGCTGAAGTGGGAAGAAGAAGAGGGAAGAAGAGACAGGAGGAGAGGAGCTGGCAAAGGAGATGGGCAGGAAGGGAGCAAAAGAGAGGCAGGGGCAAATAGAGACAAGAGAGAACAGGAAAATCCCAGAAGGAAAGGGGCAAGGACCTGGCTCTTGCGCAGACGTGAGTTCAGATCCTGCTCTGGCCCAATCAAATCCTGATCTTGTTTCCGGGCTGCAGAGTAGAGACCTCACATGTGCCTCGGAGAATCAGCGTGAGGGTGTCCACGCACATGAGGACAGAGCAGGGCCTGGCTCTGGGGGGTCTCATGCAGGGACACACAGAGGAATAGTGCCTCACGTCGCTGTCCCCATGAGACTGCTCCCCTGGGCTTCTTGGACAGATCTTTGTTCAGGGCCTTATCTCAGTTCTGTGAAATAACAAGGCCCTTTCCCAAACATCCTTTGGTAAAGTGTGCTCGGCCCCAAATATGAGGCCACATCTTCTTCCAGGCACAGTGCTGGTGCAATCGCCATCTCCGTTCTCTGTTCTTAATGATGGGTTGCCTGACTGGATACAGACTCCCTGCCTTGGGCCTGGGACCATCCTGATTTCCATGCCTGCTGGGGGAGGAGGGAGACCAGGCCATGGCCACGTGCTCAGGAGAGGAGGCCTGAGGTCCCCAGCCTGCGGCCAGGCACAGCGTCCTTCCCAGGTGACTCACCCAGATGCCTGTGGGTCCCCACCGTAAGCAGACGGCAGGTGGGCTCTGGACCCACCCTGTCTCCTCCTGGAGGAATTTGAGAGGGTTTCCTATGCAGACTCTCTAGGTGGCCAAGAGGGGAGCAGGTCCTGGGCATCACTCAGGACCAGTGCAGAAACTGCAGCTAAGGCTGGGGGCACCCGCATCACAGGACTCAGCTGAGGCCTTAGAAAGGGACTCACTGTGGGTGCGGGATGCACACGGCAGGATATGGAGATGGTTTATGACTCCAGTTAGCTGGGAAGGGGCAGCTGGGAAGAGGGGGTGACTAGTCAGTCCTCCCAGGACTGTTTGCATTTGATGCCTCCACTGGATGCACAGACAACTGAGCCCCCAGACATTCCGCTCATGGCACATGAGCTCTTGCTTGGGTTCTGAAACCGCTGGCTTATTTCAGGGCAGGAGATTTGCTCTTTGCAAAGCTGTCTCTGTCTCTGGGCAGAGCGGGTCCTCCATGGCTGGCTTCCCCAAAGGGTGGCCTCAAGTCACACTGCTCTGCAGTGGGCGATGTTCTAGGGACAAGACTTTCCCATGTAAGACAGGAGCAGTGCACGGGGATGGGAGCAGGGCACGCACAGGAGCTACACATTGTTCTGCTTCTGGTGTCGCCTCCTTGCTTTGAGTTCCTGGGCTGTAGAAGCTAACTGCACAAAGTCACTTGCTCGCCCACACCAAGCTGTGCCCCTGCATTTTAACTTGTGCTGTCACAAGTCCTCTGTCAGGTGCTCCTGCCTCCTTCAACTGCTCCCACTCCTGCCCCACAACCATCTAAACTCAGCTATTCCATGTCTGGTCCCTGAGTGGACATCACCGGGAGAAGTGAAGGGTCTCAGACCCACCCAAGGCCTGATGAATCAGATCTGCTTTGTGACAAGACCTCCAAGTGTTTCACATGGCCTTTAAAGTGTGAAATCACAGTAGGCAACTCCTACTCATCCTTCTGTTTTCAGCTCAGGGGCCACCTCCTCCAGAAAGCCCTCCCTGACCTCCCCCTACCCCCAGCCTGCTGCAGGGAGATTTAGAGAGCCAGGCCTGGGACAGAATGGGTACACAGGCTACACTCATGAGCACACACTGCAGATGCCCCTGGCCTGGATGGAGAAAACAGAGGTTTGGTGGTGAGAGAAACAGGTGACCCGTGGCCTTTCCTTTCTCTTTTTAATTAGACTTTATTTTTAAGAGAAATTTTAGGTTTAAAAAGAAATGGAGTGGGAAGCATTTAGAGTTCCCATGTACCCCCTTTCCTCCCCCATGAAGGCTCCCTACTACTGACATCTGGCATGAGTGTGCTGCGTCCACTGCAGCTGATAAACCAGCGTTGGTGCAGGATCAACCGAAGTCCGTCACTGACATCTGGGTCACTGTGTGTGCTGTCGTGGACTCACGTGTAACGTCAGCTGTGCACCATTACAGCACCATGGAGGAGGCTCCTCGGGCCACGTCGCCTTCCAAGGAACAGGGAAGGCCCAATTGCCGGTGGCACAGGGACATGAGTCAGCCTGGGTCGTCGGTCCCCTCGGTGTGAGTCCCACCCCCAAGGTATCTCATCAAAACGTGTCCCCACTGGGGCTCAGGCCCAGAACCAGGTGAACCCGGGTGACTGTCCTCAGTGACCAGGATAGGCAGGTGGGGTGGGGGGGACTGGGTTATTACAGATGACTTCAGTGCACTCTCAAGCTTTAAGTCTCTTAGGGCAAAGCCTAAAATGCATTTCAGTTGAATCCTGGTTGAAACTGCAGTCCAGGGTCTCCACCGCTGGCTTGAGGTTCAAGTCCAATAGGATTCCGAGTCCTTTTCTTTAATATTTTCCTTTTTTATTGAGATATAACACTTCTACTGTAGGTGCTGAAATCTTAAGGGGCACTGTGCAGTGACACTTTACATATGTCTGCACCCATGTAACTGCCTCCCAGAGCCACAGACCATCCAGGCTAGCAGGCACCCTTGTCCACACCTGGCCACCACCCTCGAGGTGACCGCTGTTCTGACCTCCAGCCCCCCAGGTTACAGAGCCTCCTGTAGGTGGGATCATACAATCCACCCACTGGTCTGCTTTGTCACCCCAGAACGGTGCCTGGGACGCAGCCCTGCGTGGAGCAGGATGTTGCTGCTGTGCCCCCTCCCATCATGGACTCCATGCCCACCCTTTCTTTACTTTGTTCCACTGCTGATGGACACAGGGGTGGTTTTATGTCACGGTCTCCTGGTGGCTGTGGCCCTGATTTCTCTTGAGTAGACCCCCAGGGATTGCTGGCTGTGGAGGTCTGTGCACACTGGATCCCGCCTAACTGCTTCCCAAAGTTGTGCCATATCACAGGTCAGCCCTCAGTGCACGAGAGCCCCCGCTGTTCCCACCCCTGCCAGTACTTCCTGTTGTCAGTCTGTTTAATTCCAGCCATCCTAATGGGCGTGCAAGGACATCTTCCTGTGGGTTTAGTTTGCATTTTCCCGGGTAACAGTGTGGGTACCTCTCTATATATGTGTTGCCCCTTGGATTTCCCATAACAGAGATTTGTAGATTCTTCTGTAAGCAGCTGACAGTAAACATCTTTGGCTTCCAGGCCGTATGGTCTCTGTCCCAACCACTCAGCCCTGTAGAGAAGAGCAGCCATACATGATTCACAGAGTTGTGAATGAGTGGGCAGGGCTGTGTTTCAATAAAACTTTATTTATGAAACAATCTGGGGAAGGGTTGGATTTGTCCTGTGGGGCCTTAATTTTTGGACCCCTGTTTTTTGGTAGAGAACCTGCTCAAGACTTTTGCCCATTTGTTAAACTGATTTGTTTTCTTTGACTCATTGACTTGTACAAGTTCTCTGTAAGTTCTGTATCCAGTCTTGTGTCATTAATCATCTATCATGTTATGGAAATTAGAAGAAATTACGGTATTATTTCAGGCCATTACTATAGCTGTGCCCTGGATGTTTCTACCACCAGGTTCCTAAGGATGAGATGCCTGAGGTCTCAGGGAGCCTTCCTCCTGACACGTGGACCCACATTGGCCCTGACCGGCGGCCGGTGCTGCACAGCCGCCCAGAGCCCCGGGTCCCCTGTACCAGTCTCACCATGCCAGGACAGGCTGCATGAAAAATGGCCCAGAACTGTTAAAATGGACACATTTTCCCAAAGAAACATAAACTTAGTATGGATACTGAACATACGGAATTTTTTCCACTTGACGGAAATTTCCCGGTCCTTCAGAACAAAGATGGCCAGAATGCAGAGAGCTGCGAGCAGGGACGCCCTTTCCACTGTTAGCCAAATGCTTTCCAGACCGGGCACGGGCTGACGGTGCAGTTGAGGAGAGATTGCCCAATGTTTCGGTTGCCTCGCTAAGGAAACGATCATTGGCATCACAAAATATTTTTTCATATGGAAGCGCCCCCAGGGGCCAAAGCCAGGTATGAGGGCATGCCAGGAGCCATCGGGGTTGCTCTGCCCATGGCATCTCATTTGAGCAAACGTTACTATCTCATTTTGCAGCCAGGAGACAGAAGCTCAGAGTGTTAAATGACTTGACTGAGATCAGAGATTCAACAACTGCCCAACTGAAAATGCCCCCCTCCAAAGCCCACTCCCCTCCCGCCAGCCCGTGCTCAGATGTCCCCTGATGAAGGTCGGGCTGGAAGGGCTGCTTTGGAAATCTGGCCAAGTTCCACCCACAGTGCCCAAGAGCTCAGGTCTAGAGCGGGTCAAAGGGCTCAGCCCTCAGGTTCCCCAGCCAGCCAGCCGCCAAGCTGGGATGAGAACCCAGATGTGACTCTAGGTCCAGAGCCTTCTCACAACTTTTCTTTATTTAAATAATTTTGGTTTTATCATATGAGCCACAATGTAAGCTGCAGAAAAACTGCAATTTATTTTATCTTTTTCTCCACTCTACCAGCATCAATAGCAGCAATGAGTGTTTGAGATGCCCTGCTTGCTGAACAAACAGATCATGAGAAGATAAGTACCAAGTGATTCAATCATGTCCTTCCTGCAAAGAAGTTTGATGCCCTTCCACTATCTCTTCCTCTCAATTCTTTCCTCAAGACAAAGAGGGTAGTTGGATGTCCAAACATCAGCCAGGAAGGCCAAAAGGGCACTCACATGATCAGGCTCCTTGTACATTACTAAAATAGTAAACATACAATCATTTGTTTCCTTTAGAGATACTTTCATCACCAAGAGATATATCAAAATATGGGACATTCTGCTTGTCTCATTCAACTTGGCTTTAGATGGCCAATTACTTTTACTTTCAATTTTACCCATTCCAAACATACAGCTCCTTAGTAATGTGGGAAAACTGTTCTCTCCCCTAAATGTGAGACTTACCAACCTTGCAATGTTTATTCTTGTGCAATTAACAACATCATTTCTGAAAAAGGACCTTCAGGACTGAATAAATGTGCTGGGTCATTTTCCTAGCAGTGAGTCTGCTCCTTTGGGCATGTACTCATTTCATTCTGAGCTTGGTTTACGGGAAGTTTGGGTAAACAGAGGTCTTATGAGTAATTAGTATTCGGGTAGGCCAAGGTTTCTTGTCTGAGTGAGTCAAGGCCTCTTTTTCCAACCTCTGGGAAGAATTAAGTGGGTCCGGGCTCTGTTTACAAAACAAGGCCTGGTGCTGACTGCCCTGGCCACTTTACAAGTTGTGGTTAGTAGCTGGACATCTAGATTAAGCTACTCAGTATTTTTGTTGGCCCTTGCCCCTAGTGAAAGGGGTAAACCCCGCCCCCAGTGACCCAGGGCCTTAGTCTGCTCATCTGGTAGGAGGTTCCAGCTCACCAGCATCACTGAGAAGCTTCATCCTGACATTAGAAGGTCATTGCTCTGTTCTCTGGACCAAAAGCTCATGACACGGTCCTTCTCATTGTCCGCTTACTGCAAATGACGAACCTGGAGTGAGAGCCCCTCTACTGACAGGAGTTTGTGCTGATTCATTTATCTCAACTCTGTATTATGAAAATGTTCAAATATACCAAAAAGGTAAAAGAAGAATGTAATGAACATCTGTATATCCACCACTTAGGTCATCAATTGTCATAGTTTTGCTGAGCCATTTGAAAGTGAGTTGCACTTTGAATATTTCTGCATGTATCTTCTAAGAATAAGGATATTGTTTAATACAATTAAAGTGACATTATGAAAAACAATTTATCTAATTCATTTAAATTATCAAAGTAATTGGAGTAAAAGTGCTCATAATGTTTCCTTACAGTCCTTTTAAAGTCTATAGGATCTGTAGTGATGCTTCTATTTCATGCTTGATGTAGAAATTTGTTTCTTTTTCTGAGTAGGCCTACTTAGAGGTTTATAAGTTTCATTGAATTTTTTTCAAAGGACTAGTTGAGGGTTTCATTCATGTTGTTATTATTTTTTAGATTTTATTTCATTGATTTCTACTTTTACGTTTATTATTTCTTCTTATTTTGGGGTTTAATTTGCTTTTTTTTGTTTCTTGTCTAACATTTTAAGAAGGAAGTATAGATTAGGTCATTTTTTAAAGCTGCACCCCACAAATTTGCTATGTGGTGTTATTATTCTTACTTAGGTCAAAATATTCTTAATCGCCTTTTTGATTTCTTCTCTGACCCATTTGTTATTTGGAAATGTATTATTTAATTTCCAAATACATGGAGATTTTCTATTCTTCTACTATTGACTTATTAAATTCTGTTGTTAGGCAAAGCATAAACTTCACATGATTTCAATCCTCTTATATTTCATGAGGTTTCTTCTATGACTCAGCACATGGTCTCTCCTGGTGAATGTTATACATGTCCTTGAAAAGCTTGGATATTCTGCTACTGTTGGGTAGATATTCTTAGGCCAATTAGGTCAAATTGGTGAATAATGTTAACCTCACTGAGTTTCTGGTTACCTGTTCAATAAATTATTAAGAAAGGAGGGCAAAATTTTCCAACTAAAGTTGTTAATTTGCATAGTCTTCCAGGTATGCCGATTTTTGCTCCATTCATTGTGTGTGTACACATTGAGGACTGTTAGGTTTTGTGGTGACTTGATGTCTGTCACTATAAAATATCTTTCTTTGTCCTGTTAATTCTTTTCCTGAAATCTATTTCTTTCATGTTAATAAAGCCTCTCTTTAGTTTGATTATTGTTTGCATGATATGTCTATTTCAGTCCTTTTACTTTTGCATATCTTTGTACTCACGTTTAAAGCAGGGATTTTTTTGTTTTTTATTACTCTTTATTGTAGAACACACATAAGTTAGTCTTTTTTAGATTAGAAGCTCTGTGTTTTAATTGGAGTGTAACCTATTACATGTGTTATATTTACCAATATGGTCAACTTTAAATCTACCATCTTGCTACTTTTTCTGCTTGTCCCAGTCTTTCCTTATTTCTTTTTTCCTCTTTTCAAAATTTTCTTTTGGGTTAAATATATACTTTTTAACTTTTTTTGCTATTTTATCTTTTTATTATTTTATTTATAATATTTTACTATTTTTACTCATCTATTATTTACTAACTTATATACTGTTATTTACTAATTTATAAATTTTTATTATTTTATTCTATTCATAATCACAATTGACTAATAAGATATACTTTTTGTTTTATTTTAAAGTGATTAAAATAAATCAAAACTTACAGTATTGAACTTTATCACAGTCCATAGAAAAATAATATTATGCCATTTCATGTATAGTGCATAATTCTTAAAACATTATGCTTCTATTTTCCCCCTGATATTTTGTTTCTGTCATATTTTCTTTCTTATATAATATTAAGGCTACAATACATTTTCGCATTCTGTCTTAAATATTCAAATATCTTTTAAAGGAATTTTTTAATGAGTCAAAAAAATTTACATTTACCATATATTTGCCAGAGTTTTGCACTCCATTTCTTTGTATATATCCAAGCTTTCATGAGGCCTCAGGTTTCATATCCCTGTGATTTAAAGAACTTAGCTTCCACTTATTATGGAGCCACTTATAAAACACATCTTTTCACATGTTTTTTTGACCATTTGTATATTTTCTTTGTAGAAATGTCTATTTAAATGCTTTGAGCATTTTTAAATTGGGCTGTCTTTTTATTGTTGAATTGTCCTGTATATATTCTGGGTACATATCCATTATTAAATACATGATTTGCAAATAATTTTCTCTCATTCTGTGGGTTGTCTTTTCACTTGCTTAATGGCATCCTTTGAAGCACAAAAGCTTTTTTTTATTTTAATAAAGCCGAATTTGTATATTGATTCTTTTGTCACTTGTGCTTTGTATTGTATCTAAAAAACTATTGCCTAATTCAAGATCACAAAGATTTATTCCTGTGTTTTCTCACAAGAGTTTTATAGTATTAGCTCTTACTTCTAGGTCTATGATCCATTTTGAGTTAGTTTTGTATATGTTGTGAGATAAGGTAAAGGTACCGACTTCATATTTTTGCATGTAATGCAGTTGTTCTAGAACTATTTATTGAAAAGTCATGCATTATTTTTGTGAGGAAAAAAGCTAATATGTAAATGAATGACTTTCTAATTTCATAAAATCATAAAACATTATCTCTTGGAGGAGGCAGATTCAGTCCAAATACCCTCAAACAAGAAACTGGTATACTCAAAGCCATCCATGCACCGATTCAGCTCCTTGTTCATATATCCACGTACCAACCCAGAAAGAGGGCAACCAGTCCTGGACTGTGGTCAGAATAATTCCTCCTTTTTCTGCCTTCCTGTTTATATTTGCAAGTCTCAAAAAACTACTGGGTGTGAAAGGTTGTGACATGGAGGGTTTGAGGAGAGATTGCTAGTGAAACTCTTCATTTGGGAAAACAAAATTCTGTGGAAGAAGATTCAGGCAGGAGAAGCCCTAGAGTTCATAAGAGAAGGAATTGTGGTTTCTTAATATACTTCTTTCATACAGAGTTCCAGAAAATTAGTGGTGTGTTGGGAGACCCACTCCTATTCAGCAAGGCTAGTATAGATGAAGACTTTCTAGACCTAGGATTGTGGAGAGAGGTGTTCACCTATCACTAAACTTGTTTAATGCAGCAGATCTTTCAGTGGCTCACTCAACTGCCATTCGTACTCCCTTTTTGTGAGCCTTCTAAGATAACAGATGCCCAGGAACTGAAAGCCCCACTAATGAGAGGATGTTGCATGTTACTTAGATTCTGACAAGCAGACCCCTGCATGAGGCTAGAGGATGTAAGCAATGTGAGGAAGCAGCCAAGCTCAGAGAGACTGTAAGCAAGACAATAAGCACAATGGTTCTCCTGGGGCAGCTCTGGCAGTTTCTGAAGTCTGGTTCTTAGTGCTGTGGGTCCTGAGCAGTAGGTGGTGAAAACAGCACGGTTTCCACTAGGAAAGTTTTGTGCACTGTTGGGCATTTCCCTTGGTTGCCACTGTTTCTGACTGTGTAGCAATCAAATCTCATGTCCTGGATCTCACTGAGATTCTGTAAGCTTCATGAAACCATCTGATAAAGGAACTTCCTCTTCAACTAGAGTGCATTCTGTTACCTGCCACTGTGAACCTTGATGGATATAACCAGTGATATCATCAAAAGTGAAGGGACAGGTAACACGTGTTCCTGGAGGCACTCTCTAGAAAATGTTTCTTCTTGGAAGAGGACTTCATTTCTAAAAGGAAAAAAAAATTATGGTACTGATTGGAATAAAAAAAAGCCAAAAGTGAAAAGAAACAGCAATCATGAGGACTCAGAAGAGAATGAAGAGGCTTGCTATCATGACTGACAGAAACCAGAAAGGAGTTATTTGGGAAAGGTGTTTTCCATCGTTGGTAGCATATAAAAAGGCAGAACCTCCATGAAACAAGAACAGAAAACCAAAACCTAGGAACAGGCTGCGGTGAAAGAGAAAAGACAATAAGCTTTAACAGAAAGTGCACAGTTACTAGCTGAGGGGCAAGTATTTTGCCAGCTCCACAGAAGCCTCTGGCGCAGGGTGGGGGTAGATAGTAATTTTAACATATGAGAGCTTCGAGAAGGGATGAAAACATGAAAAATGGCCAGGGGCTCACTCACTGGGTCTGCAGCAGTACACACTAGCCCGGCAAGTCCCGCACAGGTGCAGTACCGCCCCCAGGGGCACCCGTGAGCTCCTGCTTGACCTCCACTTCTAGAGAGACCCAGGAGAGATTGAAAAGGCTGTGAACAGGGAGAAATTCAAGGCAGATGGGTTGCTCCAGCTCCCAAGTTCACTGCTACTCCACCCGAGGTCACAGGCTGGTCCAGGGCACATGGGGGCCCTCTGTGCCAACACAGTGAAGAAGCCCGCTGAAGACTAGGGTGACTGCCTGTCCCTGAGGACAGACTGCAGCCTCCACTTCCCAGGACATCAAATGGGTGGGAGTGACCACGGAGAGCCGTAGTGCCTCTTCCACAGACAGCAGAAGAAGGTGGATGGAAAATAAACATCAGTTTCTTAAAAAAAATTTTTTTAATAAGATGGGCCAAGACTGTAGGATGAAGAGATAAACACATTAGGTGAGGTAAGAAAGGATTCTAAGGAAACTAAAATTGCAATACTGTAAATATTTTGGAGGAGGCAAAGAGTATAGTGTTTTATTTGGAGTAATAAATACATGATTCTTTAAGAAATATAATAGATAAGCTCTAGGGAAATGTAATCAAGATCACAGGGGAAATATGAACAGATATAAAATGAGAAGGGGATAAAATAGATAAATTTCTGACAATTATAATCAAGAAAAAAATAAGCAAGTAGGAATTTAGAAGTGGGAAGTTTCAAGGAAAAAGGGATCAAAGGGAAAAACATATAACCAAAGAAATGTAGGAGACATATCGACTGATTGTGATGTAGGGACTCAAATGAATCATAAACAAGTAGAAGATAATCGAGGAAATGTGAACACTAAATGGATATCCTATGATATTAAGAAATTACTGTTAATGTTTTAGGTAGGCAGTGACATTTTCATTATTTTTTAGAGTTCCTGTACTTTATAAATACATGCTGAAATATTTATAGATGAAATTTTGATGTGGCATTTGTTTAAAATAATGGGGTAAGAGGGGCAGCGAGTGAGCACATGACTAAGGGTGGAGGTAGATGAACGTTGTCCATGAGTTGATCAATATTAAAACCAGAGGATGAGAACAGTAGTGCACTTAAAATTCTCTTGCCATTTGTATACAAAAAGTTTTAAAAATTAAACTGATGAGAGAACAAAGAAATAGCAAGTGGTGATATTCTATTCCAAGCAAAATATAATAGGAAATCTTAAGGGAAGGGGTTTCTGAAGAACTGACATAGGAAGAAATGTTAAATGTCAATAGATGAATAACCATAGAAGAAATTTAAAATACAATTAACGTATCTCAAAAGTGTCTTTCAAAGTTTAAGGAATTAGGTTATACCAATTATTCCGAAATATAGAAAAAGATGGAAAGCTATTCGATCTATTTCATGAAGCTACATTATCCCTGCTTCTAGCACCTAACAAAAAGAAAGAAAACTATAAACCAGCCTCATTTAGGAGTAATTTTAAAATCCTAAATAAAGTAGCTGAAAAATAAATATTATCCAAAAGAATTTTCTATCATGATCCAGGAAAGCCTACTTTACGTTGAAATTGCAAAAGCGTTCAGTATTAGGAAATCTGACATTATTTTATGTTATGTCAATAGCCCCACTTTTAATATGGTTTAAAAGGGTATTAAACACCTAAAACATGTGCCAAGTTTTTTAAAAAGTCTTTGGGAACACTGGAATTAAAGGATACTTCTTTCACATCATAATTATATTTAAAAAATGGCCAACACCTTACTTCATAGTGAAACACTGGACACATTCCTATTAAAATCAGAGACTGAACACATTTGCCTGCTCCAACTATGACTAGTTCATGTTGCCTAAGAAGGTGTGACTCATGTAATAAGGTCTGAAAGAGTTGTAACTATTGGAAAGGAGGAGTCAAAAAATTGATTATATTATTATATACCAATAATATGATTAGATAACTTAAACACTTAAGAGAATCAGGTCTGAAACACTTTGAGTTCAAAAGAAAGTTTAGTAAAAGGGCTAGATTTTTGAAAAAAGCAAAAACAGAAGTACAACTATCAGTATCTTCTCCATGTGCCGACACAAAGCAAACAGAAAATACCCTCTCATGGGCAGGAAAGATCTAATTCTTATTAGCAACATGAAGTAAACAACAAAAGGTGACTGAGCACACAACACAAACATAACAGACAAAGCATAAAATAAAATATTATGCAGCCACTAAAAAACTGTAATTATGTGTGGTCATCCTTTTGGAAAAAAAACAAAACAAAATAAACAAAATGCGGAAACCATAAAAGTATTTTCACTATAACTCCTTTTCATGGAGTAGAAATTATATATAGTCCCCCCACAAGAAATAAAAAAGGTTGTAAGTAACCATTTGATCAATAAATATGAGAGATGCCCTCTCAAAAAAAAAAAAAAAAATAAGGGAGAAATGTGGGATTCACATATAAATCAAGTATAAAAATCAAATGAATAATCATATCTGAAAAAAAAAAAAAAAAAAAAGGTTGTAAGTAAACCTTACCAGTAAACCTAAGAGACATTAATAATTATTTTTGTGAGATGGATTTTCGAATTATTTAAATTTTCTCTATACTTTCATACTATATTATCGACAACAAGCAAACATTACTTTTGAGGTCAGAAAAAAATTTAATTTTTTGAATTGACTTGAGTTTAAACCAACCGGCTGAATGATCAAACATCCTTTTGCTACTTATAATTTTGAAGATTAAAGATTATGATTCTCTGAGTGAACCTGGGGACAAGAGCCTCTCTAGAACACAGAGTAATACCCAAGAGTGAAAAGTCTGGGACAAAGTTCAAATGGACGAGAGCGGAAATATTTAGCTGGCTTTCCTGAGCTGCCTAGTCTGCCCAGAAACTAATTTAAGAATATGAAGATGACATCATTGCAGGTGTTTTTTTTTAAAGCAGAACATAAATTTATAATGCTTTAGCTAACAAAACTGGAAGGGAGACAAGATCTTAAAAGCCTCAGATATTCTCTTTTTTGACGCTCACCATCTTTATCTTCAAATAAAAGTATTTATATTCTTTCTGCCCCTTAGGCTCTAGTTCTTGATTAAGAAATGTCTCAAACTTCAGAAGAGGAGATAAACATAAGATGGATAGTACATAATGTTCTAGCTTTTTATCGCTATAACTATTTTAACTTCTAGAAGAGACCACCTATCATGAAAACTTCAGGTCTTCCTAAGTCTTATAAAAATTAACTATAAAATTTATTATCATTTCCAAACTCAACTAGTTTAAGCCAGACTAGCTTAAAACATGTGGAAATAAATATCCTGAATGTTTCTAAAAGGTTAACATACTGCAAAAGAGCAATGAAAAATTCAAAAACTATAAAGTAAAAATGTTGTCAATCAAAAAATTAAACTCCTACACTTGACTCAATTATTTTAGAAAATCAACAGCTTGTGCAACTGTACAGACAGAGCTTAAATATGTGCTGATACTCCAATAAATCCAATAAATACCTGTACTCATCAAGAATTGTGGCAGGTACTAGAGAGAAAACTGATCAAATATCTCAAGAAATTTAGAGGGTAACCCAGAAGAAAAGACAAGTACAGAAATAATAAATAGAACTCCTACAAATTAACATGAAAGAACAAATAATTTTAAACATGGGTAAAATACTTGAACAGACACTTTAAGAAAGAAGGTATATGAAGGGCCAGTTAGCATATGAAAAGTTGCTCAACAGCATGAGTCATCAGAAATGAAATTTCAGACTACAGCAAGATGCTATTTCACACCCACTAAAGTAGCTAAAATAAAAAACGAATGACACCACCAAATGTTGGCCAGGATGTAGAGCAACTGGAATTATCATTCACTGCTAGGACAGATCGAAGTGGTACAAGCATGTGAGAGATTTGTCTGGCAGTTCCTTTAAAGTTAAATATGCATCTACTCTATGACCCACAATTTTATTTCCAGTTCACTGAGAGAAATAAAAAACATGTCTACAAAAATACATATGCAAGAATATTTATAGCTTCTAATTTGCAATAGCAAAAAAAAATGTCCATTAGTGGGAGGATGGATAAGCAAATTGTGATATATAATCATACAATGGAATACTACTCAGCAATAAAAAGGAAGAAGTTACTGATAGGTGTATCAACATGCACGCATCTCAAAAACATCATGCTGAGTGACAGAAGTCACATACAAATGATATATACTGGAAGAATCCATGTATTTGGAACTCTAGAACAGGCAAAGCTAATATATGGTGGAAAAAGTCAGAGACTGTCTCTGTGACTGTGAGGGTGGTCCAATAATTAACTCAAAGGGGGCAGAGGGGAATGTTTTGGGTGGTGGATTGTCCCGAGATCTTGACTAAGGTGATGCTTACATATGTGTACAATTGTCCAATTTCATTGAACTGAACACTTGAGAGCTGTACATTTTATTGCACTTAAGTTATACTTCATTTTTTTTTAATGCTCAGAAAAGGTAAAAATAGAGGCAGTAGACATCTGACATTTGTGTTGCATCGCAAGGCCCACAAAAACCCTCAGATGTGTTCTTACTCAGATTGGGCTGCTTTGACAAAATACCACAGATTGAGTGGCTTAAGTAACAGACATTTACTTCCCACAGTTCTGGAGGCTGGAAGCCCAAGATCAAGGTTCCTGCAGGTTTAGTTCTTGGTGAGGGTCTTTTTCCGGACTGCAAATGGCCACCTTCTCACTGTGTCCTCACACGGTGGGAAGAGGAAGCTCTGGTGTCTGGTCCTCTCTTTGTAAGGACTCTAATCCTGTAGAGGGGGCTGCATCCTCATGACCTCATTTAACCCTAATCACCTCCCAGAGGCCCCACCTCCTAATACTATCACATTTCAGATTAGGGTTTCAACATATGAATTTTGGAAGAATACAAACACTCAGTCCAAAAATTTGTTAATATCACCATGGAACACAATGTCATCAGTAAAATGCTTACTCTTTATTCTGAGAAGTTTAGGAGTGAGTGTTGGACCATGAAGCCACGATAAGGCCAGATGTAGAGTGGAAGCAGGAGCTGCCTCTAGGAACCATCCCTGCAGAATCTGAGGCTCAAACGAGGGCCTAAGAAAAATCCTAATTCATCACACATGAATCTACATAGCTTGCAAATGCTCAAAAGAGAAATTTTAAATCCAGAATCATAATTACTATGGAAGACAGAAGATTAGAAACACTACATGAAGCCATAGAGAATGTTTAAGATGAGGCTTAAAATGAAAAAAATCCCTCCTCCTGAGGAATATTATCTCATTAGCTGAGATATTTACGCACTTCTCAGAGTCTGGTGCCATCCAAAATAGGTGATTCAAATTGGTTCTCTGATCTGAAACGAACACATTGAACGCTCTACTGGAATACTTAGTTGCTAGGTTAACATATACCCCTTGGGAGCCTTTTTAAAATTATGCCATGTTACCTACTGTGTTTCTGGTCAGAATACCTTGTTTGAATATAAAGGGTAAAAATAAAAAATTGCCTTAGAAGACAGTTTGCACATATTAAGCAATAATAGATGCTAGTTACATTCAAGGTGTTTACAACATTGGCCTTCAATCTTTTCCCTGCCCTAACACGTGTGAGGACGAGATATATAGATGACTGCCTTCTTGCCCATCAGTACGGACACCTTCATAAGACAGTGGTGTTCTAAAGAGAGGAGCTGTGTGGAGACCTTCTGGGGTGGTGGTCGGGAGGGAAGGATATACAGCTCCCCTCCCCTACCAGGAGAAGCCCATCAGGGATTAAACTCATCCAACACCAGTATGCCTATTACAACTTTTGCTTGGGCCCAGGGCCATCACTGATGTGTCTCTTTCTCCCCACTGTCCTATGTGGTCCAGCCCCATTCCTCAGCTGCTCCAACTCTCCACCCTTCTCCTGCCCCACCAGGTTTGGCCACACTGGTGTCCGTGCTATTCCTTGAGCATGCCTGATGCTCTCGCCTTAGGACCCTGGCAGTGGCCTTTTGTCTACCTGAACACCCTTCCCCTGATGACTAGTTCCAATGACTGACCCCTTTACCTCTTGCAAGCCTTTTCATAAAGGTCATCTGCTCGGTGGGGCTGATCTTGACCTTCCTATTTACAACTGCAGTCTGTTTCCTTCCTTCCCAGTGCACTCATCACCATTCACATTCTGTGACACTTGCTTCTTTCAGTATATTTATTCCCTTATCATACTATACTTTTTATTTATTATACTGTTATGTTCATTGTTTGTTGGCTGCTCCCCCTGCTACAGTGCGGTGCCCAATAGCAGGGGTGTCTGTTTTATTCACTGACATCCCCTAAGCACCTAGGATCCTACCTGTTACATAGCATGTAGTCAAATAATATTTACCAAATGAGCAAGTTCATATTTTTCTATGTTCCTCTGGCAAACATAAGTAACACCTATAATACTGACATTGTAAGTATTTCTCTCCTCATCTCTTCCCTCCACCTACCCAAGCCTCCACTCAGGAGAGATTTATAAATAATGTATTGAACATCAAAGACTAGATTATCGAATTGAGTGGTTTGGAAAGCCTGTGACGGCAAACATACGGAAAACAACTTGGAAAGCAGCCCTAGACTCTACGTTTACTTATCCTATGAGATCCATGAGGAGTTGTGTCCATACAAGGACACGGTCTCCAGACCTATCCTGCTGTCTCCTTTCCCCTCTACTTCTTGTTACTCCAGTGTAGCTCTTACCCAGCCAAGAAAGTAAGGAAATAGAGCAGAAAGCATTTGTGTAAGTCTTTTCTTGAAGTTGGACTCTAATCAACCTGAAAAGTCAAGTAGAATAATGTCATTGGCATTAGTTTGTCATGTGTTAGATAACAGTTCATCTTATTTGGTGGTAAGGAAAAGACTCATTCAGGTCACTTTTAAGAACTGGGGATTTAAGGAACCACCTGGTAATAAGCTACATAGGGTGAGGACAGAATTGAAAGCACTACAGCGTATGAACCTACAAGGCTGCTCAGGACCGGAGGTGGCGCTGGATTCCATGTTTTCCGGTTGTCCCAGTAGCATCAGGCATTCTTGGATCTTCATGTGGTGCACCTACTAGCATGGATCCCCTGCTGTTGATTCATCTCTGCTTCTCTCTAGGTATCTCCTTTCTCCTCCTTTTGATACCACCTGAGTGATTCCATCCATCCCTCCCACAGAGAGAACAGGGCCATCCTTGTCAATTGTTACGGCCCCTGCCTAGGGTTTTGATCCTACAGCCCCACGTAGCTCATCACTCAGCCCGCAGTGTAGCCACCCTTGGTTTGGGAAGGACCCCCCAACCAAGCTCAATCTCGCTAAAGATGGAAATTATGTTATGAGACACTGAGATGGTCACTTTTATGTGTCAACTTGATAGTGTCATGGGTGCCCCAAAATGTGGCTAAACATTACTCCGAGTGTTTCTATGAGGATAGTTCTGGGTGAGATTAGTATTTAAATCAGTAGACTGAGTAAAGAAGTTTGCCCTTCCTAGTATAGGTGGCCCTCGTCCAGTCAGCTGAAGGCCCAAAGGGAAACAGAAAAGGAAAATTAGAGGGAACACCTCCTGCCTAACTGTGTGAGCTAAGACATTGATCTTTCCCAGCCTTCAGACTCTGACAGAAGCCTCAGTTCTCCCAGGTCTCCAGCTACTGACTGCGGATCTTGGGACTTCTCAGTCTCCATAATCATGAGTCAATTCCTTATGATAAATATATATATACATATATCATTGCTCTCTGGAAAACTCTGACTAATATAGAGACACAGTTACCCATGAAGAAGGAATGGATTAGAGGTGCTTCCCTCAGCGTAGCTGTGGGCTGAGCAGTTGCCTTCCGATAGGGCAGCCATGGTAGGTGTGTGGGTCATGGCCTCAGCACAGTCCACACGGCTGTGGAGCCAGACAGGGGAGCCGGTGGGCTTCTGTGTTTGACCTAGCTATGGCCAACTCCCATTCTGAAACCATTCTCTTCAGGACCTCTGGGACTGCAGCAAGCTCACCACACTGCCCCAGCGCTCCGTGCCCCAGACACGGAGTCTTCAGCCCCTACTTGGAACACATTGTCCCCAGTCCCCCGGCCAACAGTCTAACTCCAGTCTTCAGTTTGGGGAGGTGTTGACAGCTTAACATGGAACAGCATAACTACAAAGTATTCCTGCTGATTTCTCATAACTCCCCAGCTCCCAGGCTATGCATCCAGAACAACCTAAATTCCAGGTATACAAGAGCCAGAATGGATTTTGATAAGCATCAAGAGGAATGCAAAAAGGACCCTTCGGCTCAATGGAATACTCACATTCCCTGGGGCTCCCCTTAGAGAGAGTAATATGGAAAGTAAACACAGTGACCCTGTATAAAGAAGTAAGCAAAGGTTCTCAAGCCTGCATGAAGCCTAAGAAGTTCCACACCATGTAGCCATATCCACATATATTTCATTTTGGAAAAATGACAGCAATTCAGAAAACAACCTGCCGGCTGCCATCTCTGTGCTTTCCATACGCTGTGCAGCACAGGCAGAGAGCTGTTTGGTGTTAATAGGATCCCTTGATGTTTGTTTCCAACAAATATTTGTTGAATGCCTACTATGCACCAGACAGCAGGTCCCTTCCTGTTCGTGCTTTCATTTCAGTCTCAGCTTTGTCCTTAACTTGCTGGAAGCTGCAAGGAATTTAGTGCTCAGGGACAGGCCCTCACAAGTCCAGTGGAGTCGGCCAAGTCTCTGATTCACTTTGCCATCCAAGAATAAAAATAGAATCCTATCCATTAAAATGATCCTGAGAGATTAAAGGATTTCTAAGCCAAAACAAGACCTGAGATAAGCTGCCTACGTGTCAGTGAGGAGGCATGTCAGTTCTAGGACGCCAGCAGTGTCCGGGAAGGGCCCGCACGGCCTGATGAGACTTGTTGTCCCCGGGTTGCGCTGTGAGCAGGCGGGAGGGAGTGATGCTGCTTTGGCAAAGCCCTCCATGCCCCACGCTGCCGGCATCCCTACCTCATGGTATCTGCCCCTGTCCTTTTCGGCTGGTAAGATTCAGTTAAAAATCTGCTTGTATTGTTTTAAAGGTCTACTCCTCTCATCACAGACACCTCTAATAAGCAACTCACTCTTCGCCATTTGCTGAGTGTGGATATCTCTCCCCTGCCCCCTGTGGATTTCCAGTCTCCTCGAGGGCCCACCCAGCTTGGCGCAGAAAGAGGTGAAATGCTGACTCCCGTGAGGCAGGGCCGTTCCTCCAGGTCAGGGGCCATGGGAGGTCTTCCTGAGAAAGGGTCTGTGTGAGGGCCACCCTCAGCGTGGGTCATGCCCCCTGTGGGGCAATGTGTGCACCCCCACACAGAGCGTCAACCGTGGGGGTCCGCCACCTCTCACACCACCCACCACCCCGTGCACGCATGGAAGGACAAACCACGGACCTCTTTGCGGTTAGAAAGACACTCCATTTGGAGCCACAGGACATGACGTCCAGCCCTCCCTCTGCCGCTCAGCTCCCACGTGACCTCGGACAATCTCTGAGCCTGTTTCTTTACCTGTAACTCATAAGTGACGCTCATCCTCATGGGACTGTTGCGAGGGTCCAGATGAGAGTACACTTGAAAACGCTCTTTCAGGTCTACAGGACCGAGCACAGAAGAATTTACTGTGGGGGGGTGGGGTGGGGGGGTGGTATCATCTTTTAACCCAAATGGACAACTTGACCTTTGCCTTAGGGAAATGATTTTAAATAGTAAGTGACTGACCATGCTTTAGAAATCTTAATGGAATGGAAATGAAGGTTTTTGTGATTTCCACCAGAAGAGAGGAAAAGAATCACTTAACTATATATATAAATATAAACTATAAAGAAAGTCATTAGTGGCCTTTTATTATATCACAGATGACAGTGTTCCAGCGGGAAGGGGCCGCGACCTCCCAGCCCAGCACACAGCACTCACCCCACACAAAGCCCTCCACAGACGCGCAACCCCGTGGTGCCGGGGTTGATAAGGGCTCCAGTGTTGTAAGTGCCCGCCAGGCCCCCACCGCACTGCTCAGACATACATGTGCTCTATCACACAGCACCCTCAAAACAGCCCCGAGACAGCACAGGTACATAGGCATCTCTGCTGAACACAAGAAGGCCATCTCTTGACAAGGTAAGGCCTTCTCCACAGCCCCACAGCCGTGGACCCACAAGCCTCCGTGCTTATCACTCTGCCCTGCTGCTAGGAATCTCTGAATGGGCATCTTTACTGTACAGGTAGAGAAACTGAGGCTTAAAGAGGAGAAATGATCTGTCCATGTCTCTCTGCTGGATCCCAATCCCAGACCAAGATTCCTTGGCTCCTTGGACTTTCCCAAGAACAAAGTCTGCTCAGATGGGCCTTTCCAAAGCGCGGCTCTGAGCGCGTTCCAAGACAATGCCGATGCTGCCATCTGGTCCACACTAGTCTCTCTCTTCATGTCAGTAATTTACCTGACTGCCAGACTAATCTCACCTTTCCTGGACTCTCCCTTTCTTGGCCCACATGCCACCCAAGTGACACGCTCAGTGCTGTAAATGAGGGTGTCATGGCATGTTCTCAGGTCTTACTGGAAATGTAGCTGTTAAAAAACAATCTAGTAAACAGCCAGCCCAGTCAGTACACGTCAGCAGCCCTGCTCCGGGGCTCCGGCGTCAGCAAAGGCTGGGCCCAGGCCTCGGGCCAGAGCCCTTGCCAGCTGCTATCCTGCCATCGCCCCAGCCTCGCCTGCCCGTGTCTGTGGGACAAGACTGGTCAGCGCCTCATAACACTGCCCCCTCCCCTGCTAGCTTCTGGGGTCTCCAGATTCCCTGAGGAAAACGGATCCATGGTCAAAATTGGGACCCTAGGAATTATTGCCCAGGAAACTGCATTTGGCTCAGCAAAAAAAGTGAACCAGAATATGGATAAAGATCAGATGATTGAGACAATCTCTGAATTATCTCAATCCAAGCTGAAATCATGTGGATTGGCAACTAGAACCTTTATTTTGTGCCTCTGTGACCCAGGTCTGCTGTCTATACTGGGCCCATGTGAGGTCTCCTTGTCAATTCTTGACAGACGAGAACAGCTTGCTCGTAAAATCACAGTTTAGCACAGGTACAAAGAATGCTAAATATCTGTTGGAAGAAAGAAGTGAACGTTCCTCATTAGAAATGAAAGGATGGGGGCTCAGACTGTCTTCCTTAAAGTACCAGTCAAAGAAAAAATGATACTAAGGCATTTAGATTATTGCTGTGTTTGTTTCAGCGAGGGTCAAGGGGAGGCTTTTTCCCTCTGTCGAGAAGCCCACCATCCTTCTCACCTGCAAAGCACAATGCCGATGGGCAACCATCATAAATTGACATAAACGTGGGAGCAGTGGTAAGTTCTGACTCCAACTGCTAATAATAACAGAAACAGCTATTATTCATTAGCCTTAATCCACAAAAACACAAGTTCTTGGAGGCGAGGACTTTGTCTTCTTCCTGGGGTTTCTTACCCCCAGAGTAGCCCTCGGCACACAGCAGCTCAGTATATATTTTGGGCAGATTTGTGCGTGCATGAATCTGTATGTGCCAAACACTGTCTTTTGCACTGTCCTTGTGTTATTAGCAGTCTTTTCCACCCCTGTGAGGCAGGTCTAATTCCCAGTTACAGCTCAGAGCACTGGGCCGACACGTTTCCTTCCTAGCTGATCACAGGGCTCTCCTGGGACGGCCGGGGCACCCTGATAGGTGTGCTCGCTAGTTGTCCTGGCCAGCCGGCCCAGCTGTGAGGCAGGTTGTAGGATTACATTGTATTTGCTGAATGATTCCTATCACTTTTGTTGCCCAAGTTCAGGGTGCCCTGGTCCACTAAGCACTTTGGAATGTGTGATTCTGGTCTCCAAGTGGCTGAGCTCCAATCTCTTCCAGTACCTTCCACCCTAAAGACTGGGGCTGCCCAGGCCCTATAGAATCCTAAATGTGAGTTGTGTGATGCACAGCTTCCCCAAAGCAAGCCTCCCGGCTCATGGAAAGCAGTGATGCTTGTCTCGTGCCCACTTGGGCCTGGCAGGGAGGAGCATGGAATCCAAAAATTAATAGTGTCACCTCGCCTTGGCCACCTGCGGCTTTGGAACTTAATGACTTAATGTGTCAGAGACACTCCCTTCTGAACATTTGCCTCTGCAGAGCCGACCCAGGCCTTGGGATCCCTGAATCCCTCAGGGTCAGTAAGCAGTGACCATTGATCTTGACAATACCATGGGCCATCTCCAGCAGGAGCAAGGCCATCGCCTCACTGGCCACTGGCTTTGCCTGTGGGAAGGAATCCAAGGCAGCTTTGGTGGAGAAATGACCGGCTGTGCAGAATTCAATGGTTTTCAGATCTGGGACCAGGAAGCAGACATCGGCTCCCTTCCTTCCTCCCGAAGTTCTCAGCGTACAAAAGGTGACCCTGCCAAACGGCTCACCAGTCCCAGGAGGAGCCCAACCCTGTCCCCAGTCGGTCATCTAGGGCACTGGGCTGGTGTTTCGGGAAGAGGCCAGCTTTCAAAATTGACTTCAAATTGCTGTGAGTCACCCTATCTGATTCAAATGTGGGCTTGGGTGGACTTAGAGATAGCTGATTGCTTCAGATTAATCCACAATTGCCTCAGCAGGTAATTTACCTCTGGGAATTTCAGGTTCTAAGGAGAACAATGCCTCACTTTAAAGTCTCAACTCACTGTCTGGGCAGCAGGCCATTCCTGGGGTGGCAGCACCGGGTGAAAGCCAGCTCCAAGCGGGGAGGGTGCCTATAGTCCCTCACCTTCCCCATCCTGCCCCACCCCTGCCCCTAAAGAGTGGGCACCCCACCTCAGGGCTCCTCACCAGGAGGTCACTCCAGGTCCCAGGGACTTCTGCTGCCATGCCACGAAATTCTTCGTCGCCCTGGGTCACAGTCCACTACCTCACAACTCCAGCCCCGCTCCAGGCCCATGCAGCAGAAATCAGCTCCCTTTGTCACGGAATGTTCCTTCACATCTGGGACTCCTGGGTTCTTCGGCCTTCTTAATGCTTCATGGTTCTAGAACATTCACCAGCCTGTCTGTCCTCCTCCAGGCCTGCTCTTCTTGGTGGTGCCCCTCTCAGAACATGCTGCCATGTCAGGGGAGGTCTCACTAGTGTCACCTCCCTTGTTGCATCCACTATACTCCTAGTAATACAATCTAAAATCACACTGGCTATTTTGGCAGTTCAACCCAACAGCAGCTCATAATGAGATTTATTTAGCATCAACCAAAACCCTGCCACAGATGTACTGTCTGGCCTCCTCTCCCCGCACGAGTAGCTGTTTTGCTGGGCTTGGGAGCTAAATGACAGGCTTTATATTTGTTCCTATTATATTCTTCTTTTCCCTTTGGCCTCTCATTCCTAGTACTTTCCGGTCATTCAGAAGCCTGTTACAAATGCCTTCTGTGGATGGCCCAGATCCATATTTAAAGAGCAGGTTCAGGTATGGACACATCGAACCAGATTAGCACACAGCTTGCTTTTCTCTACCCTTTTCAAAAGATGATGGAGGCTGCTTCATCGCTGCTTTGCTAAAATGTTCCAGCCAAAACAGATGCTCGAGACCACATGGCTCAAGCCCTCATTTTACATTTGAAGACACTGGGGCCGGGTGTGGACAAAGACATGAAGTGTAGAGGAAATGAGGATGTCAGGAGCGAGCTCTGTCCTCTGCTCCCAACTGCCCCAGCTTCCCACAAGGAGAGGAGGGCCAGTAGAGAGTGGCCTGCCTCTGGGCCGGCTCCAGAGCTGTGGGCAACTCTTGTCACCCGGCCATAGCGGGAAGTGGGGACACTCGATGGCGGGGTCGGCCCCACGTTGCTGTGCAGGCCAAGAGGGAGCTGCAACCCTCCAGCCTCGGCCTGGGCTCCCCGGGGTTCAGAACCCTGCAGCCTCCTCCTGCCCAGGCTCCACTCAGAGGCCTGGCGCTGCCCAGCGATGGCCACAGACCCCTGTGCAGGCCACCCCCACGCCCTGGGACAGACCCCTAGAGCAAGGGTCAAGGTCTGTGCAGCCAATCCCCCCCGGCGGAGGGCAGGGATGCAGATAAAGGTTGCAGAAATCAGGACCCAGGGGAGGAAAAGTAGCAGTTAGGGGCTGTTTAAGAAAAACACTAAAATCCTCTGTCAGTTGAAAACTAATTCCTGTCAAGTCGGCTGGCTTGCCCAGCTCCTGGAGGGGCTGCGCCGCTCCCCACAGCCTGCCTACCTCAATGGCGTTCTCAGGACACAAGTGCAGGGCCACCGCAGGCCACCTATAGACACTGTGATCTGGCCATATCTGTCCCTCCTCAGTCTCTTCCCAGGGTGGCCACAGCCACTGCACTACAGCCCAGGTACACTGGAGAGGTATGTACCACACCATACACCACACACACCTCACACACCTCACACCACACACCACACATGTAGCTCACATACACAGCACACAGGCACCCCTCACACACTCTCTCTCTCTCCCAGCCCCACCTGGTTTTATCCCTGCTGAATGAGAAGAACTATGTAGCTTATTCCAGCCTGTTGGCTTCCGCAGAAAAGATGGGAAGGAAAGCAGGGGGCCCACGCCCCCTACCAGAAGGACCAGAGTACAAGGCCTTGCCAAGATCAGCGCAGCGAGAAGCAGCTTTCACGGAGCACTTGGTGTCTTCAAAGGACATCATGAACATTAATTCCACTACCCCACCGGGTGAGGCTGGTGTAGAGCATGATTGTCCGTGTTACAGGTGAAGGGAGAGAGGCACAGAGCAAATCTGAGACGGAGCAACTGCCCCGGCGCCCAGCTCCAGCTGAACCAGCCAGCACACCAGCCTGTCTGGGGCAAGGAGGTCAGATCGGACCAGAAGGCAGGGACCAGCTCTCCAGGTGCTAAGAGGTTAAGGGCGAAGGAAGAGAGGGCAGCTGGTGACACGAGGTGACATTCCGCCCTCCCGTGGGCACCATCTGCTGGCCTCTTGCCTGTCACCCAGGAGACCCCGTTGAAGGGCCGGGCAGCCAGGCAGCCGTGAGGAGGGGTGAGCCCACACTGCCGGTGTGGCCCGCAGAGCAGCCACCACCTCTCCTCCCTGTGTGGGCAGAGTTAGGTCTTGGGGAGGCTCATGGACTTGATCCACTCCTTTCCCATTTACAGGTGTGATTCATTATTATGGTGTCAACACACCTCACTCCCAGGGGAGAGCTCCCCAAGGCCTCACACCGACGGATCTTCCTGTATCTGAGAGAAAGTTCACACACTGTATGAACTTACCGGTCAGCAGAGTGCTCTTACATTAGGGGGATGGAAGCCAGGAAACTTTTCTCAAGGGAAAGAGGTTTGAAGACCTGTATTTCCATGGAGGGTTTTTCTGGGACACTAGTCCTGGGCAGACTCTCTCCCCATATCCAATCCCCTATTTAGAAGAAGGCATCTTCTTCTCTCAAAAGAAGCCAGGTGCAGTCTGACTTGACTTCAGAAGGCTTGACCTCGAGGACTGGAAGAGGAGCTGAGTTCATGGTCTCCCCTGGAAAGGAACATTGCTTGTGGAGGCGCTTGACTCCCTAGATATGCGCACCCAGGGAGATATTTAAGAGAGGAACCCTCCGACTCAAGCCCAGGGCAACACAGCCCAGCTTCTCTGTTTCCAGTGTGAGCTGCCTGGATTCGTTCTCCGCGTTTTGGTCTATGATATGAAACACAGAGAAACAGACTCACCCCTTCTTTAAAGATGTTAAAGAGAAGACACAACTGAAGCCAGAAAATGACACAGAAACAGAAGCAACTAGACACAACCTATAGAACAACTTCAAAAGAGAGAAGGAAAATTACCACAACTTTGTTCTGAGCCCTTCATTGGAAACATCCATTTTCATTGCTAAAATTGGGATTTTGAAGTAAAGGAATTTTCTCAATGCTGCTATGGACATTTTTGGTACTAGGCATGAACTCAGGGCAGATGCGTCATCTTGAGGATGCAAGTGAACCAAGTGAATTGTGTTTAGGATGAGGTGATTTGAAATGCTAGGTCAAATGGACCTAAACGGACTCCGGATGCACTCAATACACATGCGTATCTACACAACCAGGTCAGCGTGCATGTTCTTGTTAGGAAGTATGTGCTGGGGCTTTGTAATCAGTGGCAGCTGTCACAGGATCAAAAGCTCAAATTCTACCTCTAGCATTTACCTGCTGAATGACTTCAGGCTAAGTAAGCCCTTCCAAAATGGGTGTCATCTTTAAACAAATGATGGTAAAAATACTCCCCTCATAGACTGTTGTAAAGATTAAAGGAGATGTTGCCTGAAAAACTCTAGCTCATAGTAAGCACTTCTCCTTCTTTGTCCCTCGATTTTTTTTTCCATATTACATTTTATGCACCTTAGAAAAATCAAATGATGACAAACTGGTTTTAAAGTTTATGTGGAGAGACAAAAGACCCAGAATAGGCAACACAATGTTGAAAGAAGAGAACAAAGTCAGAGGACAGACACTACCCAAGCTGAAGACTTCCTGTAAAGCTACGGTGACCCAGAAAGTGTGGTATTAATGAAAGAATAAACAAAGAGATCAATGGAACACAATAGAGAGCCCAGAAACATAATCAACTGATCTTTGACACAGGAGCAAAGTCAATGCAATAAAGACAGTCTTTTCAACAAATGGTGCTGCAAAAACCGAACATCACATGCAAAAAAGTGAATCTAGATACGGACCTTACACCCTTCACAAAAATTAACTCACAATGAATCAAAGACTTAAATGTAAAATGTGGAACTATAAAGCTTCCAGAAGACAGCATAACAGAAAACCTAGATGGCCTTGGGTATGGTGATGACTTCTTAGATACAACACCAAAGGCATGATTCCTGAAAGCATACATTAATTTCATTAAAATTAAAAACTTACATTATGTGAAAGATAATGTCAAGTAAATGAGAAAACAAGCCACAGTCTGGGTGAAAATATTTGCGGAAGACACATCTGATAAATGACTGTTATCCAAAATATACAAAACACCCTTAAAACTCAACAATAAGAAAACAAATAACACGATTAAAAAACTGGCAAAAGACCTTAACAGACATCTCACCAAAGAAGATATACAGATGGCAAATAAGCACGTAAAAAGATCCCCCACAAAGGAACAATATCCACATTATAGGGGTACCAGACAAACAAGAGAGAGAAAAAGGGATAGAAAGTGTCTTTGAAGAAATAATTGCTGAGAACTTCCCCAAACTGGGGGAGGCAATAGTTGCTCAGACTACAGAGGCACACAGGACTCCCGAGAGACGGGATCCAAGGAGGGCAACACCAAGACACATAATAATTAAAATGGCAAAGATCACGGACAGGGACAGAGTATTAAAGGCAGCGAGAGAGAGTAAAAAGGTCACCTACAAAGGAAAACCCATCGGCTATCATCAGACTTCTCAACAGAAACCTTACAGGCCAGAAAAGAATGGCATGATATATTTAACGCAATGAAACAGAAGGGTCTTGAACCAAGGATACTGTATCCAGCAGGATTATCATTTAAATATGATGGCAGGATTAAACAATTCCCAGAGAAGCAAAAGTTGAGGGAATTTGCCTCCCACAAACCACATCTACAGTGTATTTTAGAGGGACTGCTCTAGATGGGAGCACTCCTGAAAAGAGCACAGAACAAAACACTCAACATATGAAGAATGGAGGAGGAGGAATAAGAAGGGAGAGAAATAATCATCAGACTGTGTTTATAATAGCTCAATAAGCGAGTGAGGTCAGACAGTAAGGTAATAAACAAGCTAACCTTGAACCTTTGGTAACCACAAATCTAAAGTCTGCAATGGCAATAAGTACATATCTTTCAATAGTCACCCTAAATGTAAATGGACTGAATGCACCAATCAAAAGACACAGAGTAATAGAATGGATAAAAAAGCAAGACCCATCTATATGCTGCTTACAAGAGACTCACCTCAAACCCAAAGACATGCACAGATTAAAAGTCAAGGGTTGGAGAAAGATATTTCATGCAAACAACAGAGAGAAAAAAACAGGTGTTGCAATACTAGTATCAGACAAAATAGACTTCAAAATAAAGTAACAAGAGATAAAGAAGGACATTACATAATGATAAAGGGCTCAGTCCAACAAGAGGATATAACCATTATAAACATATATGCACCCAATACAGGAGCACCAATATATGTGAAACAAATATAAACAGAATTAAAGGAGGAAATAGAATGCAATGCATTCATTTTGGGAGACTTCAACACACCACTCACCTCAAAGGACAGATCCACCAGACAGAAAATAAGTAGGGACACAGAGGCACTGAACAACACGCTAGAACAGATGGACCTAATAGACATCTATAGAACTCTACATCCAAAAGCAACAGGATACACATTCTTCTCAAGTGCACATGGAACATTCTTCAGAATAGACCACATACTAGGCCACAAAAAGAACCTCAGTAAATTCCAAAAGATTGAAATCCTACCAACCAAATTTTCAGACCACAAAGGTATAAAACTAGAAATAAATTGTACAAAGAAAGCAAAAAGGCTCACAAACACATGGAGGCTTAACAACATGCTCCTAAATAATCAGTGGATCATTGACCAAATTAAAATGGAGATCCAGCAATATATGGAAACAAATGACAACAATAACACGAAGCCCCAACTTCTGTGGGACGCAGCAAAAAGACACCCCAAATCCTATGTCATCAGAAAAACACAAATCAGAACAGGGAGATATCAGTGTAAACCTATTAGAACAGCCAAAATTTGGAACACTAACAGCACTCAATGCCGACAAGGATGTGGGGCAACAGGAGCTCTCATTCACCACTGGTGGGAATGCAAAATGGTACAGCTATGGTTTGGCAGTTTCTTCCAGAATTAAACATATCCTTACCACATAATCCAGCAATCATACTCCTGGTTGAAAAGGTGACAAGGAGCTGAAGATTTATGTCCATGTGGACAGAAATCTAGCAGACCTATGTCTGCTAGAAACATAATGGATGTTTACGGCAACTTTATTCATAACTGCCAAAACTTGGAAGCAACCAAGATGTCCTTTAGTAGGTGATGGATAAATAAACTGTGGTCCACCCAGACAATGGAATATTATTCAGCACTAAAGAGAGACGAGCTATCAAGCCATGAAAAGACATGGAGGAACCTTAAATGCATATGACTAAGTGAAAGAAGTTAACCTGGAAAGGCTTTGTACTGTATGATCCCAACTATGAGATGTTCTAGAAAAGTCAAAACTGTGGGGCCACTAAAAAGATGCGTAGTTACCAGAGGTTGAGGGGATGAATAGGCAGAACACAGAGGATTTGTAGGGCAGTGAAAACACTGTGTACGATACCGTAATGATGGATACATGTCATTATGTAGTTGTCCAAATGCATAAAATATGCAGCCCTAAACTATGGACTCTGGGTGATTGTGTCAATGTAGGTGCATTGAGTATAGCCACTCTGGTGGGGTGTTGACAATGGGGGAGGCTGTGCACATGTGGGGACAGGAGGTATATGGGAACTCTGTACCCCTCAATTTCACTGCAAACCCAAAATTGCTTTTAAAAAATAAAGCCTTGATTTTTAAGAAGTCAAATGATGATTTGGTTATTCTATTTACTGAAACTAATCAAAGGGATTCCTGTAAGGTTTTGAAATTTGTATTCTTGTTTTCTAGATCTTTTCATTAGAAAAAAGGATTGATGAAAGACAAAAGGGAAAAGATGGGAAAAGGAAGGGAAAGAGAGAAGGAGGGAGGGAGGGAGGGAGATGGGCGTATATTAACCAAACAAACATCACTCTTAAAACAGAGCTAACCCTATCTCATCCTTACCTGCTTATCTGTGTAAATTAGAAAAAAAATCAAAAGCCCTCCTTGCTCTTTGCTTCTGCACCAGACAGAGGTGCATGTAGATATTCCCCCTGGTCTGGCTGTGGCCTGTTGGACCCATTTATGAAGCCCTTCTTTTTCTTGAAACAGAGTACTGAATAAATACTTACAGAATTAGAAATATGTAAAAGTATCTGGAAAAAAAAAACACGATAAAAAAGGAAATGCATTATACACAGTAAACTAGGTCAGTAAATATTTGTGGAATAAATGAATTCCAGCCCCTAATGATATCTTTGAGCATGATATCTTATACTTTTCCATAGGGTTGGGTTGGCTGCAAAGCTCTAACCCCATTTTAACTTTCTGTGTTAGTGTTGTCAGTGCAAAGGCCAGAACTATTGTATATGTCATGTCGCCTGTTTGATAGGATTTTGAGTGCATTTTTCAGACCTCTTGCATCACAGCCATAAAAGCTACATTCCCACCTTCCCAAATGGCCAAAGCTAGGGATTCTAAAGAGAAGTAACTTCCGTGGGAAGGAGGAGGAGAAATGTCTGGCTTCCAGAGAGGGGAGCAAGTGGGAGCTGACATGCTGGATACCCAGAGCAGGGGTGGCAGTGGGTGCCCAGAGCGTGCGGAGGAGGTCCAGCTCTGTGGGAAAGGATGGGAATGGGTGGGGGGAGGCCAGGGCACTAATATCCTCATCCTTCAAAGTGGGGGCCTAAAAGACAATGTTGAAGGGGCAACAAATCTATCATTTTGCTTTACAATGTCAATCAGTTGAAAAACCAAACTGCTGGGTTGGCAGGAGAGGAGAAGAGCAGACAAGCATCTTCATGTCTCACGACAGGAAGTCTACCGATAAAACGGCACACTTTAAAGTGGCACGCATATATGACTTAGGGACTTGACACCAATTACCACAAGGATCAGAAACAGAAACAGTTAAAATTTTCATTTTAAATAATTCTTTCTGTGAAGCTAGACTGCAATGGAGAGGATAGGGTAGGTGCCTCTTGTTTTCCAAGATAAATCTTTCTGCACTAGCTGCTCTTCCCCCAGCCGTGTCTTACTGACGAAAGGAATTGATGGCTTGTATTTGAAGAGCTCTTTGGCCCGCTCCATGCTCGATGTGTCAGCCTCTCTGGGTTAAGGCCCCCAGCACGGTGCATCTCAAAAAGCCCCCATGTGAGCATCTGGACTCCTGCAGAACTTGGCCAGCACCAGGGACACTGTGACAGAAATGAGCAAATGAACAAACAGCGAGCAAGGAATCTGTCTGATGATACTTCTTATAACAAGTCAGCGCTGATAAGCATGTGAATATATCCACCGTGCCCAGGGTGGCCCAACCCCAGAATAAGGCAAAACTGACTGTCCAGCGTAGAGCAGTCAAGCCATTTCTCTATCATACTCGTTTTTCCAGCACTTTTTTAAAAACCTCTTCTAATTTTAAAAATACTAAATTAAAATACTGAAAGATACACCATACACAAATCCTTCCCCAAATTGTCCTTGGCTGGTGCCAGCATCCAGATCTTTCTGTGAAGACCCCAAGGGGCCAGATGACCATTGCCCTGAGACCCCTTAGCAACCTGCACTGAGAACAGAGGCCTTGGCCTACAGGAAACTGCCAGAAAACCTTAGTCCTTTCAAGACCTAAATCGAGGCCTTGGGCAGAAAAGACCGAGACAAACAAAAACAAAAAGCAGATTCTGGTTCTCAGCCAAGCTCAAAGAGCCTTTGTCAAAGCAAATCAAAGCTCCCCCAGCAGCCAGCTCATTATGTTTAATCATCAACTGTGCTTATCAGATCCTTGATTGGTAAGTCCCTTGAAGAAAAAAAGGTGCAAAAAGAATCCTTTTGTACTTTGGAGATTGATTTTAAAGCAGGCCTGGAGGTCACCTGTGGAGGTGCTGTAGGCGGAAATTATAAGCAGGAAACAAATGTGCTCATTTGATTCCATGAAGTTGGGCAGAATCCTGGATGCGGACTTAACATCTGAAACTAAGCATGGTCCAAGCACCAGCCTGCACATTATTTTCTTTGGGCCCCCGGGGTGGTGGCGGAGGATGGCAACAATACAGGGTAGGGCCTCCTCTGACTCCCCTGGAGTGCCTGGGCTGAGACTGGGGGAGACCTGACAGGTTTACCTGCTGGAAACAAATGCTCACCTTGCTGTCCAAAACCCTGGGAAACAGGATCCCTTGGATCGGCTGGGCTGGGCTTTCCTTGGCCAGATCTTCATTGTGGTTTTAAATATTTGGGGTCTTAAGCTGGCATTTGACTCACGGTGACCAGCCATTCAGCAAACCTGATAAATCTGCCAGTACCCAGAGCCACAGTTCTGCATCCAATATCCTTTTCTGGGGAAAGCAAGCAAGAAGACCTATGTGTGCATAATGATAAGAATAATAGGAAACAGTTAATATTATTCTCAGGGAGACCTGCAGTAAATTAGGCTGATCTGCTGGCATCCTGAGGCCGCTATCCATGGTGTTCCATCAAAAGCTGAACAACCCAGCAGGCAAGAATCGAAGGGCAAATGAAGTCTCACCAAGAGGCCAGTGAAGATTCCATCACAACACAGGGAAACATCTGCCTAACTTCTGCCTCCATCTTTCCCTCTGCATCTCACACTCTAGTTCTTTGGGACATTCTCTCAGGCCCCTTCCCAAACACACTCTGCCACCCTTGGCAAGGACATTCTCACTGTTTGCCCCTCACTTTTTTATGCAATAGTAGTTCTCAGTCTTTTTCATGGACAATCCCACCACTGCTCCCTTGTCAGGAACCCCCTCTCTTTTCCTTCCCCTGCACTGTACCATAAGGTCAAGACCACGCTGGCATTACAGACTGCGGGCACCTGGGAGGATGGGTGGAAAGAGAGGCCGGGATTATTGGTACATATAGGATATGGTCCCGGAAACACTATTGATACTTCATTGATTACCTACTGTGTGTTGGACACCATATTAAATTACTGAATTTAACAGGTGTCTACGTTGGGGTTTTCATAAGTGTGTGCGGAGAACGCCGTTCCAGGGAGGTGTTCCTAGATAAGAGGGTTTGATAGTTAACTACAGTTGGAAAATGTGCCATCCTGATCTGTCTCTTGGAGATTCACAATGCACATTACACCTCTGATAATTACTGCAGTAAATATGCATATTTATCAATGGTTAACCCAGTATTTCCATAACTAATGCGATTGCTAAACATACTTGAACATGGAAGAAGCAGCTAATGTCACAACACACTTGGCCCATGCAGATCTAGAAGATGGAAGTCACGAAAGGATAGTTGTTCTGAGTTGCAGGTTCTGGAGAACCCGGTAAATCCACCCTGATTTCCTGGGGTGTTTGTGGTGGTGTGGATCTGGGCTTGATTATTCTTGACAGAGAGGTTTTGTTCCCCAGGCATAGGGTACAGATAAAGATGAGCCAGTAACAATTACATGATGGCTTTTAAGACAAGGGAGATATTGGTCAGGGCACCTGGCCCTCCTGGGGGAAGAAAGAGCCCCAGTGAATGCATTGGGAAGGCAAAGGGGGTGAGGCAAAGAGTGCCCCCGGGGCCAGGAAGTCAGACCCTAACCCAGCAGCTAGCACTGGCTTGCAGGGTGGCATAAATGATGCAACTCTGCAGCAACACACGGAAGCCCTAAATTTAAGCTTTGCCCTAGACACTGGCTCATAACTAGAAAAATCAAGAAGTCAACTTGGTGCTACTGGATAGGATTTACTTTCAAAAATGGTTATGGCTTTTCAAAAGCCCCCAGATCCTTCTGTTTCCATTCTCACACCCCTTATTCACCAACCCCCACCCACCAACGTCATGGCTTCTTAAATCAAATGGAGGCAGCATAATCTGCAAGACCCAGGAAGGAGAAGGTTGGCAAGCCCGCACTGCCCGAGGAATGGAGGCCCCTGCAGCTCAGAGGTCCATGATTTGGGGGCATCAGGGCTGCTATTTTGAAGAGTTGCTTTGTGGCTCCAGGCATTTTGTGATTTTTCTGTTTGCTTTTGGAACTTCTTAAAACAGACCTCAAAGAAGAGAAAACTCCTGCCTGAAACTAATTCCTTTTAGAATCCAATAAATGACTCACAGAGGCTGTTTTGGCCTTTATGCTCCCTGTTGAGTTAATATGATTAGACTCATAAATTCTATTTTTGAAATGTAGACTTTGTACCCTGAATATTCCTCCAGAACAGCAACCACAACAAAAAAAGAAACTGAGAGGAAAATGACACCCCTGTTCACATATTTGGTGTTATCTAAATACGTGCTGTTTGCCCTCTTACTTTTGTCTTTCATCATCTCCTTTTTCATCGGATTAGAGGTTGTGCAAATTCTTCAGAGAAGTTGCATAAAACGGTCTTTAAAATAAGTCTTGCCCACGTACAAGCTAGTCATATAAAAAGCTCTGTTCTCACCAAACATCCATTGACAGATGAATGAAGAAGTAAAATGTCATCTCTACTACATTTTGTCTATGGAATATTATCTAGCCTTAAAAAAAGAAATTCTGACACGTTACAATATGGATGAAACTTGAACACATTATACTAAGTGAAATAAGCCAGTCACACAAAGACAAATACTGTGTGGTTTCACTTACATGAGGCATCAAGGGTAATCAAATTCATAGAGACAGAAAGCAGAAGGGTGGGTGCCAGGGGCTGGGCAGGGGGCAGCAGGGGAGATGGGAAAGTTAGTATTTAATGAGTACAAAGTCTAAGTTTGGGAAGATGAACAAGTTCTGGAGATGGACGTAATAATGACTGTATAATATGAATGTACTTAATGTCTTTGAACTATACACTTGAAATTGCTTAAAATGTTTAAGTTTTTATTATGTGTATTTAACCACACACACACACAAAGTTCTGTTTTCTCTGAGAGAAGGGAAGCAATACCTCTGGCCTAAGGCTTCCCCCTGCTTGTTTTTTATCTTACCAACCCTGCTGCTCCAGAAATAACAGTCCCTAGTTCTCCAAAGCTAACACGTGGCCAGACCCAAGTCCTAGTTCATCGCGGAACTGACACGTTCCAAGGGACGGAGGTGGCTTTCTCACAGCGTGTGATGGGCGGTCTTGGCAGGCGGCAGGTGCAGCTTTCCATCCTGGGAAAGGTCTTAACTGTAGCAATGTGATGGCTCCTGAGATTTGTTTCAAGTCACTGTACTCGTTACAAAGTTAACCTGCATGATCCTTTGTTCTTATGTAATAAACCATCAGCTCCAGAATGTTCAAAGACACATGGCCCTCCTTTTGGCCATAAAATTAACCCTAATCTAAAGACTCTCTCTGTTTCATCTCAACTGTGCGACAAGGCCCAAGTGCTTGAGCCTGTTGTTTGTTAGATAATTTTTGATGGCTCCCATAAAGCAATATTGCTATAATAAAAGATGTCATGTGTGTCCATTTAAGACAACAAGCTATGCTACCCACAGACCCCAAATGAAGTTTTCTGTTGTTTGAGGTTTAAATAAAAAATAAAGAGCTTTATTCTTGCCATCAGAAAAAAGTTCTCTTGAGAAGTTCATTTTTGAAAGAGTCTCTGACATGCCCACAGAAGTAATCAACACCCATATCATATGTATTCTCATGCTTTCCCTTGAAGGCACGTCATACATTTCAGAATTACATGTTAAAAGATACATACAGCCTGGTGAGTGACCAGCCACAATAGTCCAAAAATAATCCTTGTTAAATATATCACATCTTTTTCACTAGATGTGTCCTGACCATCTTGTTCATTGTACTTAAATAGATGCATTTCTCTCTTTACAATGAACCTGAGTGGATTTTGGAGATGTAAGGATTGTGGGAGACTGACGGTAGCACACAGAGGCCAAATTGCCAGATAAACTTTACAAGTAAAAGGTCTGCCACCTGTTCTTCATACACAGGCCATTTTCCATTTCTTAACTGAGGCTCGTCTGGAGTAACGGTAACACGTGCTGGTTGGCTTTACTCCTGCTTTCCACTCCCAGACCATTCCAGTCGAGGCACCCTAGGGGCAAAGCAGGTGGGGAAGAAGAATAAGAACTCTGACCACCAGTTTCCAGAGCATCTGTAAGGAAGGCCTCTTTTTGGCCAGGGCTGGGGGAACTACCACATAATACAGGGCAAAGGGTCTGAGGCTTAGCTGGATTTGATTATAGCCACTTAAGATGCAAGGCTGGGTGCCATAATACACCAGCTGGGACAAAAAGCTCTTCTTAGGGCAGGGAAATGAGTTAGCCACAGTTACCTTCAGCTCGTCTCTGTTGACCTTCCCCCACTCCTTACCACCCTCCTTTAGTCTGGACAGAAAGAAGGAGGAGATTTCTTCTGGAGGAAAAGCCCTTCTCAACAAAGTACACATTTTGTGGCCATGGAAGCAGGCATGCTTGGAGCCCTGCAGCCCAATGCAGATATTTTTTAGAAAGCCCAAAGCAGACCCCAGAGAACCCTGGGAAAAGAGCTCCCTAGTGCTCAGGGTGAGGGGCGTTCCTTGCTCTGGAACGGAGGGCAACCAGCACAGGAGGGGTCTGAACTTTTGGAAACTCCCTTGACTGGAAAAAAGCAGCTGAGAGGATGCAGGCAGGCAGGGGCCCCCCAAGCAAGGCAGAGAACGAGGGCCTCTGTGTCCCCCTCTGCAAACAGTGACAAACAGTCCAAATGGATGTGCTGAAGAGGACTGGCATGGGTTCTGATGGGTGGTCAAGCAACCGCCCTGCTAAGACCCCAATGATGAGAAGGAGCCAGGAGAGCAGAAATACAGGAGGTAAGCTTGGTGTAAGGGTGGGATGTCACGTACAAAGGCCCAGAGGTAGGAAGGGTCTGCGGTGTTCAAGGGGAAACCAAGTGTCTGGCTTGAGGGATGCTCAGGGAGCTGAGTTTATAGATGGGGACAGGGTCCCCTCACTCACAGCCTCTCAGAGAAGGAGGGAGGAGACCCCAAGTGTCCTCTGAGGCCACTCTCAGGAGCCTTGGACCAGTGGAGAAACCATTCGATTCAGCAGCCAGTGAGGCTGGGTGCCTGGCACCCTTACACCCTGCTGCCGGGGGCTGACACCTTCCTGGGTATGCCTTCCACCCACCTTAAACACGGTAAGCCGTTATCCACTCACCACTTACTGCCTATTGTTGTTCTCAGCGAAGCAGCCAAGGCCGGGATACCAGGCCACCCTTTCCCACCATTTTCTTTCTCTACCGTTTAGTCACACCAGTCCTTCTCAGCAGGGGGCAGCAGATTCTCTCCTTAGGAGACACGGGCATGTGGGGGACATTTTTGGTGGCACCGATGAGGCAGGGCTACTACTGGCATCTAAGGGGCCGGGCCAGGGCTGCTGCTGTGTCTTACAGCGCACAGGGACCCCCTCACTACAGAGATGAGCCCATTCAAAATGTCAGAAGGTGGCTAAGAAGGAAGACCATCCCAGGGGGATTACTAGGGAGGGCTCTGTCCCAGACAAAAAAGACCTGTAAGAAAGCTGGTTCAGTCCCTTTCAAAATTAAATACCCTCCTCCTTTGTCACACACTGGAAAACAAGTGAGCTTCTATTTCAGTCTGTGGGGTGGGTTTCTGTCTGTTGGGCTGACTTTCTGGCAGAAGCCTGATGCATCGCAGACAGCTGAGTGCGGCTTACTGTGTATCAGAAAGAGAATTCCCAGAGCCATGGACATGGCCAGGCACACAGCCCTCAGCCCTGGGGCCGCTCTGCGCCCCCTGAAGCTCACGTACCCCCAGCTATGTCCTCCCATGCAAGGTGACTAGAGACAAAGCTTCAAAGTGTAGGGACTTGCTGGCATCATGAGTTTTCACTTTTGGACTCCCCACACCTCCCGCTTTCATACACAGCCATAAAAGCTCCCAAATTCAAAGCACAGGTGTCTCTAAAAATACCTTTAAATAGATATATCAGCCTTAATGACATATAAATGTCATTACACAACAGAGTTGCTAGAAGCTCAACTGTGTCCCCTGCAAATTCATGTGCTGAAGTGCTAAACTCTGCTATCTTCGAATGTGATGGTATTTGCACGAATGGCTTTTACAGAGGTAATTAAGGTAAATGAGGTCATTAGGGTGGCCCTAACCCAACATGACTGGTCTTTATAAGAAGAGTGGATGTGGACATAGACGCACACAGAGTGATGGCCACGTGAGGACACAGGGAAGAGACGGCCATCTGCAGGCCAAGGAGGGAGGCCCCAGGAGAGACCAGCCCTGCCCATACCATGATCTCAGACTCCAGCCTCCTCTCTGAGAGAGAATAAATTTCCACTGTTTCAGCTGCCCAGTCTGTGGTACTTGGTTACAGCATCCCCCGCAGAAAACACCACAGTCTTAGAGCTGCAAGGGGCTCAGAAATTCTCCCATGCGCCTTGCCACCCAGGGCCACCATCTCCTTTATGGCCACCCTCCCAGAAGCAGTCCAGTCCTCAGTTACTGTCAGGGATGGTGCCTCATTACTTCACAGAGAAGTGGTTTAGTATGGTGTATTCGTTTCCACTAGCTGCTGTAACAAGTTACTACAAACAGGGGTTAAAAACAACAGCAATTTTTTCTCTCACAGTTCTAGGGGCCAGTAGTGCAAAATGAGTTTCCCTGGGCTGCGCTCTGTCCTGAGCTACAGGGAGAATCTGTTTTCTCGCTCTTTCCGGCCTCTGGAGATGCATTCCTTGCATTGCAATCCTGTCTTCCAGCTTCAAAGCCAGCATGGTGGCATCTTGCTTCTGTCATCACATTGCCTTTCTTCTCTTTTGTCTGTATCAAACCTCCCTCTGTCTTTTATGACACCTCTGGTGGCATTTAGGGCCTCCCTGGATGACCCAGGACAAGGTCCCATCTCAAGACCCTTAACTTAATCACATTTACAAAGGCCCTGTTGCCATGTCAGGGGACATATTGACAGGCTGCAAGGATTAGGACATCTTTGCGGGGGACAGGGATTATTCAGCCTACCTCATGCCTAAGCAGAGGTCTTCTGCCAGGCCATTTTAGGCCACCAGATAGCCTGCAGGGCAGACCCCACAGTGGTGGTCTTAGTGGTTAAACCATGGGATACCACCTAACTTGGCAACCTGTGGATTAGAAGGTACCCCAGGAGAAATGTGGGTGTTGTTGTAAACCCTCTGTTGGGCCATGCTGGCAAGCCCTGCCCAGAATATTTTCCCATGAATACTTACATCCTTGAAGATAATTTTGGATTAAAGGAATAGAGGTCAAATGACAATGGCGGTATTAGGGATGAGACACTTACCTTGAGCCAGCACCCACCACTCTACTGAAGGAAACAGAGTTCAAGCAAACAGAAACTTAGGAAACTCTGAAAGAGGCAACATCCCCAAGACCAGTCCTCCTTCTTCCTTCTGAGGTTGTGCAATATATTGCTTATGGGGCATGAGGTCACCCACTTCTCTGTCACTTCAACCAAAGCACAGCAGGATGCAATTTACAAAGCTCTTGCGGAAGATTGGTTTAGCTCATTTTCTTTCCCCAGTGCAGCCAGTTTTTTCCCCTAAAAGCATGCTTTTAAAGAAATGGCCCCCAAATCATCACACAGGGAACTTGAATACTAACAAACACATCATTAAACATATACAACTTCCTTCCAGTACATTCCATCCAGATGCAGAGGACAGTTAAGGCATTTATTTTTCAGACCACCCTCATTACTGCTCCCACCCACCCCTCATTTTATTAAACTGCCTTCAGGCCAAAAAAAAAAAAAAAAAAAGTCGTAAAGATCTAAGTCACTGCTTCTCCTTTTTTCAATTAGATGAGGCTATACAGGCAACAGCTAGTTTCAGAAAACGACCAAAGACATTTCTTCATTTTCTCTATTTTGCAGGTTCCAAGAAGTTGCCGATATTCTTAAGGTCTGAGCATCCAGCTGATTGTTCCCGGATGAAATCCCCTTCCTCGGAGGAGCACGTGCTTTCGAAGAAGCCTCACAAGTGGCCAGAGCCTGCCACCCACCTGCCCGCAGCTCCACAGCCAAGTGGCTCAAAGTGGCCTCATGGTTCCCAGCACTGCCGTGTCCGTGCTGAGTGTGGCGGGCTGAACTGTGTCCCCCACAGCAGACGGTGATGCCTGTCCATGTTACCTTCCTTGGAAATGAAATCAAGTTAAGACAGATGAGCGTGAATCAGGGGGAGCCCTAACTCCAATGACGGATGTCCTTCTCTGAAGAGGGAAGTGTGGACGCCAGTACAGAGGGAGGACGACCTGAGGATCCGAGCGCTGGCCAGGGCCAAAAAGCAGGACAAGGCAGAGAGCGAGGGTTCCTCCAAGCCCACCATAGAACCGACCATGCCAATGCCTTGAGGTCAGACTTCTAGCCTCCAGGACTGGAGGGCAATTCGCTTCTCTTGTCTTAAGCCCCCCAGTCTGTGGTACTTTGTTACACACACCGAGGCAGCCCTGCCCTCCCCTGTGGGTCACATTAACACAAAAGCCACTGCTGGCTCTGTTCTTAATGTATCTCTTCTGCTTTCCACGTCTGTTCTGCAGGATGCCTAAACCTGATTTGGGTTTCACGTCTCATAAGACTCACCAGAGCCCTCTTGGGATCTGACCAGCAGGGAAAAAATGGGATGTCTCCTCCCCCACCCTCCTTCGCCACAAGTTCTCTTAAGGTGGGTGGGACCAAACAAAAACACAGGCTGTCTTCCAGGGGCTGGAGGAGGTGGGGTGGGTGAGCTTCTACCAGGTGTCTCAGGCCTGCTGCTTTCTTCCCGCTGGGAGTGGTCTCTGGAATCTCCAGCTGTCTTGCCAGTGGGTTTCAACCCTGGACAAGTTCACTATGGATTCAAGGAGACTGAAAAATGACAATGGAACTTTCTTGGGGTGAAAGGGTTTATTCCCACCGTGGCAGGTCAATCACTAGAATCCCGTCCACTCAGAGCGAGTCTGCATGCAGCAAGCCGGTCTCTGCCTCTGGGCCTCTCTGCCTCTGGGCCTCTGTCCTCAGTGCTGCCATCACTCCAGCCTCTGCTCTGCTCTCCTGCAGACTTGCAGCCGTGCCACTGTGTTACCCAGAGCACTGGGCGGAGCTCTTTATATAGAGTCAATGGCAACGTATTGCCCACATGTGTGTAGTGACCTAGCCAACCAAGGCCAGGTGAGAATCCTGGCCACAGGAACGTTCACTTCATTCAGACCAGGTCTTGCCCAGGTGAAGTCAGGGCCCCGGTTTCCATTCTGCCCGTGCCCTGTGTGGGGGCCAGGAGCCATGCTGGGAGCTCCTTGCCCCAGAGCTCACACCAGGATTCCCCCACAGCCTGGCGTGGCGACAGCTCTGTTCTCTCTCCAGGACAGGGGCAGCCGCTCAGTTTAAATTACAACAGCATAATTACAGTATCAGCTCTCAAACTTCCAGAGAGGATCAGAATCACCTGGATGGCCTGTTAAAACACCCATTGCTCCCCATCCTCCCCCTGTCCATCCCCAGTTTGTGATTCAGTGGGCCTGGGTAGGCCCAAGATTCTGCGCTGCTGATGAGTCTCCAGGCAATGGTGACTATCTGTCCAGGTTCCAGGGTTGAGAACCACCAGTTTATGTGAACATGGAATGGCATGACATGTGGGCCAAATCCTGGTGCCTCCATCCTCAAGTGATGGAAGGCAAAGGAGAGGGAAAGTGGGCCTCCCCCTCCCCACTGCTCCAGCCTCTTCTGATCTGTGGTTCTCAACTGCCCCCCACAGAGGGTAACCCCCACACTCCGTGGCCGTCCAAGCTGTTCTCATACGGCCATGGCCCCATTTGTCCTCAGCGGCCCATGCAGGTTGTCGACGGGGCACTGAACTGTTGTTCACACGTACCCACATGCCCCTAGGGAGATGCCATCCCTCTTCGACCTTTCCTTGTCCACACTGTACTTTCCTTTTGAATTATTTTGCTATACATTGTGTTATGGGCTGAACTGTAACCATCTAAAATTTGTATGTCAAAGTCCTAACTTCTAGCACCTCAAAATGTGACTGTATTTGGAGAAAGAGACTTTAAAGAGGTATTTAAGGCAAACAAGGCCATTAGGGTGGCCCTAATCTCATCTTGACCATGTGAGGACACAGGGACAAGACAGCCATCTACATGCTAACAAGAAAGGCCTCAGGAGTAACTAACCCTGCTGGCACCTTGATCTTGGACTTCCAGCCTCTAGAACTGTGAGGAAATAAATTTCTCTTGTTCAAGCCACTCAGTCTGTGGTATTTTGTTAGGACGGCTTGAGCAGACTAATACATAATATTTGCATTTCTCTGTCTCCTCTTGATTATAAACTCCTGAGGAGAGAAACTGTCTTTGCATCCTCAGATTCCCAACACTTAGCATGGCAACCCATTCCATCCCAGGGCAGCCACAGTCCTGACTTCTATCACCATAGATTAGTTTTGCCTGTTCTTGAACTTCCTGTAGGTAAAAGCATATAGGATGCTATTGTCTGCATTCATGCCTGTTGCTTTCTATTCATTCACAGTTTGAATATCCCACCATTTGTTTAGTGTCTCCAAGAGGGAATTTTGAACATCTTCTGCACATTACAGGTCACCTTAAGATAAAGGCAAAGAATGGGTCTATGCCAGCAGGAGCGTGGGGTTTGCCTGAGGTTGAAATGGGACAACCTATGGGAAGCCCCCAGCACAGTACCTGGCAGGTGCACATCTAGAGCCCCCGAACACTCATTTCTGTTCCCTTTACCAAATGGGAGCTCTCTCATCTGAAAAGGAAGCAGCTTTGAACCATTTGGACACACAGTGATATTTTACAAACCACAGGGGAGGAGAGATTTTCCCTCTACCCTCCTGGGTTCGATAGCTAGTCTGCAAAATAAACAGACAACAGGCAGATTAGCAGCTGATAAAGTATAGGAATTCATTCATTTTTTATTTCATGTGTATGGGGGGCATCACAGTAAAAAGTGAATGTTCAGTGAAGGGGTGCAGTTTGAGAGCTGTCATGTGTCTTCACAGGAACGTGGGTGGGGTGTTTGTGTCCACCTTAGTGCAGAGAAGTGACTTGCAGGAGGCTGGAGGGCCCTGCGGCCAGCTTGGGACAGCATGTCTGGGTGGGGTGCCACCTCCTTGTCCCTCTCCTGGGACAAGTCAGTCTTCCCTGCTGGTGCCACTCCTGGGGAGAGGATGGGCGACAGTGAGCTCCTTCTGGCGGGTCTGCCTTTCTGTAGGTACGGGGCTCCAAGAAGGGCTCCCCACACTGGCTGTTCCTCCAGTGCCTTCAGCTCGATCACCTGTGTACCAAAGCTGCACATGGGGTGGCGTGTCCTGGAGTTTTCAAAGTTGTATTTCTTTTCCTCTCGCGAAAACTTCCGAGCTGGTACTTGCGTCCTCCTGCTTCCCACTTACAGTACGCAGTCAGAGGCCAGCCGTCCACACTTTGCTCAGGACACAGTGGCTTTGTTTGCATTCATCACCAATGCCTGTGAGCACAGCCCTGGGTGGTGGGTCAGGTGGGCCAGTGTGAAAGGCCACCTGGAGGGAAACAGCCACAAACACCCCCTTTCCCTCCCTCCCAAACTCAGGTCTATAGAAATGGGATCTCAGCCTCTCCTCGCTGGAAATACGCAGACATGTGAGCAGGATTGTAACAAACCGTGGTGAGTCCCCCACCCAACATGTAATCCAGAACATTAATGATTCACATCCAGTGACCCTCCACATTTACAGGCACCGCAAAGTGTGTTTCACTTTGTTTTTAAGGACACTGTTTTATCACATGCAATCTTCCCCGCTAGTCCACGGAGGATAGGTTCCAAGACCCCCACTGGATGCCTGGAACCACGGACTGTACCAAACCATATATATACTGTTTTTTTCTATAAATATAGATCTATGATAAAGGTTAACTTATAGATTAGACACAGTGAGCAAGAATAACAGTAAGTAATAAAACAGAAAAATTTTAACAATGTAATAAAAGTTACGTGAATGTGGTCTCTCTATCTCTCTCTGAAAATATCTTATTCTACTGTGCATACCCTTCTTCCTCCTGCAGTGATGTGAGATGATAAAGTGCCCCCATGATGAGATGGGGTGAGGTGAGTGAAGCAGGCATCGTGATGAAGCTTAGGCTACTATTGACGGCTGACAAGACGTTAGAGGGCAGATCATCTCCTTCCAGACTGGACCCAGTTGACCAAAGATAACTAAACCCTTGGAAAGCATGACCATGGGCAAGGGGGGACTGCCATATATGTTCCTGAAAACACACTGTTTAGTTTTAGTTGCTTTTTGCCATAGGTTGTCATGTTTAATGCAAGTTTCAGGGATCCATTTTTTTGCTCCATGTTATGTTGCTATGCGGCGTGGGTGGTTAGAGTTAAATCTTTCTTACCACTATATGCAATCCCGCGGGGACTATGCTCTGATCTGCTTATCCACCATCCCTTTTCCCAGCTGTGTGTTCTGTCCAGGTTTTTGCCCTCCCTGATGGTGCTGATTATAAAGATTCTTCCATGTTTCTGATAGATGTGAACAGAAATTTCTCTTCGGTCTGTGCCCAGTATGAATGTTCAGCTTTACAAGATAACGCCAGACTTTTCCAAAGTCTATGCTCATTCTGCACTCCCAGCAAGCAATGTGAGGTCCACCCACAGATGGCGAAACTCGGAACTGCTCAGTGAATGGGGCTGGAGAAAAATGCTTCCTCGTGGGAGCAATGAAACTGGCCCCTTACCTCCCACTACACATGCCACTCCAGGTAGCTGCAAGACTGGCATTCCACAAGCAAAACTTGTGGTCGTGAAGTGAGATCAACAGCTCTCCTACCAGGTAAGTTTAGGGAAGTGAGTAGGGACGGAGTTCTTAAGACGCTTCTTAAGACACAAAAGGCATAAACCATAAATCAAATGACTGAAAATTTTGACTCTTGAATTTAAGAATTTTTGTTCATCGTAAAATACCTTAAGGAAACTGAAAAGACAAGATGATACCTTGATATACATGACAGAAAGGATTAGAATCAAAATATATAAAGAATAACTAAGAAATAATAAGGAAAGTCCAAATACATACATATATGCCATTTTTAATATATATATTTATGTTTTATATAAATTTATATATATATTTATATATGTATATACACACTGACATTTCCAAGAAGATGAAGCACATAAACAATAAACATGCAAAGAGATATTAGATCTTATCTATGACCAAGAAACTACAAATCCAGACCGTAACAAGCTGTTATAATACACCTGTTTGATTATTGACCCTGAAGCCACCTTCAGGCCCAGATGCTGGAGATGACTCCAGGCTCCCCACGCTGCTGGCTGCCACCTCTCCCACCCAACTCCCACTTCCCCTCCAAGCCACCACCATCCATCCCTATCTGTGCCGACCACCCAGAGCCTCCCAGGGGCTCCCCACATGATATTGTGGCCACAATCCACTGTCCACATAGTAGCAGCAAGTGGTCTTTGTCAAAATTTTAATCAGGGTTTTCCCCAACACTCCCAGGGCTGGTTCTCAAGAAAGTCCCTTCTGACCTTCTGCTATAATGTACACCTCCTCAATTTACTCTGTCACTGCTCATGGTGTTTCCTCCATAGCTGGCTAATTCTCTGCCCACTCCAGGAGGAAGGAAGGGAAACACTCCAGCCCAGAGCCATAGGTCAGGCCAGCCTAGGGGAGCAGGAATTTTAGCAAATGGAGGTTTTTCTCAGGAGTCTGGCAGCACCTAGTAGTGCCCACTATCACCAGCATTCAGCCTGAAGGCAGCTCTGGAACATCAGGGCTCCACACCCACCGTGGTCCCAGATGTGCACACCCATGTGCACGCACACACATACATCCCTGAGCCTCAGGGGCAGCCCCCCCCCCGGGATGTCAGGCTGCATATCCATGCACACACAGCCTGGGACATCAGGCTCTGCACACACGCACACACACACATGCACACACCTGCTGTACATTAAACACGTCACAGACTTCATATCATTGAATCTTCACAACAACCCTCCTTATTAAGTCGGTATTATTGCCACCCCACCACCACACAGATGGATAAACTGAGGCTCTGAAGAGTGAAGTCTTTTCTCTAAGGAATCAGCTCATGAGTTGCAGAGCTGACATTCTTGTCACTTTCAGGAAACTGCAGGCTCCTCACATTAACCCTGAGAAGGGCAAGCAAGGACCTTGTGCCTACACCGATCCCAAGACCAGCTCTGAATCACCCACGTTTCTGTTTCCCTGTCAGGTCCTCGGTCTTTACTGTGTACTTCAGAGGTAGGAGGAAGAAGATGGAGGACCTCCCCATTCTCCCTATTGCAAAATGGACAATGTGGAGGGAACTGGCTGCCCTAGCCACCGGGTGCCTTTGCCCACATTAGAAAGGCTCCCCTTGCCCCAGGTAGACCGGGGTGCTCCTCGGGGCTCACTAATCGCGCAATGAGAACAGGCCAGCTCAGTCCCCAGAGCCCTCCTGTCGGTGTCTGGTGCAGGGTACAAGCTGGGCAGCTGTCCATAGCAGCCCTGTGATGGAAGAGCAGACCAGCCTCGGGCACAGTGGGCTGGAGGGAGTTTGCACCCTGGCTGCTTGTGCCAGTCCTCCTGGTGCCGTGCCCAGAGAAGAAGAGAGCAAGGAATGGATGAGCCAGCCTGCCCGAGCAGGGTAGCAAATCAGTCCAGAGAGAAAGGTGCCTTTTCCTAATGCCACAACAGTGCCAGAAGTCCTTCTCCCAGTCTGTCTGTTTGCCTGTCTCTCTGCTAGTGCCTGTCTCTGTGTCCCTGTCTCTTTCTGGTAGATTCTATTTCAAATTATTGCAGCAAATAGAGGCTATGCTTATGTAGCTGACATTTCAAAACCATTGAGGACTGTAGAGAAAGCGCTTCATTCAGACCCAGTTCTGAACATGCCAGGATTGGCCAGGGACACCATCACCATGGCAACACGGCCTGCGCTTCCTGCTGGGCCCCCTGCCCTCAGCTGACACCACAGATTATTAAAGCACTTTAATTAACTCAGCTTTGGTGTAGGGGTCTTCATCATTGTTCCAGGGACAAGGGCCAGCACCCTCTGCAGCCACCTGTGCTGCCTCCTGGAGGAATGAATTAGGTCTGGCCTTCCTCACAGTTTAGGCTATAAGAAATTTATGTCTAAATAGTACATGGGGAGCTTCTAAGGAAACAGCGACAGCCACCTCCTTTGCCGTTCTAAGGGGGTGAGTTTCCCTTTATCTTTCTGAGACACATCCACTTAGTGTAAAAACTGATGTGTTTGAGAAGAAAATCAGGGCATCTGTTCGACAGGTCTAGGAAGAACACGCCCTGTAGTTCTCTTAGACCCACGGCTTCTGGAACTGGCGATTCAGCCAGGGCCAGGACAGACGCAGCCCCTGAGCTCCTGGACCTTACACTGGGAGAGGGGAGGCGGGGAAGGGGAGGGAGGGGGACAGAGGGGATGCCATGCACCCAAGTCAAGCAGGTGGGGCAGATATCTGGACACATCAACTGTGCCCATCACTGCTCAAAACGACCATGGCTTCGTCCAAGCCATGGGTCCTGTCATGGGACTGGTTGTGATACAGTGTGTAGGTCGCTACATGATTCACTTGCTTTAGAATCATATCTTCTGTAACAGACTTCCTTTATAACCTAGTATTTCTTCCATGCACTTAAAAACCTTATTCTGAGAAGTGATCCTCAGACTTCACAGACTGCCGAAGCAGTCCAAATGCATAAATGGCTAAGGACCCCAGAGAGGAAGATCCCATCACTAATGTTGTCCATTCTCACCAGTATTTTCCCCTCACAAAGCAGTCGTTGGTTGGCATCTCATTAAGAAGGATATATAATCCATATCTGTCACCTAATGTAGTGATCGACTAACATAAAACTCTGGACAAGTATAGGTATGTATATGTATGGAGAAAAAGGGGGGTGTTTGCAAAACAAATTAAAGATTTTAACACTTACCTCTATTTTTTATATTCTTATCCTTGAAAGTGATACAAATATGACACATGGAGGTGAGAACTAGTGAATTTGACCTGAGCTTTCTGCTAGGGAAAGACATATTTAAAAAATGAAAACCTGGGGCTTGTGAACTAATCACATGAAGCTCATTACATGCCTGAAGCCATTATGCTTGTTATTTAGAACCGAATTCTGCTTCAATGAACTCTACCAAAGCCGACACTGAAGTGGGGTCCTCCCCGACGTAAACCAGGCACACCAAAGCCCCCAACTAGTGTGGAGAGTTTCGTACATATTACCTCGTTTAACCACATGCTCATTTTGTTTAACAAATACTTGTGCAGCCTCGCCGAGGGCCGGGCAGTACTCCAGGCGCTTCCACAGCGGCCTACGGAATAGTACCAAGGGCGCTGGGAGGGATGAAGAAGAACTGGGCCTGCATCAAGTTCCCACAGCTGGTCTGGGCGCTCACATGGCTGACACCCTCAGTCCCTCCCCACGGGTGCCCTGGGCCGCCGCTCTGGCCTTCAGGCTCCAGCTAGTCCTTGTCTTCTCACAATGACTACACGGTAGGATTTAAACCCACCTTGGTGTGGATGGGGTGCAGGCTCTGCACATCGTGCCTTTCCAAGCCCCAGTGCAGGTGGGGAGCGGCATCAGGGAGTTACAGCGGTTCAGTGCGTTCACGCCTCTCTCGGGCTTCTGGGGGAATCCTCAGGGTGGGTCATCGCCCCGTCTGTCCGCTGATGGGGGGACATGAGTTGGAAACTGATTTCCCTGACTTTGCATGCTTGTTTTGTATCCTTCAGAGGACGGCTGCTGCACAGATACCAAACCAGCATCAGATAAAGCACAGGGACAGCATCTAACCAGCCATCTTTACCTTGGTAGCTACTTAATAGCCATCTGCCCCAAAAAGTCCATTGTCATTGCAAGACGGCTGCTCAGATTTACACCACACTTGGTCGTTCATGCTCAGAGCCTCATGAAGACCTTCGAGTCCATCTGCACAGCCCATGGGACTTGGTCTGAGACATGGCTTCATTCCAATGATGGAAAAGCAGGACGTGGTGGCTCAGTGACTTGCCGGGGCACAACATGGTCATCAGTAGAAAGATGGAACTCAGCTCAGTCCTGCAGTGATTTCTCCCTTCTCCCAAGAAGTTACTGTGGCACCCTTCTTTTTTAAAAATTCAATATTATCCATGTTTAATTTACAGGAATGAAATGCATCCATTTGCTTGTACAGTTTGATGAGCTTTGGCAAATGTAAACACTTGTGTGATAAACACAACTATAAATATACAGAACAGTCCCATGGCCCAAAAAAGTTTCTCATATGTCTTTGCAGACCATCCCCCTTCCAGCTCTAGGCAACCACTGAATGACTCTCTAACACTGTGCATTTCACTTCCCTTTCCAGAACTTTCTATCAAAGAAGTCAAATATAAACTTCACGTAAGTGAAAGTAGGTGCAGTGTTTGCTGAGCATTTACAATTTGCTTTGCTTTTGGGGGTTGGCGGCATGTTTACATCAATGCCTTTTGAAGGCACTTCTCCATCCTAAATAGGCACACTTGTCCCACTCTCTGTGGTTGGAAGAGTGTGGCTGAAATGGGAAGGAATATCAGTGTGCCCAGCCCCCACGCCCTGAGAGCTCAGCACCACCTTCTACACATGGCTCCCCACGCAGGTACACCTGCTCCTTTCTCAGTCTGATTGCTATGCGACACTTGTGCCATTCCATTTTTACAGAAGACACAGCACATTGCCTTGAGTCCCTGGAGTGGCGCTCAGCACCTCGTCTCATTGCTTCCTTCTCAGCTCAGACTCTTTTGGGGTCCTGAAGTCTGCTGTCTTGAATCCCAGGCTTTGACTTCCAACTACTGCTTTGCTTAGATCATTTCCATCACTGGCTCCTCTGCATGCCCTGTAGCTTTGCTCATAGTTTAAATTCTTTGCTTCCCCCTGATTCTAAAGTGGAGCCAATGCACTTCCCTCATGATAAGACGATGAGTTGGGGCTTCTCATAGGCCAGCAGTTTCTCCTTCCTGGATTGGCCTTGTGGGACCCGCTGAGTTCTCCCTAAAGCACAATTCCCTGGAGGCGCACGAGCTGGTGGTCCTTCTTGTTTCCCTTTCGGCAGAATGAATGAAGAACAATGGAGGTCGCATGGTGGCTGCTCCAGGAGCAAAGCTAGTGGAAGAACATCTGATTTGAAGCACAGGCAGCTCTCCTGCTCTCAGGCGAGACAGGCCCACCTCTCTGAGCCTCAGCTTCCTCATAAGCCGCCTGGGCTAAGAGCTGTGAGGGGAGCCCTCAGGCAGCACCAGTGCCCAGTGGTTGGTAACTGCGCCTCACGGACATCTTTCCCTGGTCATGGATGGGAGGAATGGAAGTCAGTGTGAAAATCTGGCACAGAGAGCCATGCCCTCACCAAGCCCACCTCAGGGCTCAATTTATAAAAGCTTCATATGTGGATAAAGAAACCCAGGTCTCCTGTTTCAGAACTGTGGTAGGCAGAGGGTTCCCAAAGGTGCCCAGGTCCTTTACCCTGCAACCGTGAATACAAACGTTGTGTTAGAAGGCAAAAGCGACTTCTCAGATGTAAATAAGGGTCATCCTTTAAAACAGATTATCCTGGACCCCGTGAGGATATCACATGAGTCCCTGAAAGCAGGGAACTTTCTCTGGCTGGAAGCAGAGCAGACGACAGCACAGGAGCAGCAGAGAGACCCCGGGAGTGAGAAGGACGCACTGTGCCTTCCCGGCTCTGAGGTGCAGGAGCCAGAGGGGGGCCTCGAAGTGGTCAGGGCAGCACCCAGCTGACAGCGGCAGGGACAGGGGCCCCCAGCCCCACAACCACAGGGACCTGGGGCCTGCTGATGACCTGGGAAAGTTCAGGAGCAGCTGTCCCCCTGAGCCTCCTGAGAAGGGCCAGCTGCTCAGCTCCTTGATTTCAGCCCATGAGCCGCAAAGCAGAGAAACCAACCGAGCCGACCTGGCCTCCCACCCCACAGGTCCATGAGCTGGTCAGGGTGGTAAGTGCCACGTCTCCCTGCACTGACCTCTCCGAGGCCCGGGGTATCAGAGTCCAGTTCAGCCCCTACAGCCTGTGAGGCCCCATTGCCACTGTCTCTCCGCCATGTCCCCCCGCCCCCTCTCGCCAGCCGGACAGCCTCCGGGCTCTGCTGGCACTCAGCAGGCACGCCCCTCTCCCAGCCCTTCCCCTGGAACACCCCTGCCTACCACTGCTTCTACCCTCACCTCCTCAAGGACTTTGTCCAAATGTGACTCCTCAGTAAGACCCACCTTGGCCACCTCCTCCCACCACCTCTGCTTTATCGCATAAAATTTAGCACACGTGTTATGTGCTTATTTCTTTTATTTTTCATCTGGCTCTTCTATTAGAGCAATTGTTCTCAGGTTGGGGAGGGGTGATGCCCCCCTCCCCCGGAGACATTTTTGATCATCACAAACTAAAGGGGATGCCATGGCATTTAGGGGGCTGGAGGCCAGGGGAGCTGCAAAACCTCCCACAATGCATAGGGCGGCCCCTGCCACACAGAATGATCAGTCCCAAGTGGCAATGGTGCTGTGGTTGAGAACCACTGCCTTCAGCCATCAACTCCATGAGGACAGAGGTTTCCTTTCACTGCTGTGTCCCAGTGCCTGGAGCCTGGCATCTAGTAGGTGCTCCATGGATATGTTTACCTGAGCGAGCGTGCAGCAGATTGTTCCTTAGAACTCAGGAAGTGCATGACTGTCCATGACTGGCTGGCCACTAGTCACCATCTCTTCCTTCCCCAAAGTCAGGAAACCAAGAACCACTGCCAACTTTCCCTTGCCTGCTTCCCCTGTGGGTGCGGGTCCACAGGGGCACTTCATCATTGATGGTGGGCTCTGCTCACCCCCATTGTCCCCCACCAGCTCCACCCTCCTGACCAGGCATCCGTGGAAGATGGTGGGATCCCGTGGTCCCAGGCGCAGGACGTGGAGCAAAGACACCAAGGCAGGCCCTTCCTATGCCTTCCGGAAAGAGCCACTGCCCCCTCTCCTTTCCGGCTTCCCCGGCATTGTTGGCATTCAGGATTCAGGAGTAGAAGGACTCAGGTGTAAGTCTGTCTGGCGGTGGGTGACCGACGCTGTCATTTTGTTCCCTGGGGCTTTGGGACCACCAGCGTCAGGCTGGCCTGCATTACATGAGCAGCTTTAACAAAGCATGTGAATGGAGCAGCCCTGGAGCCCCGTAAACAGAGCCAGTCTTGCTGGAAGCCTGCTGAGCTGGAAGCCACAGGAAGAAAGAGAAGACATTTAAGAGATGGCTCTCGGATAAGGCTTCCTCCCTGAACCTAATGTTCTGGAAGAATCGTCCTAATTAGTCATTAATTGGTACATTATCAGCGCTGTGTGCCAAGAATTAAGTGGGTAGTTCCCATCATTTCTAGAGAGCAAGGTAATGAATGCATCTAGACAGCCAGGCAGAGCGCCCTTTGCTGCCGTGACCACCGCAGCCAGCCCTCCGCCAGCTCTGCAGAAACAACAGTCATCTCCTTCTTTGGAGCAAACTCCTGAGACTTACATTCCCCCAGCCAGGCGCAGAAACATTTCTTTCATTCAGGCTGCTGTTCATTTCTCACTCGTTGAGTAGACATTTTTTTTTAATGAATTTTTCCTCTTGAGCATTTTACTGGGTGTCGTTCTCCTACTCGGGAGCTCCACGTTTCTAACCTCTTGGTCATTCAAGAACACTACTGCAGGTAATTTTAGCATCACTAATTGGCTCTGAGAAAGAAACTTCTTTTAAAAGATTGTGATTCAACTCTTAATCATAGCATTTTATTATACTGTTATTATCCAAAAAAAAACTTTTTCTCCACTAAAAAGAAAAATAATTAAGTCATCTTAAAATTTGATCATTCTCTATTGTTCCAAACTTTCTATATTTCTATATTATCCAGATGTTTCATAGCCAGATTTTCCCATCAGCACACGGGCTGGATGTGTTTGTTGTGGGGACTGTCCTGTGCAGTATAGAGTACTCAGCAGCAGCCCTGCTCTCCACCAGATACCATGGATTGCCGTGTCATGCCAGCCCCCCAGCTGTGATGACCAAAAATATCTCCAGATATTGCCAAGGGTCCACTGAGAGCAACATTACTCACACACACACACACACACACACACACACTCACACACTCACCACTGAGACCACTGCCCTGGCTGGGCACCAGCTACATCTATACCTCCAGCTGAAGCACCCACATTTATAAGTCCCAAGAAGGGAGGCAGGGATGGGGCCGCACCCCCATCTGCAGGCAGGGGAAGTGTTCATTGAAGGAGGGGCACAGGATTTCAAATGAAGAAATGGGAAACTGAGAAGACAGAGGCAGAATGAGGCAAGGGAGCGCCGCTGGAGATGTGCTCGCTGGAGATGTGCTTGCTGGAGAGCCTCCAGCGGAGGGGGCGCAGTCAGGGTCACGTGGGGAGACAGAGATGGAGCTTAGGGTGAGAAGTCACTCTCGGTCTGTGGGTCCAGGAGCCACTGGGGACTGTCTTTGCAACCAGATGGAGAAAATCTGTCTATGACTGAAATTAAGCAGAGGAGGTAAAACTGAGAGGTGGGAGGGACACAGCTCTGATGACATCATCTGACCCCCTGGACCAGCGAAGCAGGAAGCTTTATTTCTCTCTTCCCTCCCTCCCTTCTTTCCTTCCTTCCTTTTTGCTTAAACCAGTCTGAACTCAGTTTCTGCCATTTGTTCCTGAAGGAGTCCCTGATCATGTCAACAAGCGTCTAGGTAGCATTAGTCAGCAATTGAAGACATAATATCTGTTTTTTTAATTTGGTTTAATTAAATGAGATGCTCTCTATCCAGGATTTGTATTTCCTCAGCACAAATACGAAGAACAGAACCAAATGCAGACCTTATTTCCCACTAGAGTCTCTGGATATATTTTGGCTTCTGGGAGTGCAGGCAGAAATGAAAGGTCTCACTGATCTGAGCATGGAGACTGGGCTTGAGGAGCATTCTTGTCTGAACTTCCATGCCCTGTGCTTGCTCCTGAACCCCTGAACCCCCATGGCGGGCCTTGGCCACACCAGTGGTCAAGCACAGAATGTGTTGCTCATTCCATTTTCTTTGCTTCAGAGGAAGCATCTAGAGTGTAAGATTCCTGAAGCTCTTGATGACTTTTGTGTTTTCAACTACTTCACTAGAATTGACTCAAGGCCCAGACTAGGGTACACATTTCATAAGTAGTATTGACTGAATGAAAGAAGATATGTAACAGGAATCAGATACTTAAGGTTGTTCTTTGATTTTAACAATGTATTATTAACCCTGGTTATTCATTGTAAACCTTCAAACAGAAAATATTGCTCCGAGTTTCACACACCATGGATTATTTTTAAGCTGTAAAATAATAGTGTAATATTTACTATGAAAATTTGCTGAATAAGGGACAATTCAAGTTGCAGCAAAGAAAAGCTGAAAAGGAAAAATGATTAAAAGCTTAGAGATAACTGAAGAAAACAACCTGTAATTTGTAATCCACATAATATCAGCAATTTTTAAAGCCAATTGTGTCTCAGAACTGCAGTGTACTCAGAAGATTATCATGCGTAGGACCTTAGAAATATTTGTTTACCTTTGGTTTTAAAACTTACATAAAACCGGACGGAGCCAAGATGGCGGCGTGAGTAGAGCAGTGGAAATCTCCTCCCAAAAACACATAGAGCTATGAAAATATAACAAAGAAAAATCTTCCTAAAATAGAGACCACAGGACACAGGACAACATCCAGACCACATCCACACCTGCAAGAACCCAGCGCCTTGTGAAGGGGGTAAGATACAAGCCCCAGCCCGGCGGGACCCGAGCGCCCCTCCCCCCGGCTCCCGGCGGGTGGAGAGAAACCGGAGCAGTTTTTTTTTTGGCGAGCGCTTTTTGGAAGCCTTAGAGGGACGGGCCCCCGTTGCTGGGGAGGCAGGGTGGCAGGACCGGTGAGGAGGTGCCTGGGAACGGCGCCGGAGGACAAACAATATCCCGCGTTTCTCCCTGCGAGACCTGGGGGCGGGTGCCTGAGACCGGTGCCTGAGGACGGAGGAGGTCGCGCGTTTTTCCCCTTTTTTTTTTTTTCTCTTTTGGGCGAGCGCTTTTTGGAAGCCTTGAAGGGACGGGGACCCCAGTGCTAGGGAGGCACGGTGGTGGGACTGGTGAGCGGGTGGCTGGGACCGGCGCCTGAGGACAAAGATTATCCCCCGTTTTTCCCTGCGGGACCGGTGGGCGGGTGCCTGAGACCGGCACTTGAGGACAGAGGAAATCGCGCGTTTTTCCCCTTTTTTTTTTCTCTTTTCTGCGAGTGCTTTTTGGAAGCCTAAAAGGGACAGGGACCCCGGTGCTAGGGAGGCAGGGCGGCGGGACTGGTGAGCGGGTGCCTGGGACCGGCACCTGAGGACAAAGAATATCCCGCATTTTTCCCTGTGGGACCGGTGGGTGGGTGCCTGAGACCAGCACCTGAGGACGGAAGAAATCGCGCGTTTTTCCCCTTTTTTTTCTCTCTTTTTGCCGAGTGCTTTTTGGAAGCCTTGAAGGGACAGGGACCCCGGTGCTAGGGAGGCAGGGCAGCGGGACTGGTGAGCGGGTGCGTGGGACCAGTGCCTGAGGACAAAGAATATTGAGCGTTCCTTCCCTGCCGGACCGGTGGGTGGGTGCTTTTTGGAAGCCTTGAAAGGACAGGGACCCTGGTGCTAGGGAGACAGGGCAGCAGGACCAGTGAGCAGGTGCCTGGGACCGGCACCTGAGGACAAAAAAAAAAAAAAAAAAAAAAAAATCGCTTGTTTTTTCCTTTTTTTTCCTTTTTTTTTTTCTCTTTCTTTCTGTTCCCTCTCTCATTGTTGCTGTTGTTGTTTTGGTTTGGAGAGTGCTTTTTGGAAATCTTAAAGGGGCAGGACAGGTCACTTAGACCAGAAGCAGGGAATCTGGGGATCTCTGGGCACTCTAACCCCCTGGGCAGCAGGGAGCACAGAGGCCCCTTACGGAGATAAATAGTCTCCTGGCTGCTCCCCCTCCAACGGGGCTCCACCATTTTGGAGGAACAGCCCCAGCCAGGCCAAGCCCACAGCAACAGCGGAGATAAACCCCAAAGCAACTGGGCAGGAAGCAGAAGCCCTGTCTGCACACAGCTGCCCAGCACAAGCCACTAGAGGTCGCTATTCTCCCAGGAAAAGGCTACAAACCAACAAGAAGGGAAGCTCTTCCAGCGGTCACTTGTACCAGCTCTGCAAACTATCTCTATCACCATGAAAAGGCAAAACTACAGGCAGACAAAGATCACAGAGACAACACCTGAGAAGGAGACAGACCTAACTAGTCCTCCTGAAAAAGAATTCAAAATAAAAATCATGAACATGCTGACAGAGATGCAGAAAAAAATGCAAGAGCAATGGGATGAGATGCAGAGAAAAATGCAAGAGCAGTGGGATGAGATGCAGAGAAAAATGCAAGAGCAGTGGGATGAAGTCCGGAAGGAGATCACAGATGTCAGGAAAGAGATCACAGAAGTGAAACAATCCCTGGAAGGATTTATAAGCAGAATGGATAAGATGCAAGAGGCCATTGAAGGAATAGAAGCCAGAGAACAGGAACGTATAGAAGCTGACAGAGAGAGAGATAAAAGGATCTCCAGGAATGAAACAACACTAAGAGAAATATGTGACCAATACAAAAGGAAAAACATTCGTATTATAGGGATACCAGAAGAGGAAGAAAGAGGAAAAGGGATAGAAAGTGTCTTTGAAGAAATAATTGCTGAAAACTTCCCCAAACTGGGGGAGGAAATAATCGAACAGACCATGGAATTATACAGAACCCCCAACAGAAAGGATCCAAGGAGGACAACACCAAGACACATAATAATTAAAATGGCAAGGATCAAGGACAAGGAAAGAGTTTTAAAGGCAGCTAGAGAGAAAAAGGTCACCTATAAAGGAAAACCAATCAGGCTAACATCAGACTTCTCAACAGAAACCCTACAGGCCAGAAGAGAATGGCATGATATACTTAATGCAATGAAACAGAAGGGCCTTGAACCAAGGATACTGTATCCAGCACGACTATCATTTAAATATGATGGTGGGATCAAACAATTCCCAGATAAGCAAAAGCTGAGGGAATTTGCTTCCCACAAACCACCTCTACAGGGCATCCTACAGGGACTGCTCTAGATGGGAGCACCCCTAAACAGAGCACAGAACAAAACACACAACATATGAAGAAGGGAGGAGGAGGAATAAGAAGGGAGAGAAGAAAAGACTCTCCAGACAGTGTATATAACAGCTCAATAAGCGAGCTAAGTTAGGCAGTAAGATACTAAAGAAGCTAACCTTGAACCTTTGGTAACCACGAATCTAAAGCCTGCAATGGCAATAAATACATATCTTTCAATAGTCACCCTAAATGTAAATGGACTTAATGCACCAATCAAAAGACATAGAGTAATAGAATGGATAAAAAAGCAAGACCCATCTATATGCTGCTTACAAGAAACTCACCTTAAACCCAAAGATAAGCATAGACTAAAAGTCAAGGGATGGAAAAACATATTTCAGGCAAACAACAGTGAGAAGAAAGCAGGGGTTGCAGTACTAATATCAGACAAAATAGACTTCAAAACAAAGAAAGTAACAAGAGATAAAGAAGGCCACTACATAATGATAAAGGGCTTAGTCCAACAAGAGGATATAACCATTCTAAATATATATGCACCCAATACAGGAGCACCAGCATATGTGAAGCAAATACTAACAGAACTAAAGAGGGAAATAGACTGCAATGCATTCATTGTAGGAGACTTCAACACACCACTCACCCCAAAGGATAGATCCACCGGGCAGAAAATAAGTAAAGACACACAGGCACTGAACAACACACTAGAACAGATGGACCTAATAGACATCTATAGAACTTTACATCCAAAAGCAACAGGATATACATTCTTCTCAAGTGCACATGGAACATTCTCCAGAATAGACCACATACTAGCTCACAAAAAGAGCCTCAGTAAATTCCACAATATTGAAATTCTACCAACCAATTTTTCAGACCACAAAGGTATGAAAGTAGAAATAAATTCTACAAAGAAAACAAAAAGGCTCACAAACACATGGAGGCTTAACAACATGCTACTAAATAATCAATGGATCAATGAACAAATCAAAATAGAGATCAAGGAATATATAGAAACAAATGACAACAACAACACTAAGCCCCAACTTCTGTGGGATGCAGCGAAAGCAGTCTTAAGAGGAAAGTATATAGCAATCCAGGCACACTTGAAGAAGGAAGAACAATCCCAAATGAATAGTCTAACATCACAATTATTAAAACTGGAAAAAGAAGAACAAATGAGGCCTAAAGTCAGCAGAAGGAGGGACATAATAAAGATCAGAGAAGAAATAAACAAAATTGAGAAGAATAAAACAATAGCAAAAATCAACGAAACCAAGAGCTGGTTCTTCGAGAAAATAAACAAAATAGATAAGCCTCTAGCCCAACTTATTAAGAGAAAAAGAGAGTCAACACAAATCAACATAATCAGAAATGAGAATGGAAAAATCACGACAGACTCCACAGAAATACAAAGAATTATTAAAGACTACTATGAAAACCTATATGCCAACAAGCTGGAAAACCTAGAAGAAATGGACAACTTCCTAGAAAAATACAACCTCCCAAGACTGACCAAGGAAGAAACACAAAAGTTAAACAAACCAATTACAAGCAAAGAAATTGAAACAGTAATCAAAAAACTACCCAAGAACAAAACCCCGGGGCCAGACGGATTTACCTCGGAATTTTATCAGACACACAGAGAAGACATAATACCCATTCTCCTTAAAGTGTTCCACAAAATAGAAGAAGAGGGAATACTCCCAAACTCATTCTATGAAGCCAACATCACCCTAATACCAAAACCAGGAAAAGACCCCACCAAAAAAGAAAATTACAGACCAATATCCCTGATGAATGTAGATGCAAAAATACTCAATAAAATATTAGCAAACAGAATTCAACAGTATATCAAAAGGATCATACACCATGACCAAGTGGGGTTCATCCCAGGGATGCAAGGATGGTACAACATTCGAAAATCCATCAACATCATCCACCACATCAACAAAAAGAAAGACAAAAACCACATGATCATCTCCATAGATGCTGAAAAAGCATTTGACAAAATTCAACATCCATTCATGATAAAAACTCTCAGCAAAATGGGAATAGAGGGCAAGTACCTCAACATAATAAAGGCCATCTATGATAAACCCACAGCCAGCATTATACTGAACAGCGAGAAGCTGAAAGCATTTCCACTGAGATCGGGAACCAGACAGGGATGCCCACTCTCCCCACTGTTATTTAACATAGTACTGGAGGTCCTAGCCACGGCAATCAGACAAAACAAAGAAATACAAGGAATCCAGATTGGTAAAGAAGAAGTTAAACTGTCACTATTTGCAGATGATATGATACTGTACATAAAAAACCCTAAAGACTCCACTCCAAAACTACTAGAACTGATATCGGAATACAGCAAAGTTGCAGGATACAAAATCAACACACAGAAATCTGTAGCTTTCCTATACACTAACAACGAATCAATAGAAAGAGAAATCAGGAAAACAATTCCATTCACCATTGCATCAAAAAGAATAAAATACCTAGGAATAAACCTAACCAAGGAAGTGAAAGACTTATACTCTGAAAACTACAAGTCACTCTTAAGAGAAATTAAAGGGGACACTAATAAATGGAAACTCATCCCATGCTCATGGCTAGGAAGAATTAATGTCGTCAAAATGGCCATCCTGCCGAAAGCAATATACAAATTTGATGCAATCCCTCTCAAATTACCAGCAACATTCTTCAATGAATTGGAACAAATAATTCAAAAATTCATATGGAAACACCAAAGACCCCGAATAGCCAAAGCAATCCTGAAAAAGAAGAATAAAGTAGGGGGGATCTCACTCCCCAACTTCAAGCTCTACTACAAAGCCATAGTAATCAAGACAATTTGGTACTGGCACAAGAACAGAGCCACAGACCAGTGGAACAGATTAGAGACCCCAGAAATTAACCCAAACATATATGGTCAATTAATATTTGATAAAGGAGCCATGGACATACAATGGCAAAATGACAGTCTCTTCAACAGATGGTGCTGGCAAAACTGGACAGCTACATGTAGGAGAATGAAACTGGACCATTGTCTAACCCCATATACAAAGGTAAACTCAAAATGGATCAAAGATCTGAATGTAAGTCACGAAACCATTAAACTCTTGGAAAAAAACATAGGCAAAAACCTTTTAGACATAAACATGAGTGATCTCTTCTTGAACATATCTCCCCGGGCAAGGAAAACAACAGCAAAAATGAGCAAGTGGGACTACATTAAGCTGAAAAGCTTCTGTACAGCGAAAGACACCATCAATAGAACAAAAAGGAACCCTACAGTATGGGAGAATATATTTGAAAATGACAGATCTGATAAAGGCTTGACGTCCAGAATATATAAAGAGCTCACACGCCTCAACAAACAAAAAACAAATAACCCAATTAAAAAATGGGCAGAGGAACTGAACAGACAGTTCTCCAAAAAAGAAATACAGATGGCCAAGAGACACATGAAAAGATGCTCCACATCGCTAATTATCAGAGAAATGCAAATTAAAACTACAATGAGGTATCACCTCACACCAGTAAGGATAGCTGCCATCCAAAAGACAAACAACAACAAATGTTGGCGAGGCTGTGGAGAAAGGGGAACCCTCCTACACTGCTGGTGGGAATGTAAATTAGTTCAACCATTGTGGAAAGCAGTATGGAGGTGCATCAAAATGCTCAAAACAGACCTACCATTTGACCCAGGAATTCCACTCCTAGGAATTTACCCTAAGAACGCAGCAATCAAGTTTGAGAAAGACAGATGCACTCCTATGTTTATCGCAGCACTATTTACAATAGCCAAGAATTGGAAGCAACCTAAATGTCCATCTGTAGATGAATGGATAAAGAAGATGTGGTACATATACACAATGGAATACTACTCAGCCATAAGAAGTGGAAAAATCCAACCATTTGCAGCAACATGGATGGAGCTGGAGAGTATTATGCTCAGTGAAATAAGCCAAGCGGAGAAAGAGAAATACCAAATGATTTCACTCATCTGAGGAGTATAGGAACAAAGGAAAAACTGAAGGAACAAAGCAGCAGCAGAATTACAGAACCCAAAAATGGACTAACAGGTACCAAAGGGAAAGGAACTGGGGAGGATGGGTGGGCAGGGAGGGATAAGGGGGGGGAAGAAGAAGGGGGGTATTAAGATTAGCATGCATGGGGGGGAGGGAGAAAGGGGAGGGTGGGCTGCACAACACAGAGAGGACAAGTAGTGACTCTACCACATTTTGCTAAGCTGATGGACAGTAACCGTAATGGGGTTGTTAGGGGGGACCTGATATAGGGGAGAGCATAGTAAACATAGTATTCTTCATGTAAGGGTAGATTAAAAATTAAAAAAAAAAAAAAAAAAGAAAGAAAGAAAGAAAAGGGGGATTACTCGTTAACAGGATAAAACTATTGGTAAATCAAAGATCAACTCATGCTTTAAATATCCTTAATGTTGATCACTTAAAGGGTGTCAGATGATCAGCTATGGAGGTACTCTTTTCTGATAATATTCCTTTCTCTTAATTAAAAAAAAAAAAAAAAAAAAAAAAAAGCAGTTACTGTGTGCTGACCTCCAATGAGTTCTGCACAGTGGTATAGAGGGCATGTCAAAGTGTGGGCAAAGGGTCTGTTTGTTTCTATGCAGAAGATCAAGGCCTAGCTTGGATACCCAGAAAATGAACTAAGATACGATATGAGGAGGAGCTTCCGGCATCAGCACTCTCTGGAGGACTCGTGCCGGGGGATGATCATCAAAAAGCCTCCCCAGGGATCCGGACGATGCTGCGGTTGTGGCTGCATCCAGCCCACCGTCTCCTGGACTTGCCATAAGAAGGAGGAGGGAGATGTCTAGGCTGGCATGTGCATACAGTGAGACAACGAATTTGACTGGATCTGTACTGTTGGAACTCAACCAGGAGTTGGGAGGGGTGCAAGTTGTAGCACCCCAAAATCTCATGACTATAGACTATCTATGGTTAAAAGAACATATGGGATGTGAACAGATCCCAGAAATGGGCTGCTTTAATTTGTCTGATGGTTCAAGTACAGTTGGACAATATCCATCATATTATAGATAAATTTTCACAAATGCCTAGGGTGCCTAAATGGTTTTCTTGGCTTCACTGGAGATGGCTGGTAATTATAGATTTGCTTTGTTTATGTCACCGTATTCCTATTATGTTAATATGTGTGTGCAAATTAGTTAGTAGTTTAAAACCTATACATACTTAAGGTACTATACAAGAAGATATGTCAAAGAAATAATCAATCCTCCCATGTTTCCTTCATATGCTACATCCATAGCTTTTCTTCTTCCTTCCTAATTACAAACCTTAAATAGAATTCGTGCCTCATATCGAATTTACCGAGTATCATAATTCCTCCAGGTGGTAAAGATACCTCGAGACAAGTGCTGGGCATAGAAGCCACAGGGCATAAATCTGCAAAGAAATAAAAAGCTAACCTTTGCAAACAATATGGCTTCTCTCTCACTTACCAACTTTACATTTCCCTGTATGGCCCCGGAAGATGACTGGTTAGCCAGAGACGGGTAAGATTCCTCAAGGGAGGAACAACCTAAGACAGGCACAGTCGCAGGGGGGCCATCAGGTGAGAATTTGGGGATCAACAGAGGTGAGGCTCAGAACCTCACCCCCCCTGCTTTGAGAGAAATCTTCTGCATCCGTGGATGTCTTGCTGCCCTTGTCTAGCCTGGATTAATACTTAGTCCAAAGGCACACACCTGATCATCTGATCATCTACATTTGCCTTCTTACAGCACTAAACTATGTTTTCTACCTTTATCTTGCATCTACCTACCACTTCAGCATTTTATTAAAAATAAAAATAATAATAATAATAGGAGAAATGTGGGATCAACATATAAATCAAGTACAAAAATCAAATGAATATTCATATTTGACCTGATGGTTTATAGGTCATATTGCATGATCAAAACCGAAAGTTTCTGTGATGAATGCCCTTGTACTGTTCACCATGTAAGAATTTATTCACTCTGTAAGAATTCGTTCACCATGTAAGAACTTGTTCGTTATGCTTCAGAAGATTGGAGACTGACGAGAATTAGGCTTGAGATGGATTAATGATTGTACATTGAGCATTGACCCCCCTATACTGAATTTTATTGTTGTTAACAACCATTTGATCAATAAATATGAGAGATGCCCTCTCAAAAAAAAAAAAAAAAAAAAAAAAAAAATTAAAATGAATCCACTAAAAGAAAAAAAAAAAAAAAAAAAAAAAAAAAACTTACATAAAACCTCAGCGATAACCCCCCACCCACATTTTAGCCTTTCTATTTGTATTAAAGATGTTTTGTAATGACATAGCTATCATTTCTGATTTGGGGAACAACAGGACTAGATGGACCAAAATAAAAGCCTTAGTTAATGAAAAACTTCATTAGGAGGAAAAAAAATCTTCTTAGAGCAAATTTCCATATGTTTATTATAAAAGTAACATAGGCACCACCTTGGAGCATATAGATATACAGACTGTTCATTGTATATATTGGCACTGGTTTTTTAAAAAACACTTTTGTAAATATATCCTATTAAAACTAAATTGCTACTCTAATCATTTACTCAAATAACATATGAAAGGACTGGAATACATTCACCATGAATGCCGTCATTTTATTACGGCCCAGCGATGGGGTTGACGTATTGTGCTGCCTCCCCAGTTGATGGGACAGTTAGAGCACATTGCTGGTGTTATCTACACGTGTCTGTAAAGAGTCCTTTAAAGACTATCTAGAAACAGCAACTCATTAAATCTCTCTCTTTGTAAGTCTGTGTGTGTATATTTTTCAATTTCCCAGGTCATGTTTGTTTCAGGAAATTCTAACTGAATACCTTTAGATCCCACAAATTGGGTTTCAACTCTGAATGTGGGGTGAAATGGGAAACTTTCACCAGGATCGAAACTTAGACCCATGTCAATTCCTAGAAATCCTACTAAACCCTAAGAGTCACAAATGGCAGACAGATCTAGCAATTTTCATGGAGTGATTCCCATGGGTTTGGGGGATGCCGGTGCAGCAATCATCGCTAAATCCAGCTAAAGTCTATGGGTTGATTATCTTTGTCTCCTTTCCATCATGAGGACATGGTGGTTCTGGGAGTGATGCCTGGGAATGGAATCAGGTGGCTGCACCCGAGGCCTTTGAACTGTCCTCTCTAGCCGTGTGGCAGTCACCTGACAACCATGCAACATGGCGGATTCTGATTCAGGTTGGGGGTGGGATGGTTTCTGGATTTCCAGCGATGCCCCCGCAATGCTCATATGGCTGGTGCCCCGGGCACACTTTGAGAAAAAAGCCACAAACTTGCAGCTAATGAGGAGTCTGTCACAGCCATCCCTTTTCCAGACCTCCCTCCAGACACGGGCTCCAGGCTGCCTAGAAACTCGACACCAAAATTCCTCTGAAGACACGAAACCAGACACAATTGCCATTTCATCTTCCAAGGGAGGCTGTGGAGCCTCTGTTTTATGTTTTAGAAGGTCCACTGGCTTAGTGTTCTCTTCATCACAGTGGAAGAAATCTAGGTGATGCTGAAAAATGACACGGGACTGATTCCCACCAAATCTATGGAATTTTCAGTCTGGAAAAGACACCAGAGAGATGAACTCACTTTCCATCATTTAAAATAATATACCATCATCATGTGGAATCCCCCATGGAATCCCAGGGCATAAAGTGCTCAGGGCAGAGCTTCAGTCTCAGGAGGGGAGAGACGCAGGCCAGGGAAACCCCTCTCTGGGCCTGGGAGGGCAGGCAGCTGAGGCCTCGCCACAAAATTGGTCAGGCCCCAGAGGACAGTGGGAAATGCTCGGAATCAGTACAACACACCATTTTCTCTCTTCTTTTTTATCACTGGGGTGAACTTCACATAACATAAAATTAACCATTTTAGAGGAAGCAATTCCACAGCAGCCAGCACATCCACGGTGTCATGCATGTGCCTATCTAGTTCCAAAATGTTTTTATCCCAGGAAGAACACCCCAGGCCTGCTGAGCATTCTGCCTCCCCCAGCCCCTTTCAACCTCCAACTTGCTCTCCATTTCCATGCATTTACCTCTTTAAGATCTTACAGATCTCGCAAATGAAAGGCGTCACACTAGAGTCTTCTTTTTTATCTGTCTTCTCTCACTTTGCATAATGCTGTCAAGGTTCAGCCACATGGTCGGGTGCATCGGAACTCTGTTTCCTTGTAAAGCAGAACATTCCACTGTGGGGTGGATCACATTTGTTTATTCGTCTGTCCCTGATGGGCACGTGGGCTGTTTCTACCTTTGGGGGATCATGAATTATCGCTGCTATGAACATGTGTAGGGAAGTACCTGAGTCTCTGTTTTCAATCCCTTAGGTATGGACCTCAGCACACCAGTTTGTAGATGAAGAGCCAGGCCACAAGATGGGTGGCTTCCCAGGCTCACTCCTCTAGCCCAGGGCTGAGCTCAGACTGGGCGCCAGGGGGCCGAGGGTCTGGTCCAGCTCCACGGGACCACACCAGTCCGCAGCACACCTGGCTAGCTATCCCCATGCTGGCCCCTGGCTGGGAAAGCCCTCCCTTGTTTCCCTTCCTTCCAAATCCTGAGATCTCAGCTGTCCACCCACCTTCCCCTGAGTCCTTTCAGTTCCCCTTCCTCCAATTTCCACTGTTTTGTAATAGTCTCACCCTAATCCCATGTGGCATGCCATGTTCTTTCATGGTGTCTTGCCAACCGTCCCTGACTTATAAGGTCTTGGAGGATGGGAGCGCCACAAATCTTCGTGATGGGTTAATCCTGGGGTGGAAGTCTGTGGAGCCAGCCCCAGGATGTCCAACCTGTGCCATGGTGTCACGATGTCAGCAGTGTCATGGCCACCTAAGCATGCATGGTGACCAAGCTCTTCATCCATTAGCACCCCCAAGGGGCAGCTGCTCTGGCTTTTGTGACTCTAAACACCACATCCTATTGCCTGAAGAGGATGGCCATGGCAGCTGGGCTACCACCAATATGCAGAGACATCCAGGACTTATCAGCACCATCTGACCCACTTTCGTCCATTAAGTGTGTGTCCCCCAGGACACCTCGTCTACCAGAGGACCCAGATCTCAGCTGCAGCACTTGACCTTTTATAGAAATCGTTATTAAGGAAGTGCTTTAGGGTCCCTGGGGAAATGCCAATAAAAAGCGCGACTTAAAAAAAAGTCCATCCCACAGATTTTCACTCCCCAATTAGGGCCTCATTAGAGTCACTGCAGGAGCAGCTAATCCAAGAAAGGACCAAGAGCCTGAGTTTTGAAAAATGGAAAAGGTAGAAAACTGAATCCTCCTCACACACACTTTTTTTCTACTTTCTCACATTTACAGATTTCAAAAAAACACTATCTTTCAGTCTCAAAATTTCTGGAAATAAACAATGTTCCACCATCTTTCATGTCAAATAAAGGAGACAACCGTATTGATCAGGCAGGGCCAATCTATTCCTCACTTGGAGGCAGAAGGCAAAGTTTCCACTCCTCTAGCTACAAAAACATATGACTTCATTAAAAATATACATGCTAAAACATTAATAAATTAAAAACATGTTCCCAAGGGGAAACGAAGGGACCCGGATCAGGAAACATACACATGCATTGGTTAGTGGACACCAGAATCATCCTGGGTGCTCAGCCTTCATTATTGATTTAATATCTCCGGGAACTCCACAAGGAGGGCACTATAATGTCTGTTGAAGAGGTGAGAAACTGAGGCTTGGGGAGCAGGAGTCACCACCTCCAGCCTGCTGAACTAGGAATGGTGGGAAGAGGCTAGAAGCCCAATGCCTGATTTTCCCACCACACTGGAATTCACAGAAATCAATGACCTTTGCAGAAGAACCCACACGACAGCCACCCCTTCTGCCACGGTTCCTCACCATGTCTGCCAGCTGCATGGATCTCAGTTGACAGGGCCCTGGACAGGCCCAAGGCCCCACGACCTCTTCACCTGCTGAGCAAGCCCTGTCATCAGAACAGTCACCAGTGCCTGCAGGTGTTGTGCACACACACTGCAGTAAGAGGACACCTGTGTGTATCCAGTTTCCTCCCAATACCAGCTCACCGACCGGGCATGAAAGGGAGGAAAACTACTCAACCGCTCGCTGGGTGAACAGTCATTGCTCACCTTCATGCTAACAGGCACCCCTCTGCAAGAACAAAAGGAAGTATGGAAAGTGGGGAGAGCAGAGGCTGCGTTTGGAGACAGTCCCAGGTTTGGAGCCTGCTTCTCAGCTTATGTGAACAAGTTGCCCCTGCTTAGCCTCAGTATTCCTATCTGTTAGTGGGAGTAACCATCCACTTACACTATTGTAAAAATAATGTGTTTGTCCACAACCCAAAGGTGGCCATTGACAGATGAATGGATAAACAAAATGTGGTCTCTACATACAGTGGGACAGTACTCAGGCTCAAAAGGGAAGGCAATTCTGGCACATGCTAGTACTTGGATCGTTCAAACCCTGAGGACTCCATGTTGAGTGAAATAAGCCAGGCATAAAAAGACAAATCCTGTATGAGTCCCTGTACAGGAGACCCCTAGAGCAGTCTGAGTCACAGAGGTGGGAAGTGGATGGTGGGTGCCAGAGACTAAGGGGAGGGAATGGAGAGTCAGTGTTTAATGGGGCTGAGGTTTCACTTCTGCAAGATGGACAGAGTTCTGTGAATGGGTGTATAATGTACTTATTGCCACTGAGCAGGGCACTTGAAATTGGGTAAGATGGTACATTTTATGTTATGTGCATTTCACCACAATTGAGATATAGTAATAATAAACACATTTGCCTTAGTTCTATCTTTGTTGCTGAGGAGAGAGGAAAGTCACCCTACATCATGGACCCAAATTCACTGAGGCCGTTGTTCTCAGACTTGGCTGCACATTAGAATCCACCTGGTAGGTAGAGGGGAGGCACTATTAAAACTACCAATGAGCAACACCTACCTCGACAATTCAAATCAGAATCCCTGGGAGTGGGGTCTGAGTAGCAGATTTTCCTCCAAGTTCTATTGTGTGCATGGACTGACCATCACCAAGCCAGACAAGAGCTCAGACCAGCAACTTTGGGTCTAACACTTATTTATCATCTTGCTGTAAGCTAGCAAGACACACTGGGCATGTGGGCATCTATGTGCATTGAATTAAGCATTCAACTCAGGAAACAAGTATTGTCTACAAACAGGGCTGGCGTCCTAGGTGAGTGCAGCCCATCCAGAAGGGCTCACTCTCGGTTTAATGCTCTACTGTCACAGCCTTGGGCTTCTTCATTTTGAACATGGTGCCCCCATTTTCCTCTTGCTGTGGGTCCTGCACATTGGGTTTCTTATTCTGCCTACCAAATGAGATCCTGTTCTAGGCCCAGGGAAGGCAGAGCTGAAAGGTGAGATGCCCACCCTTGGGGGGGCCATCCACTGCAGAGTGCCAGGGGCGAGGCAAGCCCAGCCCTGCCAGGACCCCCAGGCCCACCACCACCAACCATCCACTGAGCCAGGATGCCAGGCATAGAGCTGCTCTGGCTGCAGAGCCATCCTGAACAAGCTCATGGCTGATAATAAGTAACAGACACGGAGCCAATGACACAGAATATTGGGCTGTAGAACAAGCCAAAATTCTACACAGAGCTGGGGATCCCCCAGTTCTTGGCCCTGTGCTGACTCTCCTGACTGCCATTCACTGGACATCTATGCACTGAAGTGCCATGTCCCCAGTTCCTACAGCTTCCAGTTTAAGTAAGACATGATGGGAAATGACAACCAGCAATAACTACCGTTTACTGAAGACTTCCTTCATGCCAGGCTCTGTGCTGAGGGCCTGACAGAAATTATTGCAAATAGTTCCCATCTGTCACCTATGAGTTAGCCATTAATTCACCCATCCTACAGACAAGGAAAGGGAGGATCAGAGAAGCTAAGAACTTCCCCAGGGTTATTCAGCCAGTCATCAGGCTGCCAAATATGAACTCAAGTCTCTGGCTTTGAAGTTGGTAACTCGCCGTAATATGCTCCTCTGCTAAGCCCCAGGCAATTGTTGTTTGGCCAAATACCATCCATTTCATGAGGCAGCTGTGATCCCGCGCAAACTGAGCCCATCCATAAGCACCACAGGAGATCAGTGAACCTACAGATAGATCTAGATCATTCCCTATTCTGCAGATCCCTGTGCCGGGCAAATGACTCTCCTAATGAGAGAAAGGCAGGGGTAAAAAAGAACAAATTTGTGGAAAACTGTGTAAGAACAATATGTGGTGGGTGTGTGGAATGAAAACACTTGCCTTCCACTTGTTGCAGCCAGCATGCCTAACGAGTCAGGGGGCCCATGTGAGGGTGGACAGCTGCCCTCCACAGAGTGAAGCTGGGCAGGGCTGGTGCTAGGAAGCCACACTAGGGATAATGCTGCCTTTCTCAGGAATAGATTTTGGAGCAGGTGTGGGGAAGTTGGGGTTCCTATGGCCAGGATCCTCACTGAACTTAAACCACCTGATGATGTAACCGGCTTGTTGCTAGGCTACCACTTCCACACCTTTAGGCAATAAGCTATTACTGCACTATATAGAGAGCTCAGCCCAGTGCCCTGGGCAGAGGCAGAGACGCTAGTGCTAGACCTACCACCCGGAGACCAAGTGGGTAATAACCCTTTCACTCCAAAGAAACGGTCTACTGTCATTTCTTTGGTCACACTGAATCCATAGCGAACTTGCCCGGGGCTGAAACCCATTGGCAAGACAGCAGGGTAAACTGAAAATGCATAAGCCCAGGTAATAGGTCATAAACATTCTGTTTGGGAGCCCCTAAATTAAGGCTCTGCATCTGGCCCTGGCTGGCTCTGGCGTTAGCATGGAGCCTGTGATGGTTCTGCATACCAGCCATCCCTGGTTTTCCCCAGGAAAATACCACTCAGAATTTTGCCACCAGTTTCTTCCTCTTCCCTGGTGGAAAATTACTGCTCTTCAAACTAATGCATGGAAAATCACACAGTCAGTGCCACAACTCGGGTTAGAAAAGAACACATCCCACAGTGATTTCAAGTGATCCAGCCTTTCTGCATTAAAAAAAAAAAAGCCTGTGGGCGAGGAGGGAGAGAGTCGTGAGGCCCCAGAGCAGATGACTCACTGCGGAGAGAAATGACAAAGCCATTTCTGAACAGATGGGTCGGCAGGACACTTAGTAAACGCTGCTCTTCATTCATTCATACAGGGCAGGCAGGCATTCATTCAACAAATATTATCGGGTGCTTGCTGAACACCGGGATCCGCGGTGGGCACCAGGGAAGTAGCAGCGATGCAGAAAACGAACCAAAACATGGCTCTTCCCTTAGAGCTTCCTTAGACGGGGCGGTGGGGGGGGGGGCGGGGAGGCAGAGAGGCAGCCTGAGGAAACCGACATCACATTGATGAGTCAAGGACCAAGAAAGCTGGGGAGGGGGAAGGCGGTGGGAGTAGGGGCTGCCACCATTTCAGTGGGGACAGCCTCAGGGGAAGGTGGCATTAGAGCGCAGAGGCAAGGAAGGTGCAGACGGAACGCTGGGGTTACAGGGGAGAGTGGTCCTTCCGGGCGGAGGGAGCAGCCCGTGGCTGGGATCCGAGACGAGTCCACGCAGGGCCTGGCGGCCACCGTGAACACTTTGGTTTTACTCAGAGTGACATGGGGATCAAGGCTTCATGCGAAGGAAACACTTGATGAGACTTGCTTTTTCCCAGGTTCACACTGGCCACGGTGTGTCGCGAGGCTGAGGGGAAGCAGGGAGTTGGGAGGCCAGTGAGGACCCGGCTGCAGGCTGACCGAGGTGGGATGGAGTCCAGCTGTACCTTGGCGGAGGTGTGACTGGTGCAGAGACTGTGGACGCTCCTCCCGATTGGGCACACCTCTCCCTCACCCCAAGGATGGATGCTCCCCGCCCGCCCCCACCGCGAGTCTCACCAGGAGGTCTCCCTGGACAGTCCACGTGTGCAGAGGTCCCCATCTGTGTCTGTGGCCTGTGCTGACGGGCACATAGAGCCGTGGCCGTGTTGCAGCCCCGGGACTGGGTCCTGATCTCTGTTTACTAACAGGAAAGGGCATTTGGATGGAGGATTCAAATAGCCACAAGTGGGAGAAATGGTAGCGGTGGGTCACACATTTGCCTCTTGCGCATGTGGCCACCTGTGTGCACACACCTGTCCTGAGCCTGCTGACGCAGTGGGGCAACTTTCCTCACCTCCAAGGAGGAAAGCAAGATATGAAATCACCCCTGTAACCTGATCCTTCTTTGCTTTGAAGACTGTTGTTTAGTTGATGATTGGGAAGGAGTGGACGATAATTTCCAAGGTCTTTGGGGGTTTATTGTGCAGGGCTTACAGAATAAAATAGAAAGTAAAACACTTCAACATGGAAAAAGGGTTTCCTTCCTTGGCCCCTAAAGTTCATGCAAGTACTTCTTTTAAATGAACAACGTGCTCATCTCTTAAGATGAAGAAGCAGTTCAACTCAAACTTCAAATGCAAACCATTCCAAAGCAGGCACCTGAAAGAGCAGGTGCTCCCTGAGTTCACCTGGGTGATGAGCAACCTGGGTTTTGCACTGAGACCTTGAACTATTTTCCAATGAACAGAGCACATTTCTATGTCACATGTCTGACGATGTCGCTTTTCTGCACTGAAAGTCTTTCAGGCATGACTCATGTTAAAATGACTGCAAGCAGTCTAACTGGTCAAACCCCTGTGAGGCTTTGAGTGTGTGGGAGGGCCCAGGGGGTTCCTAACCTTGGCTACCCCAAGCACAGCAGCTAGAATCGGTTGAATGGTGGTCCCCCAAAAGATACGTCCACATCCTAGCCCTCAGACCCTGTGAATGGGACCTTATTTGAAAAAGGGGGTCTTCACTGATGTGATTAGGGATCTCAAGACAAGATTGTCCTAGATTTAGGGTGGGTCCTAAATCCAAAGCAAGTGTACTTATAAGGGGCAGAAGAGAGACGCAGAGGAGGAGGCCATGGGAAGACAGAGGCAGACTAGAGAGATGCAGCCACTAGCCAAGAACAGCAGGAGCCGCCAGAAGCTGGGAGGGGCAGGGAAGGGCTGTCCCCTAGAGCCTTCAGAGGGGGCATGGCTCTGCTGACACCCTGATCTCAGCCTTCTGGCCACAAGAACTGTGAGAGCACACGTTTCTGTTATTTTAAGCCACCTAGTTCGTGGTGCTTTGTTACTGCAGCTGCAGGAAATGAATAGACCCTCCAAAAACAGCACAGGACAGGCCTTCTGGTACCTTGATTTCAGACATGAGTCTCCAAGCAGAGAACCAGCCGAGCCTCCTGTGCCTGGACTTACACCTGCAGAACGGTGAGATAGTAAACAGGTGCTATTTTAAGCCACTAGGACTGTGGCAGTTTGCTGCAGCTACAACAGGACACTAGCATGGCGGGCTATCACATAAGTGACCAGGGTCCTGAAGAGCACAGAAGAGAGAACTGATGTCTGGAGCAAGATGGTGACCTCAACACAGCCGTTTTCAGAGCAGCCTTGCTGGCCCAGAGGTGACACCCAGGAGGACCACGCCTGCCACCTCCTTATGTCCCCTAATAGTTGTGGGGTGAAGCAAGGTCACCTGTACATCGCCGGGAACGCTGCCTCCCTGAGGGTTTTGCAGTGGGTGTAAAGTGTGAGGCCAGCTTTAGAATTCTCAACAATGGCAGCAGCAGATCCCCAGGAAAACCATGTTGCTCTGGTTTCCTTCCAGATGAAATCCAAGTCTGTGCAAGCATCTGTTCCAAAACATATTATTCAGACTCCAGTGACATTAAGCAAACTGGCAGCTCTCAAAATACCTGGGGTAACTGGGTGTGCGTTTTACATGCTGATAGCTCTTGTCCCTAATACCAGCAGGGGCCCCAGCCTGGGGCCACGCATGCCAGGTGGCAGGAGGAGGGAGGGAGCAGCCTGTGGTCTTGTGGCCTGGATCCCGTGGTGATGGCATCACTGGCCCAGTTCTCCAGTCAACTGCCCCACCATCTGCCCAGTAAGTGCCTTTTCCCCTGCCCAGCTCAGTGACCTATCTGGCATTTGGAAAATACGGTCACTAGAAACCAAGTGGGCACCTACCCACACTGCACAGGGGCTGTCGTCCCACAAACACCCACCAAAATCCCCTGGGACACCAGGGCAGATGCCACGGCCACATCCAGCACCCACAGCCTGCATCTACACGGGCTGGACACTACCTCCACAGGTCTGGGTGGCTCTCAGCAGCACTGTTCCCAAACCCACCCCCTCTCTCTGCCCACTGCTCCCCGGTCCAAGCCACCATGTCTCCTGGGACAGCTGCAAAGCCACCTGAATCTCCCTATTGCCTCCCCGCAAGGCCCCTACTGCCCGGCTTCACGTGGCAGCCAGAGTGCCTTCCCAGAGGGCACACCCACCATGCGTTCCTTGCTTAGAAGCTTCCAGGGGCTTCAGTCACACATAGAGTGAAATTCAACAGGTTCAAGTGACACTAAAATTTCTGTTCCTCAGATGATATGTGTTCCTGCATTAGACCTTTGGCCCCGTCTGTTGCCTCCAAGCTGAATCCACCCAAAAGCCCGGCCTCTTGGCCCATGGTGCGTGCACGTGTGTGCAGGCTCAGCATTATCTGTCCCGGCTTCAGGGGCACCTTCTTCCTGCAGAGGCTGGGAGCTACAGGCAGACCCGCGACCCCAGCATTCCAGTGCTAGAGTCCTGACCCCCAGGACTCAGAGTGTAACCTAGGTTGGGAAGAGTTCTTGCTGATGTAACTGGTGAAGACAAGGTCATTAGGGTAGACCCCTAATCCGATGTACAAGTGTCCTTACAAAGAGGGAAATGTGGACATAGACAGGCACGGGGAGACACCATGTGAAGGTGGAGGCTGGAATCAGGGTGATGCATCTATAAGCCAAGGAACCCCAAGTTGGCAAGCACACCCCCAGAAGCTGCGGAGGCCTGGAGCAGTTGCCCAGGCTGCTGGGACTCACATCCCTGATGGCGGCAGTGGGTGCAGCACCTGGCAGGCCATCCTGGAAGGACTCCCAAACACCGGATTCCCTGCCTAAGTCCCATTCTGTGTCACAGCACCGGAAGGGCTGTCTTTCTGCAGGGGGAACATGACTCAAGCACTGCTCTACGCAAAGAACTGTCTGCTCGCACCTTCCCTCTCGCTGGGCTTTCTGTTTAGCTGCACTGGCTGACATCTAAGGGAGCCAGGCATCTGAACAGTGACAGGGCTGGGCTTGCAGCCGGTGCTTGCTGGGCAGTCATGCAGGAAGGAGTGAACCAAGCAGAAGATGCAGCCCCAGAACAGGCCTCCTTGGCAGAAGGATTACTTTGAGCTAATTATTTTTGAGAAACTAATTAATTTTGAGACACAAGAGAAAGTCTCAAAATAGTGGAAGGTGCCCTTTTGTGAGGGGCATTCACATGCATAAAGGGAATCTCCATTTACAGGGGGGACTCCCTTCACGTATCAGGAAGAGAAGGAAGACCACAGTGGAAATCTGCATAGCAGGCTGAACCCTGGCCCCCTGCTTTCCCTGGTCACCTCCCAGAACTGACTCCCCACCAGCCACTTTCTTTTGTCTTTAGCTGCAAAGGGGATTTGGGTTGTGGCTTGGGCCCTGTGGCTAAAATTGTAATATTTCTAGAATATGTCGCCCGGCTTTAGTGCATTTGGATCTTTCCTCAGGGGTGGAGAGAAGTTCATCTCCATGCCAATGGGTAATTACCTGGGCAAGGAGAGCTTATTTGTACCTGAGAGGTGAGGGGAGGGCCGGTTTTGCTTCTGCTGGAGTAGAAGAGAGAGACAGCCCATGACTGCAGTTTGTGAGCAATAAGTGGATTTTAAATTTAATTTCTCCCTTTGATTTCGGTTTTAGAGGTACTTGCCCCGGGATTTCCTCTCCCCAGACTTACAGGCCGTTTTCCCTGGGTAAGGCCCATGGATCCCTGAGGAAGACATGCTAATTCACTCCTTCCCTTTTCTCTTACTGATCTCTCTTACCACAGCGGGTTTCAGCCAAGAACTGAGAAGGGGAAAGGGAAAATTATATTTCCTCATCTACAGGAGGGGAAAAAAGAATGTCTAAGTTTAGCTTCTCCTTTAAGAAGCTTCCAAAGGCATTTTTAGAGCACTTGAAATATTTGAAAATAAGGCTACCTAAGTCAGATGTTCAGTAAATGATGCTTAAGAAGGCACTGCAGTGGCTGTCTTTCCTCCTCTGCTTTGAAATACTGTGTTTTGCCATTTTGAATAGGAAACTAAGAGCTCCAAAGCAGTGAAACAGCTTGCTTCTCTTCAGAAAGCCATGCGAGCAGGTCCTTTAGGAAGCTGTGCACTGAGGGTAGAACATAGACATCCTGGTTGCTGAAAGTTGACTGTGGTCATTTCCAGCACATTCCATACCCCCTGCCCCTGCCCCCCCCACTTGGTCTGGCTCCTCACAGCAGCCTTATTCATCTGGCAAACGGAGGGGCTTCACTTGGAATGCTGTATTTTTACTAAAAACACTATTTTAGATTTCTTAAGGGATTCTCTGAGCCACTTTAAGCCAGGATCAGCAAACTGTGGCCCGCCTGTCTTTGTAAATAAAGTTTTATTGGACCACAGCCATGCCCACTTGTTTACACATTACCTATGGCTGCTTCCCAGAGTTGAGCTGTTGACACAGAGACCCAGTGGTCACAAAGCCCAAAATATTTACTGTTGGGCCTTCTAGAAAATGTCTGTTGCTCCTCTTCTCAGCAACCCCTACCGGCCTAATGAACTCTGGCCCTGCCTACAGTCTCTGCGGTGGAGTCTGGCTGTGCTCTCCGGCATCCCCTTCCCTCTCCTTCCTGGGAAGATGGGAGCCCACCATTCCCAGCCCCGTGTGACCCGTTCTGGCCCATGACATACAAGCAGAAGGGATCTGCGACACTTCCAGACAGCGACAGTCACAAGCCCCTGTGCAGTTTCCCACTTTCATCTTTCTGCTGTCACGTGGGCACCCTGAGTGGCATTACAGAGTCTCTGCCGCTGACCTAAGATGGGATGGCAATGAACACGACACACAGTTTTACATATTATGCTATTGAGATTTTAGGATTGTCTGTTACAGCAGCATAAGCTTGGCTTGTCCTAGTACAGTGGTCATTGGGGAAAAGAATTAATTTGCATTTCTCAAAGCTTAAAATGGTACATTTGCCCAAAATTTCAGATGGGCATTTGAGAACTTAGCCAGAGAAAACACCCAACCAAGATTAACAGTCTTTCTTTCCTAGCAAAGATGGCAGTTTCATTAGTCCCTCTAAGCATAGTAAAGATCCCCCAGGACTCTGGCCTCCACTGTGGACCACTGGGCTGATAAATCACGTACGTGGACACCTGTTTCTGCTGTTACTAATACTATCACCCCTACTGCTAATGATAATAGGTGCAGTGAGAACATTTTTTAAATGCCAGGCACTGTGGCAACTGCTTTCCTAGCATTATCTTGCTTAATCTCAATCACACCCTGTGAGGTAGGGATTATTCTAGTCCCCATTTTATGGATGAGGAATCTGAGGCTTAGACAAGGTAAGCAATGGGTCAAGGTCAACCATGTTACCAAATGATAGCACTTGGATATAAATCCAGGTTCCTTTGGCAGAGAACAAAGGGAAGACAGAGAATACAGGATGTAAGGGACACTAATTCACATGTGTCCTTGCAAAGGGGACAGGGTGAGAGGCCCCCAGGCAGCGATCTGGGATAAGACTTTTGCAGGCTGCAGGAGGGTCGTGCCTGGCTACTTCTGACTATCGAGCCAAGGAAGCTTGGGGACATACACGTCATTCCCTGCCTCACTTTCCATCAACTTCTCAATGCCACCCCCCTTGAGATAATGAAAATAATATTTGATTCAGAGTTGATTTCCTAATCTTATGAGAATGTGCATAAAAGCATTTTGCTCATTTTATCAATCTGATACATAACATCTAAATAAGAATTTGCCAACTTGATGAGCAAACTTTAGCTTTCCTCCCAGAGGATGTCCCCAAATCCTCTCCTTTAGGGAAGTTCTAGCACCTACACTGCTGCCCAGCCCACCTGTGGCCCAGGCATTGGAGAGGGGCACAGCCGAGGGGTTAATCCCCCAGCACAAGGAAGCCAGAGCAGCTCCCAATATCTTGGGTAAAATTTCTATGGCATCTGACTTCACGACAATCATCTTTCCTATGGTACGAACTTGCTTTTCATGTTTCAGTGACTTTGATTTGAGATTTTTAGGGGGAAGTTTCCCTGACATTGTGAAATGTCCCCTTGCCTGATCAGGTCCTCTATAGAAAACCATCACCCTGGGGAGAGGGCTAAAGGCAGCTAAGACATCTTTCCTTGTGAACTGGAAGGCAGTACCTCCCCCACCCCAAGATGACCAGATCAGGAATCAGGGATGTTTCTTACTGTCCCTTAAAGCATTATAGCTCAATGTGGTCAATTTGGGGAGCCACAGTTCTTAGCGCTCTAGTTTGTGTTTTGCGATTATCAAAATATCCACCAGAGTGTTGCATGGGTCATGAAACCCTTAAACCTCCAAGTCCTGAAGCCTCATGAAAGTGCTTCTGGTCCAGAGCAGAGAATATTGGAAGGCCCATCGCTGCCCCATGCTTGCCAGCCCACAGGGAGAAAGCCCCCAGCTCAGTGGCCCTCAATCGGGACAATGCTGCACACCAACTAGGGGCATTGGGCCACTGGCCACAGTGAGGAAGCAGCAGGAAATGCAGAAGGTGCTCTGGCTCAGGCCCCGCGAGCACTGGGTCCTTGCATACCCAGGTGCTTCCTCGCCTGCCCTTGTCTGGCCCTGGGCGGGATACACCCTCAGCTGTCACGACCGGGTGGGGGGTAGCTCCTAGCTCCCTGTACAGGGTGGAGGCCAGGAATGTTACCCAACATGCTACGATGCCCAGGACACCCCCACAACAAAGCATGATCCTGCCCTGGTCAGCAGGGCCGAGGCTGAGAACCCCTGGGCTAGCTTAACGGAGTTAATAAAAAAACGAGAGCCACTGTTGATTCTGGAATCCTTAACTCTTAGGAGAGCCAATTGCCAGCTTCCACCCTGCCATGGTTACCCAGGCAGAGGGAGTGAGCCAGCTGGGCCTCCCCATAAAACCAGGCCTCTAACTGTGGCGGCTTAGCAGGCTCAGACCTCAGACGGAGCTGGGGAGAAGGGGGCATGCCCCACAGAAGGCAGCCAGGGCGTCCTCAGCAGGAGAGGGGAGCGAGTGTCAGGCAAGCACAGCCATGCTGAGCCCCACGGCAGAGCTTGGCTCAGAGGATATGCTCTTCAGGGCTGTCTGAGCCTGATGTCACATGAGGGAGAAAACAGGTGAGGCTGGGCTGGGGATTTAATGCCCCAACCATCTACCAAAATCTGAAGCCCAGCCTTGTTTTAGTCCAATAAAAACCCAGTGACATATCGCTGTGGTACTTCCACGGTTACCACCCCTCTGGTTGATGAGCCGACTGAGGTCTGGGGAGGCCACATGGCCCATGCGTCTGTGCACCCAACAGCAACAGTCCTGGGCAGCCCGAGGTCTGCCTTCTTCACCATCCGTCCATCCACACACCGACGTCAAAACCAAGGGGGAAGCAGAAGAGCACGTACCCAGCTGCTCTGAACCCAGGAGGCCAGGGCAAGCTCTCACACTGGTTGAATTCTATCAGTCTTCACCAACTGCACTCCACATGGCACCAGCCTTGACTTTGACTCACCAAGACAGGATGGCAGGACAGAGCCTCTGAACAGCCCTTAACAAACACCTGCGTCCAGACCTGGAGGTGAGGGCTGGTGATGGACAAGGGCGTCAAGGGGTCCGTTTCACTTGGATGAAACAGGTTGTGTCAATTTCGGCCGTTTTTCTCTTAAATCACATACACTAACGTCCTGCCCTGTCTCTCTTGGAGGATCGTCTGAATGGGAAACAGGATAACTGTTTTGATCTTAGATTTTTGTGTCATTTCTTCTCCTGATTCTTAATTCATTCCTGTTAATGGTTTTGCCATAGTCTTCTTGGGTCTTTTAAAACAGGACCTGGATTGGCCCATGCCTGTGTTTAAACAGAAATTGGGAAAACAGTGTGAAATGGTAAAGATTCTGCCTTGCCCAAGGAGGGCCCCTGCTTACCATGTCCATGGCTCTACCAGCTCCTCTGCTGGGTTCATGAACCAGAAGGGGACCAGAAGCCGCTCTCTAGGAAGTGCAGTGCAGTTTCCTAAATGCCCCCAGCCCCAACCCACTCTGCCACGCCCACCAGCAGGCACCCTCACAGCGATGACGTTGACCTCCTTCCAGTCAGGGCCTGGGCTACAGGAGGTCTCTGTACATGCTGAGACAGTGAGACAAGAGGATGGCAGCTCACCTGCACACTTCAGTGGGTACGTACCCACTACGTGCTAAAGAGGTGAGCACCTCCACTCCCCCAATTGTCAGGATTAAATCCCAGCTCCACCGCTCAGTACCAGGCAGCCTTGGGCAAGCTCATCAGCTAGAATGCACCTCAGCTCCCACTTCTGTCAAAAAGGGATAATAAATAAGCCTGCTCCTGGGGGAGGTGCCAGGGTTGGATGGGTGGATACAGTGCTCTGGCCAAGGGGGTTCTCAGAAACAGGGTTGTTTATCTTCACAATAACCCTGTAAGTAGATATTTCGGGGCATCTTAGTGCAGATGAAGAACCTGAGGCTCAGAAAACATGTGACTTGCTGAAGGTTACATGGCTGGTAAGTGACAGGTGCATGTAACCCCAAAGCCAAACTCACGTCCCCAAGTTTAGCCAGTTCAGGGCTCAGCAATGGTGACCAGCTGGGAGGGGGGCCTGCCTTGCTCTCGGTGGTCGTACACCCAGCACAAGTGTGTTTTTGTTGCAATTCTATCTTGCTTCGAATGGAATTCTAACTTTGAATCTAATGGAGATGGTTGCAGTGCTGGGAAGCACCTTGTAATGCCGGAGCAGAGAACTTAACTGGGGAGAATCATGGGCAGAGATCTTATTGGCGGCCGATTGCTTTGCCTTAGGTCTGGCAGCATCATTGCACCTGAGTCTGCCATCAGGGACAGGTGCCAAATGGGTACAAGCCCATGCACCCTGTGGGCAGGTGTGGGTCTGACATCAGGAGAGAGGAAAGGGTCTGGGGAAGCAGAACTAACATCCTCACCTAAGGTAGAGAACTGGCCTTTCTATCCACCCAGCTCACCTGGCCTCTCCTCCAGCTGTACCCCTAACCTCCCATGGCAACTGCCCACACTCCTTTATTTGTGGGCTATTCTCATCATGGCTAAGAGAGTGAGAGACTTGTTAGCTCAGCCTGGCAATAAATGTTGAATGAAAGAAGGAAGGAAGGAAGAGATCTGTTCTGACATCTGTCAGCTCAAACCATCAGGAGCCAGTGCTTTCACCATGCTGCAGTCACCAAGCCCCCTTTCCTGTCCTCAACAGCAGGAAGCCAGGCTTCAGCTGATCCTGACCTCACACAAAGGCCAGACCAGCAGAACTTTTTTATGTTGTCCTTGCTAATGTGGCAGTGGGGCCACTGGGCAAAGAGCCCAGAGACAATCAGTGGTTTTGAAGAGCCCAGACCTGGCTGGTCTTAGGCCGCATGAGAGGACAGAGCGGAGATGGGTGACCTTCTCGGAACAGCAAGAGCAACCTCCTTGAGCAGTTCGCACACGCCTGCACTTGGGGTTCTCACAACCCAGCCTGCATGCTAGCGCCATGTGTCCAGGGTGCCCATTCCTCTCACTTTCTGCATTAGAGCCCTTAGCATATTAGTCAGAGCTGTTTTAAATTCCCAGTCTGGTAGTTCCAGCATCTCCGCCGTGTGGGAGTCAGGTTCTGATGCCTGCTTGTTCTCTCCAGACTTGTTTGTCTTGCAGTGCACCTTGTAATTATTTACTGAAAACTAGATGTGCCGAATGGGCAAAAGGAAGCCAGGACTGATTCTCCAGGAGGTTTCTGCTTAGATTTCTGCTTCCAGGTTGTGATTCTCTGTATCTGCCTGCCCACCCATCCCTCTTTGGAGGCAGTGGTTTGCCCTGTGACCTCAACCTTGGGTGGCTCTTGATGTTCAGTGTGTGGAGCTTTTTCTTGCTGTGTGAATGGGAGTGATGATGCCCACACTCCTTACAATGAGGACTGGAAACCAGAAGTCCGCCCATGCCTTTCATTCCCAGCATAGCTATTGATACTTGTCTACAGCACTGCCTCTGAGCCCTGGATGGTGCTGTGAACTGAACCTGGGGGTCCTCTCCCCTCCCCACCCTCCATTTCTACATTTCTACTACTTTAGGCCTAGCTAAAGGCTATTTCTTCTAGCCAAGTCTTTCCTACACCCAACTGGAAGTTTGCCCCTTGTCTGTATTGGCACAACAGCGCTCTGCTCCACAGAGTGACATCGCCCACTGAGTACTGTCTCTCTCATGAGACTAAAAGCTCCTTGAGCACAAAGAGTGTGGGCCTGGCCATCTTTATTTTCTGAAGAGTGGATGCTTAATATAGATCAAGTAAATGTGACTTGAAATTGCCATCCTACGGCCAACCCATGTTGTATGCATTTCCAAAGCTGTGTTAGCCTGACATTGCCAGAACACCTGCCAGGGAAGTGGGCATCTGTTTTGCAAAATACCTCAATACAGCTGCTTGGGGTAAAAGTTAAGAACCTGAGGACATGGGTGCTTGCAAACGAAGGAGCTAAACCACAGCACTGAGTTATCTTTGGACCTGGGGAAAGGAAACTGTGCAGAGAAGGGCAGGGGAGATGTGGGGGAAAACTGGACATTACAGAGGGAGTTGCAAGCTGAGCAAAAGGCCATGTAAGACTGTTTTGCACAGAAATGTTTCTCCCAAAGTTGATGGTGTTGCTACAGCTGCCCAAGCCACTGGCCAAATCACACAATGTTTTTGTGAGTGTATTTATAATGGAAAGATCTGAAACTCGATGTCTGGGTGGACACGTGAGAAATGGGGATTGCAGAAGGGGGGAACAGGATGGTTCTTAAAGAGAACCAACTCAGCTGAAGCAGAAATGCAGAGGAGTTGGACTTCCCACTACCTGTAGAACAGGTCTGATGCCCCCTAGAACTTAAGAGGCCGAGTTACCGTGGCTGACATCTGCAGTACAGACGCACCAACCAACAATGCACAAGTGTGATATTGTGTGGTTGCTATTCAGAGAGAACCCAGCGACGTGGCCTCTGTTCAGGCAGTGAGGGTCAGTGCTGGCCACGGGATGGACTGTGAAAGAACTACAACCCACTCGCAGAATTGCTGCCTGCAGGAAAGCGGCCTCTACAGAGTTCTATTCATTGTATTTTGCAAAACAGATGGAACAATGACTTTATCTACCCCAAACGGGGAGAACTGGGAGGGATTTGCAGCTACAGTCTGTTAGCCAGGAGCGAGGTGGCTATGCAGGTGGAGAGCAGAGATACTCAAGGGCACCAGGCTGGTCAGCCGGCCTGCTGGTAAGGGTCTGGTCAGGGAACCAGGAAGATGTGTCCTCCCTGAGGGGCAGATCCTGAGCTCAAGGCTGACCCAGGTGCGGGTGCTGCCTTAGGATGGCTGGCCTGGAGGTGATGTGTCTTTCTCTTTCTTTTTCATTCCTATTACTTCTGCCAAAGCCTGGTTTCTGAGAAGCCTGCACCCCCAGATTCCATCTATTAGTTTTATCTAGCCAGATTCCTTCCAGTAATCTCATGATCGCTGCAAGAGAAAACCCGACACAATCCCCAAACACATAATACAACATTAATTAATGGCTGGGAGCCATCCCCAGAGATCACACAGAAACTCTACAAGAGCAAAACCAATTCAGACAAAATCTCCCAGAGGCCAGGGCGCTGAAGTAAGTCATAACGCAACATCAGTAATTTTGCTTGGGCAAACACGGAGGTCATATAACACAGGGCTTTTAAAGAAAGTTATTAAGCACTTTCAAACAGCTTCAACAACTGCACTTGGTGGATTAGAAGCTGTAACTGTACCTGCAGGTGTATCTCAAGTTCCGACATCAGAGTCGGGTTACCAGACCCTGGCAAGGCCGGCAGGCTTCACATGAGACATAACCTTCTGCTTCATGCTTTGCTCAATGCCCATGAAATTCACTGCCGGGGTTGTATTTCATGTTTAGGTTGTCTGGCTTTCTTTGTTCTTAAGAAAATAACCAATCAATACTGGCAGACCAAACATTCTTAAGAATCATGAAATCATAGAATGTCAACCCTGGGAGGCAGCTCAGAACCCAGACTATGGTCCTCTATTTTCAGAAATGGTGACTGGGGCCTGGCGAAGGGAATCAAATGGTCTTTTGGGGCCAGACAATGAGCGAGTCTTAAGAAGGGAAGGGATAATCCTTGGCAAAGAACCAATTTCCAGAGCTTATGTGGAATGGTGACTCCCAATGTCACATCACCTGGATTTAACACCAATAACACCCACTGTGTGTGTGATATTTTTCCAGTTTACGAAGAGCTCTCAATTGGAATCCCTTTTGATGTTGACTTTATGCATCTGAATGCCATGTATTATGATCCCCACTGTACAGAGTAGGAATCTAAGAGAGATTCAATGATTTGCCCAATATCCCAAGACTGGGGACCGATGTTGAGGTTAATTGTATTTTTGATCAGTTTTGAGAGTTGAAGGGTCACTGCCGTGAACCACAAGTGCCTCGGGCAAGCCAGAGGGCCAGGTCACCCCACAGATGACCCCAAGCCATGACAGTTCCCCAGTGCCACCATCCACAGCAGTAGACCTCATTTTTTTCAAAGGTCTTCTTTGGTTATCTGGTGCTAAGTGACCCTGTGGATGTCACTTTCCAGGGAGGAAATATGGCACCCAGAGCCAGCCCTTTCTAGGCCACGTGGACTGTAAGGATTGGAGCGTGGAAGCCCAGCCGGGTCCCCTGATGGCCGTTCCAAGTCCATGGTGGCCCACCCCTCCTCTGGAGTCCTCTGCCCCACCTGCATTTCCCCCACGCATGAAAGTGTTTAATAAACTGGTAACATATGAGACAAAAAAAACTTTTTTTAAAGAAAGAGACGTGGCGGGGGAGGGAAAGGGCGCCTCCCACCCCACCCCACCACCACCTGCCCCAGAGTCGGGCCCCCAGGCCGATGCCCACGAGGACAGCCTGGAGAGTGGGGACAGCAGGCCTCCCCGCCAGGGAGCCCCAGGGGAGACAAAACAGCTCCCAATTCCCCACAGGCCGTGGAGCCCAGGGCCCATCATCCCCTAAGAAGAAAGAGTCCACCTGGTCACGCTGACTTTCAGGGACAAATCACGCCCCAAACTGGGGCTTCAAAGCTGACGGCCCAGAGGAGTCATCCAGAAGCTGAGGCCCCCAGAGTCAGGAATCTGAGCCTGCTTTGAACCAGATCACCGGCGGATTCCAGTGGCCACGGGGCGGGAGCCAGGGATTTGAACAAGATCCAACTGGTATTACAGTGTGTGCAGGAATCAGTTCTAAAATCTCCCTTTCATGTCAAATGAGATGATGAATGGAAAACCATTTGACAAAATTAAAAATAAATTATATAATTCTTATTTTTACAGAGTGCTTCTACAAAACAGTTTGAGGGTATTGGGTAAAGCATGGAGTTGCGCAGCAGAACATCGATCAAGATGCTGGCCCAACCCTAACAAGCTGAGGGACCTCAGGCAGATGTCTGGATGGTCCCAGCAGTAAAATGACAGTAACAATGATGGTGATGGTGATTGAATGTGCAGAACAGGGTTCTTGGAAGAGCCAAATGATATTATGTCTGTCAATTACCTTTTGCCCTGGGGGCATTCAAAAAATGTTCGCTTTTAGAAACATTGTTTTGTTATCATTATCCTCCATAATTTGGGCAATTCACCCTACAAAGGGCAGGATTTAATTCTCTCACTGAATCATCAAATGAGCAGCCCAGACTGAGCCAGCACAGGCAGCCATGCCTGGCCTTGCCCTTCACCCCGAGCCCTGCAGTCTGAGGCGGCATCTTGCAGTCCCTGGCCTCAGGCAACTGTCGGGGCACAGGGTTGTCCTTCTACTGTTTTCCCAGGTGAGGTTCAGACCCAGACCCTCCAGAAGGAGCTTGGTGAAATCACTTCTCATGAGTTAAGTAGGAGAATCACCAGGGCCAGACAAACCTAAATCAAGGTCGGCATTCAAATGGCACAATAGGAGTCCAAAGGAGTGGTCAGAAAAGTCTGGTGGGCATGGAGGACTCAGCTAGACTTGGATGAACAGCTGAGATTTATGCATGTTATAAGGATGGCCCGGAGAAGGGACAGCATGACTGAGAGCTCCGAGGGAAGTCACAGCGGCCCTGAGGCTGGCCAGTCATGAGAATGTCCCAGCCTGGTTGACAATGTGCTCACACTCAGGGGAGAGGGTGAGGGTGAGCCCAGCCTTGCCCACCCTACTCTGCCTGGCAGCAGACTGGGCAGCCAGGGAACCAGAGTGGGACCTTGCTCCTAATCCGCAAAGGGGGTTTCATTCCCCAGGAAGGGGGCTGACCCTGAACCAGCAGCGCCACCCACACCTGGGTCAGCTCCCTAAGAACACCCTTTGCACCATGGGCCGAGCATGCCAAGGGCTGTTGGACCTTGTCCTTTCTTCTTCTGGCCTAAATACTGCTTACATTCTGAACCCAAGTTGGTCCAAGGTCCACAGCTTGGGCTTTATAATTAAACAATAAGGCATTTAAGCCAAAGTTATCAAAATTAGACTGGAGGGTACCTGGATGCCAGAAGGTGCTGGAAGTGCTGAATGGTATCAGCCCAGGTGAGAAGCCACGACAGGATCAAGGTGATGTCCCAGCCATGGCTTTGTGGTGGTCGGCGCTGGGGTTCATTTGGACCAGCCGAAAAGGGGTTGGTTTTAAGGGCTGCAGTACACAGCCTTCCTAACATATCTGAAGACATTCTGTTTTGTTTTAACCCTCAGAGCAGGGCCAGGGATGGTGAGTGTTCCCCCTTTGGGAGCTGAGGTCATGCAGTGTTGCCCCTCATTCCACCAAACTGGTACTCATGCTGAGCCCCTGAGTTGCTTAGGCATTGAACACGTTATCTTGTGATCAGAGGCTTTGTATTCCAAGACCTTGAACTTCAAGAGCCATATTAAACGTTGAGTGTTCTTCTCTGCAAGACAGTGGATGGCTCAGTTGAAGGGAAAGGTAGGATGCATGGAAAAGAAAAGAAAGCCATCAGTGTTTCAGGCTGGGACCCCATACAGTGGAGTGTGGGCTCCCTGAAGCAGGCATGGGGTCCAGCCTGGCTGCCCACCTCTTGGTCACCCAAGCATGGCATTTGGAAATGCTCACTAAATCATGGTTTCATAAATGAGGTGACAGGAACAACTCTAGACCCAAGTGGAGGCAAATTTCGCTTGGAGCTTAAAGCAGTTTATTAGCACCAGAGGTTTCATAGTTAGCCCTTGATATTTCTTTTTGGCCTTAATTTACTTCCAGGTAGAACATTTGTCAGGACAGATCCTGCTTGTATAAATTGGAATACTGCCACCTGGGGTCAAGAGCATGGGTGAGCTATTGCATCTTCTCTCAAATTGTTCTAAGTGGAGGACACTGGCCCTCTGTACTCACAACCCTCAGGCCGGGGTTCACCCAGGGCCCTCATGAGAAAGCAGGTTCCTAGGCCTACTGAACCAAACTCCTGGGCCCTGGGCCTGGAATCTGCACTTTCCCGGGCTCCTCAGATGAATCTGGTTGACACCAACATTCAAGAACCAGCCTTGACTCCATCAAGCAGAACGGCCGTTCACCTGGTGGGGGCTCTGTCTGGGGAATGTGATACCCCAGGGTACAGCCACCTTTCCCAGGGGCCACCCTGTTGCCTCTTTTAGTGATGGAAATATCCCAACCAACAAACCCCTTCCCCCAAGCCCAGGAAACCAGGAAAAGGAACATGTATGAGACCATGCATGTAACAGAGGACGTTTCTTGCAAAAAAAATCGCCACTTTTCACTGATGTCTACAGTGAGCAGAGCTGACCTGCAGCCCCTAACACAGTAAGCCAGCAGGTTTACAGCTATTGAAGTAAATTTAAGCAGCATTATGGTATAATTGTTTTTCAAAACTGCATTTCCTGGCCAAAAGTTTGGCCTCCACCCCTCCCAGGCAACACCCATCCACCCTGGGGGCAGCCAGCCTGTGGGCTCAGGTGATCCCTCACCGACCTTTGCAACCAGCTCTTTATTCTTTCCTCTGTTCCCATACACGTGTTCCTCCAGCGAATTGTGGCCACCGTTTGTCCTTAACCTTCACAATTAGCCATTATAAAGACAAATGTTTTGCCTCCTGAAAGAAATCTTAGACTGCAGGAGAGCTCATCCCTCCAAGCTCCCACCACCTCCCCAGCAAACTGGAGAACATGTACAGATCCCTGAACTACTGAAGCCGTGCAGGAAGGACAGGAAGACAATTAAAGAAGAAGCTAGAATCTGACACCCAGTTCAGCACTGCTGGTTCCTGGTGGCCTAGCCAGAGCATCTCTGCAAATGCAGACACAGGGGGACCTTGGGTCTCTTCCTACTGGATGGGATGAGCAGGTGCCAGGGTCAGCGATGGACCAGCATAGGCAGCCATACTGATGGGGATGGGAAAGGATGCCTTGTCCAAGGGCACTGGGGTCACCTCTGCCATGTATCTGGGTGACAGAAGGCACCCTGGAGAACACCCTACAGGATGCATTTGGCTCCCCTGAGGCTGCAGAAAGTACCCTCCCTCCTTCCCCACCAGGCTCTGTTTGTGCATGTGGCCAGGGAACCCCAGAGGGCTGGCTGATCTGGGGGCTTGTGTAGGATCAGGGCTCCGGCCTCACACATCCACCTGTTGCACTTGCTGGCATTTCAGCCAATTCCACTTGGGTTCATTGCTAAGTCCCCTTCCCTGGAACCTTCCCTTCCCAGGACTACCTGGGCTGGGATGGGTGTTCACAAGGAGGGCTCTGAGAGGCTTCACACCTCTGACATCGCTGCCACACCTGGATTTGAGGGAGCAGAGGAGTGTAGGGTGGCCCCAGACACATCCCCATGTTTTCAGGAAAAGATGCACCTGGACATAGAGGGTTCAAACTGTCCTTTCATCAGTGAATCCAGATAACAGGTGGGAAAGATGTCCCTAGACATCTGCTGTCCCCAGCCTTTCACAGGTGAGAAACGGCCACTTGCTGGTGCAATTTGACTTGTATCACAATGTAAATTCAAAAGCAGCAGCTTCTCCCGAAACAGCCATAAAAGGAACCCAGGCATAAAGAGCATAAGGAACGCACCCACACTCACTCCCAGCCCCCAGCTGCCTTGCAACTCAGGGACACAACCCCAGAGCTAGCAACCCTTCCGACCTGTGACTCGTGTGCTGGCCCATGGGCCAGTCCTGGGCCTTGATTGCATGCTTTCTCAGTGTCCCTCACAGTTTTTGACTCTTGTCTGGACCAAGGATGCACAAAGGTGATTACTAAGATCCATAAGGCCTGCCTACAGCTTGAGCCTCTTCCGCCTCCAAAGGGCAAAGCCGTGAAAGCCCCACCCCAGCCAAAGGCCTTCAGCTCCCCTGTGGCCAAGCAGACTGTGGGATCTCCTTCCAAGCGTGCCGGCTGCAGGGAACCCCTGGGATGCCAGCTTTCCCTGCAGCCGCTCCTCACTGCCCATCTCTTCAGCACCAGCTGCCACCTCCTGCCAACAAGCCCTGTTCCAGCTCTCCCAGCTGGGGCATGAACAGCCCACCTCCCGGTTCAATCCACTTGGATTAGTGCCATTACAAAAGACAGCTCAGTGTTAAAGAAATCCCCAGGACTGGGGGTCTGATGGCCTCTTCCTTCCAATCTGTGACCATAGGTGAAGCTCAAGCCAGTGAAATGCTCCCAAAATGAGGAGTGTACATTCATTTTATCACCTAGTGCAAGGAGACCCCTCATTCTCAGGACATTTGTGGAGAAACCCAGTCTACTGTCATGCCTTAGAGTGTGGCAGGTAAATATAATTTCCTCTGACTCTTTTTGAGTGAGGAGCTCTGTGCCCTGAGGACACAGTTCGCGGATGACCCCGCAGGACCTGGAGATGGGGTCATGACATCAGCCATACTCTGACGTTGCTGGGGGGTGGGGAGGGGGTTGCATTTCTTAAAATCTCTCTTCTATTTATCTGCCTTTCATTTGCTTCTTTTTCCACAAATTACTTGTTGACAAAAATGTCCAGATAACTGAGGATTCTAGCTGTTATACCATTAAGATAGGTATTATTACAAAATAAATGTTAAATTGGTCTGGAGAAGTCCTACCCAATGGAATGTTCTGTGCTGATGGCAGTGTTCCTTGTCTGCGCTGTCCAATATGGTAGCCATGCACCACCACTGCAATGGAGAAACTAGGTTTGGGGTTTTATTTAACTTTAATTATTTTAAATTTAAATGGACACACATGGTTGAGTGGCTAGAGTCCACAGTGGCTCAGGAAGCCACGAGGCGCAGCTGATGAGAATGCCTGGAATGAGGCTGTGGATTCCAGCCCCCTCTCCAGCACTGATTGTGGATGGGAGCAAGTTGATGTAGCCTCTCTGAGCCTCAATTTGCTCATCTGTGAAATGGCACTACAACAGTCCTGCCTGTCCGTACAGTAGTGAGGACTCAGTGGGAAAACCCACAGGGAGCCCCAAGCCCAGGGTCTCCATAAAGCTCGGCTAGCTTGAGTGAGCTTGGTCCCCCTCCCCGTCTCCACACTCCATCACTCCTTGAGACTTTTCCGACTCAGGTGTTTCAGTGGGTTGAATCGTGTCCTTGGAAAGGATACACAGGAGAGGGCCACATGAGGTCAGAGGCAGAGGTGGAGGATGCAGCCACCAGCCAGAGAACCCCTGGAGGTGCTGGCAGCCGGAGGAGGCACAGGGACCCTCCCTGAGAGCCTTCAGCGAGAGCGTGGCCTGATCTGGGATTTCTGGCCACCAAGACTGTGGGAGAGTACATGCTTGTGGCTTCAGGCCACTAGTTTGTGGTACTTTGTTGCAGTAGCCACAGAACACTCTGCAAGGTGCCATCATTTGCCTTGCTGGATCCCAGACATCCTTACTGTCTTGCTTCTTTGGAAAAACTATTTTGAATGGTTTAAGCCCATACATAAAGAACAAGGGTGCTCAGTTTGTTCTCACTCCCTGAAAGGGGTGATAGGCTACCCTCATCCTGGGGACCCAATTCAACAAGGAGACCTTAGGGAAGATAAGACAGGACTCTGAAAGGGCAGGAGGCCAAGGGCCATCATCTCAGCTGGCGCCAAGCAGGAGCTGTACCCAGCGTGGCTGGGACATGGCAGCATCAGCGTGCCTGGGACATGGCAGCATCAGCGTGCCTGGAGCTGTGGCCGCCGCCAGGGCACAGAACACTGGGGCTGCCGGGTTGGAAGCAGGGCAGTCCATGAATGGATGCGGCAGGTGGAAGGTTACGTCCCCTGGCCTCTAACAGAGCGCTGGCATTTCCTTTCATGGGGAGTGCAGGCAGCGCAGCACACAGTGTGAGCCACAGCTGTGGTCCTCCAAGTCACAGGTATTTCCATATTGCATCTCAGTTAATGCAAGTAATTTTGAATCCCTTCTATCTTGTCTCTACTTTGAAATTATGGTAATTATTAGACAATTACCCAATCTTATTTTTAATGCATTAATAAAGAAGCACGTGGGTTACCACCTCAGAGTCTGGTGGGTTTTTGTAATATTTTGTTTACTGTGTTTCAATATAACGGTTTTCTTTGTAATCCTACATCTATTTTTTCATGCATTGTAAGTCCTTATTCTGAGGAGGCATCTATAGGGTTCATTAGGTTGTCCAAGGGGTCCATGGCACAGTGCAGACTACGAACTCCTAACTTAGATGCAAGAAGTGTGTGTCTCTTCGAGTACTGGACAACAAGAATCCTTGGATGCACTGTCATGTAAAGATGGGTGATCCACCTATGGCATTAACCCAAAGCAAATAGATTTCTCTCCATCTTCACAGAACAGCACAACTGATAAATAGCCAATAATCTCCACCAAATCGGTGCGGGCCTGCTGCCTAAAGGCAACAGGCATATTCGTCTTTGTAAATCATTTTACTATGATGTGGTCTCATTTCCAGGAATCAGACAGTAAAAATGATATATTTTTTGTGGTTTGGCATTTGGAGCTTTGCTCTGGCTTGGCTGGTTACTGCCAACATCTGCAAATTATTATGTGCTTAAAAAAAAGTCAACCACAGGCTGTTATCCACAGTCCCTGGCTGGGCCAGGCCTCCTGCTAGGGCACAGGGCAAATTCTGGGACCTGGAGGCAGCTGGGTCAGGACCCCAGGTGTCCTGGCAAACCCTTGACGACATTTGTGAATTAAGGTCAGTGCACCATACATTTGTGGCACCCTCTTGGTCCAAGTCAGGCCCCTGTGCTCATGTGTTCAAGAAACGCAGAAAAGAGGTGTGGCAGCCCAAAACAAACATTACTCATTAAGTTCATGTCAGTGTCAAGAGACCTTTGTTGCCTTGACCCATTTTAGCCCAAGGCCACCAGAACAAGTAGGCACAGTCTGTGGGAGATTGTTTCTAAATCCAGCAGCAGAGGCTGTGCCTGTCGTGGAAGCCAGTTCAAACAGCTCAGGAGGCCCACGCCTTGTGCTCACACTTGGCAGGACCGAGCACCTCACCCAGAAATCCACCCCTTGCCAGTCAGAGCAGGCGGGCTCTCGTGACTGACTCCCTACAGCAGAGCAGATGTTTGTGTGGGAAGCAAGCCGCGCCCAGCATCTGTCCTGCTCCAGGGGCCCATGCTCACAGACACCGTGGGGGCCTCGGTGGGCAGGGCAGGGCAGACATTGGCCACTGCGGGCACCTCCCAGGAATCTAATTACAGGGAATGGGGGCAGCCTGGTGGGATAAGGAGGGCAGCTGCTCCACAGCTCTGTAATTTTTCCTTCATTAATTTTCTCCATAACTCACATACATGCCATGAAGGTTATCTAAAAAGAGTATGGGTAGACCCATGTCACGTGTAACTGGACAAAAAGAGTGCAGAATGCCTGCTCCTGTGTGGGTGGAAGGAGTGAGGAGCCAGACATTAAGGGCAGAGTAAAACCGAGGGTTCGGAAGAGACCAGGAAGGATTTGGTGAAATCAGACGCACATGGCGAAGCAGTATGTCACTATGAACCCAATTATGGCACATTCGCAGGGTGAGGATGGAGTGACTTCAGGAAGACTTTCTGGAAGAGGTGAGTCCTTCAAAGAGGTGATGTGCACAACTAGGGGAAAGATACAGGAAAAAGAAAGAGCATTAAAGTCAAGGAGCAGAATCAAAGGGGCAAGACTCCAAAATCACATGACTGAAGCCTCAAGACAAGGAGCCTGACTCAAGGAGTCTCCTTCCGAGATGACATCTTAAGGTAGAAAGGGATCGAGAGGGAAAAGGCCAAGGTCTCACAAAGGACACCAACCCTGGTTTGCAAACCATGCCAAAGCAACCAGGCCTTTCGTTAATGTCATCCAGAGTCCCTAAGACACCTGCACACTCGGTGCATCTAACCCGGTGACACTCAGAATGCACACATGGTAGGTAATGAATAAACAGGTGCTGTCTGACTTAAGAACTGTGACCTCAAACTCATCACCTCTATTGCTTGTGGATGAGCTGAATAAAATAAGAGTTCATGCATCATCCTGGGCAATAGATAACTGTTTAGTTTTTTCATTTGTATGCATATTAGATCACATTTAAATCACTGTATTTTCAGAACATGCAACTGATGAAGTTGGGGGTGGGGTGGAGCCCGTGTCACCCCAGAGCAGGAGCATATGTGAAAACCACATTGTCTAAAAGGGTGGAGATGTCCTCATACCTAGATATTAGACTGACATCGATACCTGATCTAGTCACCTTGCTGACAGTATCTGAAGCAATTATTTTAATTTGAGACTTCATAAGGACAATCAAAAGATGATTGGAGTATGACCCCACCAGGGAAGGCGTTACAGAGTGCAGTAAATAGATTACATAACAAGATTTATCTGCACATGAGTTAGGAATATCTGACTAGGTGTTTCTGGTGTCACCAAGCCTGTGGTGGGCATGAGAAGCAGCCCCTGCACCGTGGTCTGGCCAGATCTTATTTTTGCATCTGTATTCATTGATCCTGTGCACCCTGTTTTTGTGTATTCCACTCTGCTACGTGCTGAAATAGCTTCTTCCTTGAATTCTGGACTTTGACATTAATTGCTGAGAACTCTCGGATTTTAGTCTGCGATCAGGTGAAGGTCACTCTGTTAGTGTCCTGGGGCACTGTAACCAAGCACCTCAGACTGGGAGGCTTAACCCACAGATATGGGCCGTCTCACAGTTCTGGAGACCAGAAGCCTAAAGTCCATGTTCCTTCCTAGAGCTGTGAGTCTTGCCTCTTTTTTTGGCATCTGGTGTTGCCACCAATCCTTGGCATTCTGTGGCTTCTAGACACAACTCTGTCTCAGTCATCACATGGCATTGTCCCTGCGTGTCTGTGTGTTCTGTTATAAAGACACCAGTCATACTGGATTAGGACCCACCCTACTTCAGCACGACCTCATCTTAACTAATCACACCCACAAAGACCCCATTTCATTACCTGCACATACGGTTCTATTTTCTGCTGCTTCTAATAGATGCCTCAATCCATCTGAGGCTCAAATTCAGGAAGACTCCCTCTCTGCCAAGGTACCCTGTCCACCAGTCCCTGCCACAGCTGTTGGATGTTAGAAGAGGACATCGTTCATACTATACAACCCTGTGACAAGAGGTGGCATTTTGTGTCTTCACACACACCCAAATATTGACACTAGGCTCTTGGCAGGAAAATAACAATGTCTAGACTGAGCCTGTTTAACAGTCTCCCCGGAGAAGGATCACCAGATTTAGCAGATTAAAATACAGGACACCCAGGTAAATTTCAATTTCAACAATGAATAATTTTTTAGTATAAATCTGTCTCAAGCAATATTTATGCTATAAGTACTATACTATAAGTATTATATACTTATATATTATATACTGTAAGTATTAAGACAGACTTATACTATAAAAATCATGAAATTTAACTGTAACTGGGTGTCCCATATTTTATGTGGAAACCTTTCCCCCTGCTGTGTAAGAATTGTTGGTATGGATCCTGTGCTACTTCCCCACCCCATCCTCTGTCCTCCCTCCATCTCCCCTGCAGGCTGACAGGCGTCCTGTTGGACCCCCATGGGGGCAGGACCATCTTAAGTTCTGAGGCATGGCAAAGCGAACCCACATGGAACTTAGAATTTGGAGCAGAGAACTCCCAGCTCACCTAGACATTTCCAGTTTTACATAAAACTGTTTCAGAGTACTTATGTCATGGTTTTTTAATTTGATGTTCATTTCCAAATTGCTCTGACAGCTCTCCAAGGACTGGCCAGGAGGATCCTCCTCAAACCCTCCCTTCTGATGGGAACAACGTTCTTGTCTGGGGTCCTTTCTCCTTGCCTGCCCTATACATTTCATGCAGCTGGAGGTGGCTTCTCAGTGGCCCTGGGACTGCCTTGGGTCAGCAGCTGGCAAGTGCAGGCTCTTCCTCTTGGCCCCTGGACAGCGAGATGGCCTTCTGGCCTGGCCCTCCCCTCACAGCCCCCTCCACCTCCCAGGGCCCCGCTGATTGCTCCCCCTGCCCAGCCAGGCAGTCGGGAGACTCAGGGCCCGGCTCGGACCACAGTTCTGCCTTGGGTTCCAGTCCAACTTGTGCAGCTTCTGCCCCTCCACCCCACTGGTGCTCCATTTAAAAAGGAGGTAGAAATGTCTCTTTAAAATTAAGTCTTTTGCAACTATGAGAAAGTGCATTTTCTAGAACTGCAAATCTGCTTGCTAATTTCCAGGATAGTTCTGCACCCATTCTTGACTTTCCCATCTGCCTGTCCCTTCTTGAAGCCACACCCACCCACCACTCGGCAGTGTTCTCTTGGCTCAGAGAACTGACCACTGAACTCTCCTGGAAAGTGGCCCCACCCCCACCCCCACTGGGCTGGCAGTGGCTGTTTTCCTTGCCTCAAATCATCACTGGCAGGTTGGAATCTGATAAGTCTCCCTTCCCCAGCCGGGGTCAGGAGGAACCTTTGTACCTGTCTGACTTCTAGCAGGAATCTCTCAAAGCACAAGGAAAGCTGCAGGTGCCCGAGCCCATGGGTGCAGACAACAGGTGTGGTCTCAGAGTACAGAGCTGCAAAGGGGCTGCCAATAGGGGTTGGTGGGCACAGAGGTCAGTAAACATGAGACAGGTAAGTGGCAATACACACCGAAAACTGTCCGCCATTAAGTTAACTTGTCTTGCTATCAGCCGAATGCCTGTCCTTGGAGATGGGGAACCTGTCCAGTTGGTTGCCTGGAACTACCCTGAGCCTAGAAGCAGAGTCCTGGGTCTCCACCCCCAGCAGAATTGGGGACGTTATCTGAGCCTCTCTGTGACCCCTGACACTCTCTCTAGCCATCCTCTCCCTCTCGGGATTACTGGTCTCTCTGTCAGAAAAAAAAAAAAGAAAGAAAGTGATTAAAGTGGTAAGTATAATTGAAAGGCTTTCTTCTCAACTAGAAAAATTGTATCAACATCTCTGCACATAAGCCTGGGCAGATGAGGCTCTTGAATGAGTAGATAACTCCTTTCAACAGACCACATGCTGGCATGGCAGTCATGCGGTCTGAACACCAGGCTGGTGTCAGACCAGTAACATCACAAAAACAAAACCTCCAAGAAAACGAACATACGCTTAGCATCTGCAGGGGATTTGTTTGTTTATATCAGGATCCCATGCCCCTTTCATGTCCTGCTCCAAAAATGTCCATGCTGAGGCTCAGAGGCAGAGCGGCACCGAGCAGGGTTTGGACAGGCTGTTCATCACCTCCCGCATGTTCCTCCTGAGCTTCTTAATCTATGCCTTGGGAGCCTAGCCCTTTCTTGAGGGTACTTTTATGGAGCAAAGATGCACAAAGAGTAATCACTGGGTCCCTGCCCTCTGCATTTTCTAGAGAGTAATTCTATCAGGCAGCTGTGAAACGGTTCTTTTCTGCTCATCATTCTTCTTTCCCAGGGCTAGGCCTAAATCCACTGAAAAGGCTAAAAACTGCTATTTTGTTGACCTTTTCTGATCCACTGGGGGAGATTCATTTGGTCAAGGCCCTGCAAGAGAGAGGCCTGCTGGAATCAAGGAGCTGGACCATTGCTCCATGCAGGAGAGAGCTCCTGCACACACAGCCACAAGGAAAGAATGCACCTACATCGCACCCAGGGCCCCCTAAAAATGGAGGCGTTCTGTCTGCAATAAACCTGGGAAAATGCTGGCAGGGATAGCACCTTTGGAAACTGGAAGTATAGGGCTCTCAAGACACAGCCTAGCTCTGTGTACACTAGCCTCCACAGACATCAGAGCCGGCACTTTCAGGAAAGGGGGCTAGTCAGGACAATGCCTTCCTGTATTTTCTGCTGGGTGAGCCCAGGAGCGCGTGAACACCTGATCACCTGAAACAGGTGGTTACTCCCCCATTTCTGACTCTCACACAGAACCCTCTTTGCCAGTAGGAGAGAGTGTGTGTGCATTGTACATGTGTGTGTGCATGTGTGCTCATGCATGTGTAGTCAAAGGCTTTGGGACCCAAATGTGGCCTTGAGCCTCTCTGCTGCGCAGCATGTCCACTTTGAGGGGAGGGTTGGTTGATCAGAACATGGAACCAGAAGCTTGAAATGCTGCCCATCCACACCCAACCCCTACTCTGATGTAGGGGTCACAAAGAGTGTTTCATTTCTCTGTGTTTGTTTTTCCTTCCATCTACAAAAATGTAGAAGTAGCGAAAAGCATGAGACCAAAGGCTTATGATTACCTGAAAAGAGGGTCATTGGAATTGACTAAAGTCAGTGAAATGCTTTGAAGATTCATGGGCCCATATAAACATTAATTTGTTAGGAGGTTTCTCCTAGGACCTGAAACAGAGCACAGAGGACTTGCATATAAAATGCAGCCTGGAGTCCTAGGCTTTAATTAATGTCTATAAAGGTCTCTTTACCAGACTCGGCTGATGTCAGTGCAGGAGGGGTGGAGCGGAGCTGCTCCAGCGCTGTTTCCTTTAGATTGATCTGTCCTTTGGAAACAATGATTGCATGTGAAGCCAGAACACCAGGGTGAGGAGTTCATGACAGTCCCCAAAATGGGGAGACCAAATGGAGCCCCTTTTGGGGGCTCAGACTCCCTTGGAGGGAACAGGGCAACAAAACACCTTTGTGCACCATCACCTGCAGCCTGCCTATTCTTTGCCATCTGCTTTAATGAGGGTGCATCATGAGCTGGATCGGCAACCACAGCCTTTCCAAGGGCCATTCCTAAGGACCTGAGAGCTGGAGCACCCCATCTTTCCACAAAGCCGGGTGCTTCCTGCAGGCACACACTCACGCTTGCTGATAGTGAAAGGGATCCAGCTGACCTCAAAAACCTCTCCGTGAATAAAATTAAACCAAATTAACAAGACTTCACAAGAAGCCCCAGTTCTGTCAACCAGGAAATAGCACAGCCTAGTTGTGGTCCAAGGTTCCCCGGTGAGCTGGCAGCGACAGGCTTTGTGGGATTGTCTCCATCTTCCAGAACACTTGCCTTCATGTCAGAATGTGGCCGTGGAGGAAGGGGGTTAGGAAACCCAGCCGGGAACAAGGAGAAAAGTCGGGAACCAGTAAGCAGAGGGTCACAATCACATTTGAATTTTAGAGTATTTTAGGTAAAGCTTACATGCTCCATGCAGGTCTGTAAACATTGCACAAGCGGTACAAATGGTGTGCACCCTGCCTGTTGTGATGGGCCAAACTGGGCCCCTCCCAAATTCAAATTGAAGCCCAACTCCTGGCACTTCAGAAGGGGGCTGTACTTGGAGGCAGGGATTAAGTTCAAGTGAGGCCCTTAGAGTGGCATTAATCCAATCTGTGTCCTTGTAAAAAAAGGAGACTTAGACACACAGAGGGACACCAGGGACGCACGACCATGTGGGGATACGGGAAGACAGCCACCTCAAGTCGGAGAGAGCCCCCAGGAGAAACCACCCCTGCTGTCCCCTTGGCCTCACACTCCCAGCCTCCAGAGCTGGAGAGAACAAATCTGTGTTCAAGCTCCCTAGTTTGCAGCATTTTGTTGGGGCAGCCCTAACAGAAGGACGCAGCTACCTTCAGAGAGTCATAGGCCACAGCATTCCCACCTGCCTGGGAATCTCAGGCACCGTGCCCCCAGTTGGGGCCCTGCATGCATGGCACCAGCCCCTGGCTCCCTGACACCAGCTCAGGGCCACGACTTCACAGCTCCAGCAGCTGAGCGGACAGTGCAAGGCAGTGAGAAAAACACTCACCTAAGATGTCACTTCTGCCAGGGAGCCTTCCCTGATTGCTGCTCCTTCCTCTGGGCTGGGCATCCTGTACCCCTCCTCAAGCCTCTCAAAGAATCCCAGAGTACCATGTATAAGCCATTTTTGGCACTGTATAATTCCCCGACTCCCTCAGCCCAGCCCCAGGAGGCCCCAGCCCGGTGTTTTTTCTAATCCCGTGTCCCTACACCTAACCCAGCTCCTGACACAGGGTGTGCCAGGTTCTTTCATCCACCAGCTATCAGCTGACAATGACCTGCAGGCCCTGGGGAGAGAGCAGCAGCACACAGGCCTGGTCCTTGCCCAGCCGACATACCAGGTGAGGAGGCAGCCAAGCCCACAGGCCAGCCCCCGTGGTCTTGCCTGTGCCATCCTGGGAATGTCCAAGGCACGTGGGCACACAGAGCCAGGCCCCTAACCCATTAGGATAGTCAAGGATGGCCCCGCCCCACAGGGCCCCACAGAAGCAGCAGCCCACTGAGGATCAGGACATGGCCAGGCAGGGTTGTGAAGAGTATTTTGCCTTCCAGGGGCCCCTTTTTCAAAAGACGGCCAGTCTGGCCTCTGCTCCGGGAAGTCTCCAGCCTGCAGCCACGGGGATGAAGACAAGCTTCTGCCTGAGCGGTGAGTAAGCAGCACCATCTGGCCCCTGGATGTGAGGATTCTGCATGGCTTTTGGAGATGGAAAAAATTGTCACATTGCTGGAGTTTCCTTGGCTGCAGTGAAGAGCCCAGGCTAGGGGATATTTGTTCCAGAAATCAGTGGAGCTGGGGAAGCCAACAAGGGTAACCTGAAGCCTTCCAAACAAAAGGAGAAAAAGGCAGAAAAATCCAGGAAATGGTCATTTCCAGTTCCCACAGTCAGCCACCTCATCAGGGCAGGGACTTAGTTTACATACCTTTGTGTTTGCAGATAGCATCAACAAGTGTATTTGGCATATGTTGTAACAGAAATACATAATGGTTGGCTTTCAGGATTTCTTTAATCAGGTGATGTAAAATTATTAAAATTCAAGGAGTATTTGGAGTTCTAGATGCTATAAACATGAAAAAAAATCTTTCTAGAATAAAATTATCCCACAAACATGTTAAACATTCTAGCAAAATTCTAGAAAATGAACACAGCACTGAGGGTGTGGTGGGAGGATGGTGTCTGCTGCCTGGCTGAATCAGAGACTCAGTCAATCACAGGCACTCAGCAGGTATTTGTTAAATAATTGCATGAATGAATGAATGCAGGCAGGGCTAGGACTGGTACATTTAAATTCACATAATGATGAATAATTATTCATAATTAAAAATGAATAAGCTTCAGTTGTGGCACAATTTATTATTGACACCCTAAGTTCTGAACTGCAGCGCATTCTGCATTTTCTTCTCCTTATTGGCTGTCCTGAACGTCCTAATAAATAAAACAGGCTGCTTCCACACAGGTAACTCCTGGCAGCTGTCTTTGCGCACACTGCTGCTCATAGCCGTTCTCTCACCTGGCCCAGAAGTCTGCTAAGCCAGCCATCTGCCACGTGTCTTGATCTGGGTAGACCTGTAACCTTTCTCAAAGAGCTTTTCCTTGTCATGGTGAGCACTTCATAACATATATACTTGTCAAATCACTATGTTGTACACTGGAAACTAGTATGTTATATGACAACTAGACCTCACCTAAAATATTTAACAGTAAAATAGAGAGCTTTTCATTTTATCTCACCAACTGTGTGTATTAGTCCAGGCATCCTCTCTCACACACACACATGCACATGTATGCAAAAGCATGCACACACATGATCCTTTAGCAATGCCCACATGTGAACACCCACACTCATGGACCCTGTCTGAGGAAACTGCAGCCCTCACCTCTGAGAAACAGGCAAGTCTGGGGACCCCCTGATGACAGCCACCACCCGAACAGGCTCAGGGTTTCCTCCCCAGTCCAGAGCTTTCACCTCCTGTGCTGGGCAGGGAGCCGTGCATTCCAGAGAGATGGGCTCCAGCCTGGCCTTGACTCCAGGTAGATCTACTCTGTGGTGAGGTTCAGACACTGGGGCACAGCAGATGAGTGCAGGCTCTGTCCCAAGGCCTAGAGGGCTGCATCTCAGAGGAGCACAAGCCCCCCAAAAGCCTTCTGAGGAAATGCCGTATTATATATATATATATATATATACAAAGAGATCTTTGACTTGCCTTCTGGGTAACTGGGCTTTTCTTCCAGAAAAAGATCCCAGATGACTTACTAATCACAAATGCTAATATCTTGCTCATTGATAGGATTAGATCGCATATGTGAAAAGGGGGAGACCTGCAGAACTTCGTACGTGTGCACACTCACCCTCTCCCTCTCCTCTCCCTGTCTCTCTCCCCATCTCCCTCTGCATCTTTCTGTCTTGTGTCTGTCTCCTTATCTCTCTGTGTCTGTCTTTGTGTTTCTCTGTTTCTGTGTTGCTCTCTCACAAGCACGCGCACACACACACACACACACACACACACACACACACACACACACAGTATGTCTGACCCCACCCAGCCCGTCAGGAGCCCAGGTCACTCAAACACCATCCCCCTCTCCTCCTGCCCTCCGAGGGCACTAATGAGGTGGAGCTGAGCTGAGCTGACTGTTAGGACACCCCACCTCAGGCAGATGCTGGCTGAGGGGAGGGAGTGGAGAACCAAGCCATGTGTGTGGCAGGGTGCAAGGCCCTGAATGCTGGCTCGGTCCATGCTCCCAGGTCAGAGGGCAGGAGAGGTGGTACGGAGGCCCTGCTGTCCTGGCTGCAGACTAGGCCGGGGGCCTTGCAATGCTGCTCATGCAAGGCAGGCGCCCCGAGAACAGCTGGTCTGCTGAGGCCAAGGCCAGTAGGGGCGGCTTGGGCCTGTGTGGTGAGCAGGTCGGAGGAGAGACCAGCAAAGATCACTAACCAAGGAGGGATTTAGAAAACCTTTCATTCAGCCAACACTTGCCATCGGGGCACTTCTCTATATCCAGCACAGATCTAGTAACTGGGGGTGTCAGCAGTGAACAAAATAGAAATCCCCCCTAATGGAGTCCACATGGGGTGGGAGGGACTTTGGAACAGAGGGCAAGCAAGGCAACAGCCTGAGACCCTGGGGGTCAGGGCTTCAGCATTTGGGCTTGGGGTCACGGTTCATCCCGTAACAGTATGGTGGTGGCTGGATGCCTTCACTCTCCATGCTTTTCCACTGCTCTTTGCCCCAGAACAATGGTGGGTGGGTTGCACCCTGCCTGCCACCCTCCACTGGGCCTGTGGGGCAGGAGATTACAAGGAGGAGGGTGTCTGCTGTTTACCCTGGCCCCTCCCTGCTGCCGCCTCTGACCTGTGCTTCCACGAGCACTCTCTCCTGGCTCTGCTGACGGGAGCTGCTCCTTCCCTTTGTCCTCCACACCAAGAGTTGGTAAGGGCTCCCCACCATTGCCAGTCGTGGGCGCTGCCCCATCCAAAGCCCTGCCCTCAGCTTGGTGATTGGTCCCTCTGTTAAGTTCTCCTCAAATCACCCCATCTCAACGGGCCATCTAAGCAATAAGAGGGCCAGGGCAGGCCTTGCTGAAAGAATCAGAGAAATAAGAAGGAAATTTTAAAATGGTGCCTGAGAAGCCAAGAGAATTTCAAGAAGGCAGATGTGGTCTATGAAAAGAGCTGCAGAGAGTAAGAACTTGGCAAGAGGCTGTGAATTTAGAAAGGCCCCAGCCCCCAGCAGCCACAGGGATGGGGAAACACACCAAAAGCCTTATCTAAGCTGCTATCCACATTCAGGGAATGCTTACTTGTTGACTTAAGGCCCTCGAGACTCCCCAGTTCTGCCTTCAGGACGTATGTGCGAGTGCCCACGCACATGTAAGCCTGCAATTGCAGTTTGTTCAAATACTAAAGATGTGTATCACCCACTTAAAGCCAAACAATAATACTAATCCCCCTTTGAAGGTAAAGCCTTATTTATTAAAGCTACACCTCTCCAAAGACATGTTTTTATTACCACTTAATTTATGATACAATCTCCATATTTTTGGAGCTGACGTGGTGGGAGACCTCCTTTTTAAACATTCTTTCTTTTTTAATAGACTTTATTTTTCAGTGCAAAATTGAGTGGGAAGTACAGATGGTTCCCATATAACTCCTGCCCCTGCACATGCACAGACCTCCTAACCACGAATGTCCCCCACCGTAATGTCCATTTTTAAAATATATTTTAACCCATCTAAACAACCATAGAATTTTCTCAGTATCTTCCTGACAACAAACAGCATTCATATGTGCCTACTGGCTAAAAGTAAGAATCAAAAGATTAAAGACTCTTTCACAAATAGTTCTGGAAGTTGAAAGTCAGGCCTATGATAAAGTGTGAGGTCTCCTGGCTCTGCCTTGGCCTTCTGCCCTCGTAACCAAGCTGTATACTTCAGTGGTTTCAGCTGCTTACTTTCTAAGGCGGAACAATTGACTTAAGCACATCACGGTGCCTCTGGTACACCTGGCAGACAATGAACTAGAATAGGTGAAGGCCTTCCCTCCCCGTGGAGACAGAATAGGATAGACGCCCAGTTATGCATAATATAGAAACATCTTTGTCTAAACATAACATTGTTCAGCCAATTACAGAATCAAGTTGCTTTCCCTCAAAGAAAATTTTCAAAGAAAGTAAGTACTTTAAAGGACAGTGGGGTCTTACAGCTCAACTTGCCAGCCTTCCAACTGCAGCAAAAATCAGAGGCCAGCTTCGAGAATGGAAGGGACTAGAATAGCCAGGTCTCCAAAGAATGTACAGATGACCAATAAGCACCTGAAAAGACAATCAACTTCACTGGTCACTAGGGAAACAAATCAAAAGCACAATGCAATACCACTTCCCCCATTAGGATGGCTATTATTAAAAACCCAAACAGAATGGGAAATAACACATATTGGCAAGGATGTGGACTGGAACCTTTGCACATTGCTGGTGGGAATATAAAGCAGTGTGGCCACTGTAGAAAACAGCATGGCAGTTCCTCAAAACACTAGACATGGAATTTCCATATGACCCAGCAATTCTGCTTGCGGGTATATACACTAAAGAATTGAAAGCAAGGACGCAAACAGATATTTGCACATCAACGTTCCTAACAGTCAAAAGGCAGAAGCAACCTAAACGTCCATCAGTGGAGGAATGGATAAACAAAATGTGGTCTACACAAACAATAGATATTATTCAGCCTTAAAGAGGAAGGAAATTCTGACACATGCCACAGTAAGGAGGGACCCTGAGCCCACGCTGAGGGAAATAAGCCAGCCACAGAGGACAAATACAGTGTATTCCACTTATATGAGCTACCCACACAAGTGGTCAGGTGCATTCAGACAGAAAGGCGATCAGAGGTGAGCAGGGCTGGGGCAAGGGGGAGGCAGAGTTAGTGTGCAGTGGGGGCAGTTTGAGAAGATGGGAAAGTTCTGGAGACGGGTGGTGGGGATGACTGCACGCAATGTGATGTGCTGATGCCCCTGAACTGTGCACTCCAGAATGGCTAAAGTGATAACTTCCATGTTGTATGTATTTTACCAAAAAAAAAAAAAAAGGCTCAGAGGGCAGCAGCCTATGGTGCACAGTCTTCCCTTAGCCCAGTCCCATCAGAGCAGGGCGGGGGCAGGAGGGCTCCTGGGGCAGAACTGCAGGGGACAGAGGCTTCAGGTGGGACGTGCTGGAGGGAGATGTAGCCTCCCCTCTCCCTTCTCTCCCCCGTGCTCACACCTGGCTAAGTGGTGGAGCTGGCCCTGACCCAGAGACCCTCGCCCCCCCTGCAGGCAGTCACCGCTCCCCTGCAGTGCGAGGACACCTGCTCAGGCTGGGCTCAGGTCAGGCACAGCACCTGCCCCTCATTTGTTCAGGTGCAAACCTTTGTTTCAGGGGCCTTTGATTTTCCTGAGCAAGAAAAAGTCAGACTAGAGAAAGATATTGACACTAATGTAGAAATATAGACACACTTTCTGCAAGAACCCCTCACATCACACTGTATCCTCGTCCCAGATCTCAGGCACTGAGCCACACAGCCTCTATAGCCAGTGTCCACACACAGGTGAGGTTGTGCATGAGGAAGAAGAACAGGGCGCAGCCGGGTCCCCAGTTAAATGTGGCATCACTGTAGGCTCCCGCTGCAGCCCTAGTGGAGATTAGCACTTATAAGAAAAGCCTCATTCCCAACCCCATAAGGTTCTCCTTGGAATATTCTAGACAGGAATGGAGCTGAGGCTAGGAACCCAGATGCTTTGGACGGGACAGGACCATCCTCATTCATGAGCTCTGTTCTTCCCTGTGCCAGGATCCCAGGGGCTGATGACCACCTTACCTTTAGGGACCTCAGAACAAGGAGTCTAAACAGGGAGTCCTGTTTCCAGCTCCTCTGAGGCCCTCCTGCTGCAGGGGAGGAAGCCCAGCCCCTGGCGGCCAGCCTCCATTCGGCAGCCCCTCCTATTCTTGGAGGTCAGGCTCACTCGCTGACCCTGGTTCCCCTGCAGGACAGATGGTTCAGCCTGGAATGGCCAGAAGGACTCTTCTCTGCAACCTGAAGCCCCACGTGGGTTAGAACTGAGGTGGGGTATGGGTGGCCCTCTTAGGAGACACACAAACCACCAGGAAGGTGGGGACAGCATCGTTCACTGCTCCCTCATTTACTGTGGACCAAAGGCCGCCGTCATCACTACCCCTGTGGCCCAATCCACAGGTGTCAGGCCCAGCGTGTGCCAGCAGGTGTTGGCCGGCTGGTTTCCCGTGCAGACCTAGGTCACTGGGCTGCAGAATGGACAGTGAGCAAACCAAGCCCCACCCCAGGATCACAGGCTTCTCTCCAGCACAGACACCCACACTGGCAGAGGGGCTGCCATGCTCTGTGACATGGACATGGACCCTGGTGGTGACACTGTGGTCCTCCCTCATGGCTGCAGAATCTAAACGGAGAATCCTAAAACCCACTCCGTCAGACCTGTCCAGTGACCCTGCTGTCCTCTGAGGGGTACTGCCAAGCCATCCACTCAAAGCCGATCCCAGGGAATTAAGACATTTCCAGAGAGGGCCCAGCTGCCCCCAGCAGACCTGCCCTGTGCTGCCTCAGGACAGGCATCTGTGTGCCGCTGTGGGCTGGTTCCCCAGCTCCACCCGTCTGCCCGTCTGCTCCTGCTGCTGGCCGCTGCCCTTGGGTGCTCCTGGCCTGTTCACTGTTCTGCTCTGAGTCTCTGAAAGTTGACCCTATTTACTACCCATTTACCCCTCTTAAAACCCTCTTCCACAGCCCACCTGATAGAGTCCCTTCCTGATGTCTTCCCTCTGGTCCCTGACCACCAGCCTGATCACCCATCCCAACCTGGGTGCCCAAAACCCTCCAGTCCTCCAAGACCACCTCCTCCTTGAAGACTTCCCAGTTCCTGAGTATAAAAGTTACCCCTCCTCCTCTCGTGCCCATAAAGCAGGAACTGTTCCCCCAGTATGACTCCTTGTGAGCAACACTTACAATCAAATAGGTATAGATAGATGACAGATGATGGAAATGGATACTAAATAGTTGCGTGCCATCCTTTCTTGTTATTTGAATGTATGATTTCCCAAATTAATCTCCCCCGTGCCCTACCCCTACCTGCCAACCCAGATTCAGAGCACCGATCTCTCCTAGGCAAGCACTCTAAGCACTTCAGAATCACTGTACATTATAGTTTTCGTCTGTCTGAACACAAATTTATATCATATTGTTACTACTCACGTATATATTTGTGATAGGCAGAATGATACCATCCCCCAAATTATGCCCACGTCCTGACCTCTGGAAACTGTGAATTTGTTACATTTCATGGCAAAGGGCCTTTGAGGATGGGATCGGGCAGGGATGGGGGGGCATCTGGGCCCAGTCTAACCACATCAGTCCTGAGAAGCAGACACCCCTTCCCGGCGGTGGGCATGGAGAGGTGTAAGGGGTGGGAAGAAGGCTCAGAGGCGAAGGGAGGCATCACCGGCCAAGGAGCCACTAGCAGCCAGAAATGCAAGAGAACCAATTCTCCGTAAGGGAACACACTTGCTGACACCCTCACTCCAGACCAGGGAGACCGGGGTCAGTGTCCGACTCAGGACGGCCAAGGCTGCAGACAGTAATCCGTGTTGTATGAAGCCACTAAATTCATGGTAAATTGTTACCGCAGCACAGAACAAATACGATATTCTACTGTGTATATGATATTCTTTTGGGTATGTGATAGTCTATGGTGTATATATGTACACGTGTGTACATGCGGCCCCAGAGGTCTTGAGGACAAGATGATGTCTGATTTGCCATCATATCCCTTATAGAGCCCAGAAAGTACCAACACACTGCACGTTTCGTGTATATTTGTGTGATTTCACCTACACATTGGTAATTTTTCAACAACACAGAATATACACTGATCAGGGCAATGGCCATTCCTCAGCCCAGAAAAATGGAAATAGGATGTAAACTGGGAATCTGATGTCCTCATGGTTGCCAAGATTTCTCAGCTAGGAAGAGGCTTTCTGCAAGATACAGCTCAAATCAGGCCACAAGAATTGCCTCTCTGGCCTGTAATTATTTCATTTGATAATGATGACCTAAAACCTAGGCTGCTGCCTGGGGACAGCCAGGGCTGCCCGGTCTCAGTGTCATTCCAGGGTCTTGTTCCCCAACAGACCCGACGGACCCCTCTCACAGGTGGGAGAGCAGCTACAGTGGCTGAGCTGCAGGATATGGGAAGACGGAGGGAGGGTCCTCCCCTGCCCCCACCAGGTGGGGTCTGTGGTGGGTGGGAGGGAGGGACCTGGCAGACAGCTGCCAGGTGCCTGGATGCTGCAGAGGAGACTGGGGCTGGGAGGGGAGGGCGTCCCCAGGGAGAAGACTCCCCCCTCCCCCCAGAGACTCTGATCCTGACCCAGTGGCCAGGACAACGGGGTTCCCTGCTGAGTGTCCAAAGACACCGCATCTGATGGTCCGGCCCAAACCAGCTAGGCCAGGGGCATGACAGCACAGCGGCCCTAATGACCCCCACAGCTGACCAAAACTGACCTGGGGTCAGGGATAAAGAAACACTAAAACAATAAATACAGAGAAAAGCCCTTGGGCTGATTAAGCCAATGTGATAAGATGTTTCCTTAAACAATTCCTGAAATGTTGTCCAAGACATCCTTCATCTGATTAACAAACACTGGTTGCAGAGTAAGTATGGAGCAGGAAGCAAGGACCTAGAGGTGACATTTCCAGTCTAGAAGAAGGAAGAATAACTAAGGTTTCTCTGGAATAAAATCTGGCAGGTGTTTCACATATATCATGCCACTAATCTCTACAGCAGCAGAAAAGGTATCAGCCAGGATGCTTATGCTACAGAAGAAAACATGGAGTCTTGGGGAGATGCAGATATTCACCCAGGGTCAGTGACTAAGTGCATGACCCTGGGTCATTCAGTGGGCAAGTGGAAGGACTGTGCACCAGCCCCACCCTTCCACTTCCTTCTGCCCCCCGACTTTGGGCAGCTTGATTGCAGGCTTGGGCGGCAGTCGGGTATTGCGTCAAGAACTGGAGCTCTGGAACCACACTGCCTGTCTCCTGCTTATTCTTCTCTCTGCCTCAGTTCTCTCATCTGTAAAATGAGGATAATACAGGCATCACATGATGAGTGGCATGATATGTGTAAAGCACCTGTCAGATTATATTCCCAAGAAACTTGAACTAAAGTTCTTTGCAACTCAAGGTGGCTGTCCTACAGGGAGCTGATCATGTGGTCGTTAAGCACCCAGGGTCCAAGGAAGGAATCCCCAAAGGAAGATAACTTCTGCACCCTGCCGAGGAGTCTCCTGCATGTGGTATTTCTAATTTCTGGACATTGCTCTTTGGTTTCTCCGTTGTTCTAAAGGGCTGATACTGAAACTATTTCATCGCTCTGTGGCCCTGCTCAGAAGCTTCTGTCAGGAGATAATATCTTCAGAGAAGGAGTCATTTTCTAGAACCTCAAAGCCCCAGAAATACTGGAGGCCTTCTTAGAAACAAGGGTGAAAGGTCAGCATGATGCACTTAGCCGGAATGGTCATGTTTGTCCCCCTGGTCACATTGCCGCATTAGGGGCTACAAGGGACCTGATTCTGGGCTTGCGTGGGGTCCCTGGGACAGCCTAATGCCTGAGGGCATGAACCGCCCCCTTGGGAGATGAGGACCGATTCACAGAGATATTTGAGTTAAGGGCCACAGCTGGGCTGGGCTACAGGAATCTGCCAAACAGCTACTCTGTTACCAAGGAAACCACAGTGTCACTGCAAGGTGTGGTGGCTGCCATGTGACAGGCTCGCAGATGAGACGGTGTTCTCACGCCTACATGCCCTCACCCCGTCCTCCAGCAGCCTTGCCCAGCGTGCCCATGTGTGCCTGTCACCTGCTGAAGAAGGTGGCTCAGGCCTTGAGGTCACATCATGAGGGACAGAGCTGTGACAGCGCAGGTCTCCAACACCAGCCTCGTCCGCAGAGGCCTCCCCAGGCACTGGGCCATCAGGGTCACCACGGACACCCTCGGGGTGCCATTTCTCTGCGCAGTCCCATCACTTTCCTCTGCACACTCCCCCTCTCCTACTCCCTCATCTGTCAAGCACACACCACCAGCCACTACCGGACACAGAGACAAAGAATCACCACCACGCATGATTCATGTCCAGCTCGGCGTGGGCGGGCAGAGGCCTTGCCTGAGGGGAACCCAGCCAGCGGGGAGACAAGGACTCGGCTCAGACAGCTGCCTACCACTGCTAGAGTGTGTTTCCTTTCCCATCTCAGACACACGAATCCCTGGGTAAGGCTTCCCCCTGTACTTCTTTCCTGCGGCCTCCCAGCGAGGCACCACCAGCCAGAAGTCCTGCAGGCCTGACAGCCACACGGAGGTGTCAGCAGGCCTGCTCCTCTGAAGGCCCCAGGAGGATCCGTCCTGCCCCTGCACCTCTTCCAGCTTTGGGTGGCGGGCGCATCCTGGGGACCCCAGGCCTGTGGCTGCCCCGCTCCAATCTGTCTCATTCTCACAGGCCTCCTTCCTCTGGGTCTGCGTCCCCTCCTTATTAGGACACCATCAATGGATTTAGGGCCCCCAGCCCAGCATCACCTCATCCTGACTAATTGCACCTGCAAAGGCCCTGTTAAGGGTGACCCAGATAAGGTCACAGTCTGAGCTTCTTGGTGGACATGAATTTGGGGGGTTGGGAGAGGCACTATTCAATTGAGTAGCCCAGCGTATCAGCACCTGCACCCACCCCTCAGCCAAGCCTCTCCTTAAAACGAGCAGCGGGAGAAGACCACCCAGCAGCACGGAATGGCCTTCCAGCACCTAGTGGATGCTTCAGGAAGAGGGGGCGGGGTGCCAGCACACCGCCTCTGCCCCCACCACCAGCCCTTTCTTTTGGTGCAGACATTTCATCCTCTCTAGTCACCGTGGCAAAGAGCTAGGACCCTTCCATCTGTGTTACACCCTCCTTCCCTAGCTAACAATCTCCTGGTGTAGTAGAATACAGATGACTTATATTTCTTTTCCATTTATTCAGATATAACACAGCACTCTAAAATTCCCAATGGGAATGGATGAGGGGGTGAGGAGGGTAGGATGCAGGGACACCAAGCTTGACCTAGCCCAAGGGGGGCATAACCACAGCGCTTCCCGGGGCCTGTGCAAAGACACATTTCTGCAGTGTCCATGGCCCCCGCTCCTCAGAGACGCCTTGTACTGTATGGGAAGCGCCTCGCTTCCCAGCCTTGGGTTTCTAAGTCGTCTGCCTCCCGAGTCTGATGATTCTTTACACTGAAAAGACCTGCAACTGGGGTCAGAGGTGCTGGCTGGGCTGCTGGGCTTTATAACCCAGGCAAGGTTCATCCTTGGCCAGCGTCCTCCCACTGGAAATATGGACAGAGGAGGGTGGAAAAGTCAGGTTCATCACCCTAGCCTGTGACAGCCGATGGGGACAGGGGTGAGCTCCCATGGGCTGCATGCCATCCACCTTGTCCCCCTAGGAGGACACGTCATATGCTGTTGAGATGCACACATCGGGTCAGACAGGAAAGGGCCTGAAAGCAGGTAACACCCTCCACTTCGCGGTTCTTTGCAAGGGAAAGTCCAGCAGAACAGGATGGGCTGCAGATCACCCGGGCTGATCTGAAGCCTGTCAGAAGTACAGGCCCTCCCTGCACCTGGCGTAGTCAGACAGGCCGGTCCCCCACCTCACCCACAGGGGCACTTCTCCAGTCACACGCTCCCTCTCCTCTCCTGCCAGACCCCAGTCTCCAGGGACTCGTTCTGCCCTCCAGCGAGATGACACCTGATGACTACAAGGAACACAGTCATCTGTGCAGCCAGCTGCCCCTGCCCCACTCAGTTTGTGCTTGAAACATTTCTCCTTTTTCAACCTAAATTTAGGAGCTACCAGCAGCCTCGCAGCCCAGGAAAGCACACCCCAGAGCCCTGGCCCTCCCATCCTGTCCTGTAAGCTGTAATCCAGCTTCCTGTTCCTCCTTCCGCAGGCGAGCCCCACCAGCCTGACCTGGCTGGCAGAAGGCTCTGTGCCGGCCGACACCAGTCAGCAAGATGCAGAGCCTCGTGGGGACACAGGCTGGCACACGCTTCTCACCGGAGGAACTAGGGCCCGGGGGTGAGCACTGGGCCAGCCACTCAGCCCAGAGAGGATGGGAGAGTCAGGTCCAGGCCCTCCCACCTGCTCCCACTTCACTTCCTCATCACCCTGAAGGGCATGCGAAGCATCAGAAATGCTTCTGTTTGAGAACGATGTTTCTTGACAGGTTGTACTCCATGGGTTGCACCTTTTCAAAAACATGTTTCAATTTTATTTTTTCACTTTAATGATAATAGAAATGTAGAAAGTTACTCTGCATTGGCAAATTTATAATTAGAAGATAGTTTTATAGAATCACACTAACTCTGTTTTCAAATGAAAGAGGGTCCATGATGTTTTCCCCTTTAACTGGGGTCTCTCAAATTTGAAGGGAAGAAACAGTGTCGGAACATCATCTCTAACCCGGTGGTTCTCCAGGTGGGCTTCCCTGACCCACAGCAGCATCGCCCGGAGCTTGTTAGAAATGCAAACTCTTGGACTTCACCCCAGGCCTCTGAATCACAAACTCTGAAATCTGTGTTTCTAACATGGCCTCCAGGGAATTCTGATCTAGATAAACCCTAAAAACTGCTGTGATCTAATGAATATTCAAATTGTCGCATGCGAGCCTGGAATTCTAGCCCATCCTGCCATACAGAACTGGACCCAGGGTGTCCCTGCACATATGCTCACCAGCTACCTGCTTCACTTGGGAACGGGGCTGTTTGACCATAACGCCTCAGATCCCAAGCGGAGCCGGGACCAACCCTGAGGTCTGGGACCTCCGCCTGTCGCCCCACCTGCACCACAGGGTCCTTTTCACCTTGAAAAGGCAATAGGCCCTGGTCGGCGATGAGGGGACAGCTCTGAAGTCAGAGGGTCCGTGAGCTCACCGTTGTCCTTCTGAAACTTTCACGATTGCCAAAATATAGGAACTGCAGACCTGACTTATTGAGAACAAAAGAACTTCTGAACTCCAGTGAACAATGACCCAAATAATCATGTTCCTTGGAAAAGGATATTTTAACAGGAATAACTCTACTTGCAATAATTCGGCCTTTTCGAAGGAAGTAATTACTCTTCCCAACACATCACATCAAAGAGGATTTTTACTTTAAGTTGCTTTAAACTGCTGCTGGTTTCTGTCACCCAGATGTTGAGCTGCACCAACAAAACCTTCTCCTGTTTTCCTTTTCGTTTTCTCCTTTTTCCTCCTCACTTTAGTTTTCAGACGCCATCTGCCCCCACTGCGCTGCTCCACCCACTCCAGTCTCTGCACATCTTCTGCTTACAAAGGGTGAGTTTCCATTTTTTTCATTCTGGAATGTTCCAACAATTGGCTCTCATCTCTATCCTGTGTTCCAGTACTAGATTTTGAGTGTTAACCGTTTTCATGGACCTGTCAATTTTTCCTCAACAAAATACACGTTTGGATGGCGTGATTGATGCCCACCTCTGCCTCTTGAATGGCTGTTTCTCCTCACGTGACCACAATATAGGTTTTCATTGGATCGTTTTTCCTAAAACACTTGGTCTTGGGGATCTGGCCCTTCCAGCCCTGTTGTGTCATCTTAACAATATGCCTGCTACACCCTCCCTACACAGGGTACCTGCCACCAGGCAGCATCTCTGCCCCAAAGAGAACTTAAATCTCCACAAAGACAAGACCTATATTCACCCCAAGTTAAAGTTCAGGCACCCTTGTGTGCTCATTGCATAGTTTACGTAATTCCCATCCTGAGTGACCTGACCTGGGATTGGAAAGTGAAGATTTATGACAAGGGGCTACAGATGCAGGTGTCAATCAAGCATTTGTCTAAAAACTGAACAAGCCCCATTAACTAATTTTCAATAATGTGTAGGCACTATTAGGATCGACAAGACCCAAATTTCTTAAGAGAGTTAGGAATTTCTAACATCTTTTTGACAATCTATACTTTTCCTCAATCAACAAATTTCTGTCACGTCTTCTCAACCAAAAAATGTCAAAATCCTAAGGATCTGCAATCCTATTGCCATGACAAAGAGCCTTCCTTTCCCAGAGTCCCAGCAGCTCCTGGCCTGGGCAGCAGGTGTCTGGGGAAGTTGGGGTGAGAGAGGGGCTTCGGATCCCCACCACATGCAGGCAGTGGGGTGTGGACAGAACCTGGGTGAGCAGATACTAAGTGGAAAAAGGCATTGTTCGTGGCAGGGGACGAGACTGAGGAAGGCGTGCAGACAGCCGTTTGCTTAGGCAAGTTTGACCTCCTGAAACCCAGCGACCTTCCTGATTCTCCAGCACCGCCAGGCCAGCCCAGGTGGGCTGGAGGAGGATGAGGCCCCAGAGCCAGGAGCCTCAGCTGGGGTGCAGCCGGAGCTGGAGGGTCTCCTAGGCCCGGAGCCCATCTGCCATCCTGTCTGGCCCCCTCTCCCACAGAGAGCAGAGTCACTCTTTGGAGAGCTCACTGTGCTTTGGGGTGGGAGGCAGAGATTTGAAAAGGAAGCTGAATCACCTAAAATACTGATGGAAAGACTGAGTTTGCACACATGACAATGTGTTGGGAGGAGTAAAGTAGCTCTTGTTGCCAAGGAAGCTCTTTATTATGCCAATAGAACATTCAGGAGGAGCGGAGGGAGCTGAGGGGCCAACCCACATGCCCCCAAAATAAAAATCTTCATTTTGAACATCCAGCCCAGAGGAGAGGCTCACCATCAGGGCTCCGGAGGGGCTAGGCTGGGATGGGATCTGGTCCCCTCCCTGCACAGAGCATCTCCCTTCCTCCACCTTTGGCTCATTTTGAACCCTCAACTGATTGGATGAGGCCCACCCACATGGGGAAGGCGATTGGCTTCAGTCAGTCTGCAGAATCAAATGCTTGTCTCATCCAGAAATGCCCTCACAGGCACACCCAGAATGGTGTTTAACCAAATACCCAAGCACCGCATGGTCCAGTTAAGCCAGTACATACACAGGAAGGTATGGAGGACTCCAAGCAGCAAGGACCACATGCCAGGCAGGAGTACACGCTGCGCAGGGAAAGGCTGTGCGCTGGTCTGGGGGCCCTGCGAGATGTTGCCTGGAGATGTAAGTCACCCACATGGGTGTAGCACTAAGGTGAGAAGTGGGTAAAGCTGGGGTGCCACTGGCATGTGGATGGGGCCCCAGAAAATCATAAATTTGAGGAAAGAGAGGGCCAGAGTAAAAAGACCCCCTAGGACCCAGGCCTGAGGAATCCCAACGTCACCCAGGCCCCCAGCCCTGATGAACCCAAAGTTACCCAGTTCTTTCCTGTGAGGAACCCAGTGTTACCCAGCCCCAGCCATGAGGAACCCCAGTGTTACTCAGCAGTTGCTCTGAGAACATCTGGAGTCAGAGCAGACAGGAGGATGCAGGCAGTAGAACCCCAAGGAGAAGCGTGCCTGGCCCAGGTGGGACCCAGCCCCCCCGGAGGCCCTGGTGCCCCGAGCCCACCTATGTGCTGGCCCCCCACTCACCTGCTGGCTCACCGCACAGTATGGCTCTCAGGGACAGCGAAGGTGTGTCACTCACTTTAAATGTGTTTGATATTATTTTTAAACCTCCTCCACTAGTTTCCTAAATAAAAGTATGAGTAAATGAGTGTGCCTTGGTCTCTGTGCTATCCTCTCGCTGCATGAACAGCCCCACAGCTGCTGGGACCTGCCCTGCTCCCCGCACGAGCTCAGCCAGACTTCCTCTGACCGAGGATTCTCTTGCTGAGAAAGCAAGATCCTAACAGTTCCGTGGGCCTTTCCTGGGAACCGGTCTACAGACAGATTCCTGCAAGCCTCAGGGTAGGGTTGTGGAAGTGCCCACCGCAGCCAATGTGAAATCCCCCTCTCCGGGCCCTGCTACCTCCCCATGGCCCCACACTTGGTTTCAGGCAAGGCAAACCCACTCCCTTCATACCATGTGCCCATGAGCCAACATAGCATGAGACTGGAGCCCATCTACCAACAGAATTTGTTCTCCCATGTGAAGTGGTGTGTACTGCAGGGCCCTTGTGTAGAGAAGCCCTGAGTTTATTATCACAGCGATGGTCCTCGGGCTGTTTGGGGCACTCCAGTTCTGGGAGTTGCCTTTAGGATTGGGTTTATATATGCCACGCTGCACACACACATGCACACAGACACACTCTCCAACACTCCCACAGGCTCACACTCTCATGCTCACATGCACACTCACTCCTGCACATGTGGCCACCAATGCTGGTGGCACCCCACTTTAGCCTACAATGTGTCTGCAGGAGATGGGGGCCCTCCATGCACATGTGGAGATGGAGAGCAGCTCCAGGGCAAAGCCTCCAGGAGACAAGTTATATGACCCTCCAGAAGCAGCAGCAATAAAAAGCAGGTGTTGCTCTGGGGCCGTGACAGCTCTCCACTCTCCCCCGCAGGGACACTCTTTATGGACATGGGAGTCCAACAGCATCTGCCCCAACCTTGTCCCTAGAAACACACAGCAAGCAGATGCAGGGGTAAGAAGGAGAACAGACTTTGTGCCACTAGTTACAGAAAGAGCCACACATTCCACTCATGTCAAGGCCGTCCACTTGCAAAAAGGCATGTGTGCACCATTACTGAGCGTGTCTGAAAAGTTGTACACAGTAATCTTCAAAAATGAAAACAGTCACGGGATTAGAGTGGTGGATTTGGTGTGTTCAGAACTTTTTTCTCTGATGCTGTCATCTCACACTGTAAATACACTTTGAATGAAAGGAGAAATGCTAGCTCATTTCCTTGGTCTTTTCGTGTGGTCGTGTGGTTGCGGTGTCGCACCCTGGGGCTGAGGCTCATTCCAAGCTCCTGCTGAATGTCGTCACCCAAGCATCCCAGGAGACCCTGCTTCCAGAGGCAGAGGCGTCCGGCCCTCACGTCACCTCACAACATCACCGCAACATGTCTTCCAAGAAAACCGAAACAGCCAACTTGACTACTAACATCCAGATGCATTTCTTGGATACACATGGATGAGCCACACCAGCCTCAGCAGAAGTGTGCACTCTGCTCACTGTTGTGGTTTTTGCTTTCCTGGAAATTTTACTTTGTACATACTTGGGCTTAAGTCATTCCACAATATTAGTAAGCAAAGTTGACTCACACACGTGTCACCACATACATTCTTCCTCCTGGAGCAAAACTGCCCAGCGTTGCTGAGTTAGGGGTGCCCGGTCAGAGCCAGCAACTGTGTCAGCACCAGGACGTTTTCCACTTACTCTCCCGCCAGCATCTGTTGGTGAATTTCACAGCCTCAGAATCCCACCACATCTCTTGTTTCCTTCCAACATGTGGAATAAGCTGTGTAGGGGAATAAAATTAGCCACCCCAGGCTGTATCTCTTTGGCATATGGATTAATTTAGGCTGATTATTTTCAAGAAACAGAAGACTCAAGGCATTTTCTCTAACTGCCTAAAATAATTTAGACGGAGGACCTGCCCCAGGAAGTGAGCTATTGCCATAAGCGCAGTATAACATGAACTGGGTGTGGTACACAGGTGGCCACCTAGCAGGGCCTATTTGATCAAAGTCCTCTCTGTGTCCCATTGTTTCTGATGGCCCAGCAAATATTTGTTTACCAAACATTTACTCTTTCCAATTGTTCCCGTGAATTGCCTTCCTTCCCATGCAACCCAGACCCTTAACCACTTATCCTGAGTCTGGAATGACGTGGACCACATTTGCCTGACCTCTTTGGAATTTCTAGTGGTTTTGTGGATTCCCTGTATGTAACTAAATTTTATTTTGTCCTGTTAATCTGCTTCATGTCAATTTGATTTGTAGACCAACTAGGAGAACCTTGACAATAGAGGAAAATGTTTTCTTCCCCAGCAGCTGTGATCTCCATCCAGCCCCACTTTTGGAGACTAACCAGTTTCCTCAACCCATGTGCTCTCTCACTGAGGTTCTCTGGAGCTGCTTTTTTGGACCTTCACCCAAAAAAAAAAAAAGAAAAGAAAAGAAAAGAAATCCTGTTAAGATGACCTTTTAACCCCACGGCAGAAGCCAGCTGTGCTCAGCAAAACCAAGATAACAATGTTCTAGAGAACTCAGTCTTCCTGGCCTGTGAAGGGCTGCACAGAGGCTGATCAAACGGAAGAGCTGGACAAGCAAGCCTCCATCTGTGGATGGACTGAGCTGTGGCAGCTGTGCCCAGTCATTCACCTCCTTTCCTCAGTTTAAAGAAACACAGAAGAAAAAATACCCGCGAACAAACACCCAGGCTTTGCTGCAAGGTCCTCCCCTATTGATGAGGGTTTGTCTGTTTGTCTTTCCTGTGCCTCCAGGGAAGGGAACTGATCACGAGAGATTTTATCCAATGGAAGCTCTGGGAGAAATCAACCACAGGAAGGGCTGTGGCTCTGAGGGGAAGGGAGCTCTATTACAGTGCAGGCGGCATGATTATTAACATGGTGGTGGTGATGCCTTCCTAACTACAGGGTGACTCCAGCATCAACATCCAATCAAAGATAATCACAGGTTGAAGGGGACAAGGATGGCTTGCCCTTGACCGCATTCCTATCCCATCAGTGAACTCTGGGTAGCTGCTTGACTTTGCAAAGTCTGACATCAAGACTTTTCAAGAAAGTCTTTCTTGAAGAGTGTTCTCAGCTTTTCCCTGCCCTTTGTCTACCACCTCCCACCTGACCGAGGCAAACTTCTCTGCAGAGGTCACCGGAGACACATGTTGGAAGTTATTTAAGGAAGTTGTGTCCATCAAGCTTAAAAATACTCTTTCCACTGGAGCTAGAGGGTATTATGCTCAGTGAAATAAGCCAGGCAGAGAAAGACAAGTACCAAATGATTTCACTCATATGTGGAGTATAAGAGCAAAGAAAAACTGAAGGAACAAAACAGCAGCAGACTCACAGAACCCACGAATGGACCAGCAGTTACCAAAGGGAAAGGGACTGGGGAGAATGGGTGGGAAGGGAGGGATAAGGGTGGGGGAAAAGAAAGGGGGCATTACAATTAGCATGTGTAATGTGGGGGAATATGGGGAGGGCTCTACAACACAGAGAAGACAAGTAGTGATTTTACAGCATCTTACTACGCTGATGGACAGTGACTGTGAAGGGGTATGTGGGGGGGGACTTGGTGAAGGGGGGAGCCTAGTAAACATAATGTTCTTCATGTAATTGTAGATTAATCATACCAAAAAAAAAATACTCTTTCCACAAAGGTGAGTGGGTACAAAAATACTGTCCCAAGAACTAAAGCCCATGTTCTGAGGACAGGGGTTGGCAAACTTTTAACATTAAGGACCAGAAAGTAAATACTTCCGGCTTTGTAGACCATTCAGTCTTTTCATGGCTACTCAGCTGTCTTTGGAGTGTATATATGAACAGGCATGAATATATTCCAACAAAACTTTATTTATGGACACTCACATTTAAATTTCATATAATTTTCACATACCACAAAATGGTATTCTTCTTTTGATTTTTTAACCCCCATCATTTAAAATGTAAAAACCAATGTCGGCTCATGAACCATACAAACACAGCAGGTTTGCTGGTTTGGGCCTGTGGGCCAAAGCCTGCTGACCCCTGGTCTTCGGCACTTCTATCGGTCATAAAAACCTTGGGCTCACCTTTCAGAATGCTCATGTACACTGTAATGTGTATGCTATAAAACATTCTCAAAAAATCAACAAGGTGAAAGTGAAAGACATCTAAATTGAGATCCTAGAATGTTCTTTCTGAACTCCACCAGCGGGTCATCTTCGGAAGTCCTGGGTGTGTGTGCAGCCACTTTGGAGCCATCTGATCTAACAAATGAGAAGAGGAAACTCCTTTGAGATTTACATCTTCTGTTAGCCCACTATTTCAAGTGATAAAGGAACCATGGAGCATTCAGCATCTTGATCTGAGATATCCCGGTAAAATGAAGACATGATGGCTGGTACTCACAAAGCCTAGACGTGAACAGTGAAAAAGAACTCAGTATTTCATAATCTAAGTAGGCCCAGGCTGGAATCATTCAGCTCAAAATCTGAAGAAGCACTTTGGGTTGCTCAGAACCAGTCAAACTGGTGCGATGGGGACACCAGGCCTATTGTTTCATTGCGACTGGAAAAGGATGCATATGCCCTCCATACCCCTCCTCCTCTGTTTTATGGAAGGCTTGAAACCATCTCAATTTCTTTTTCAAAGTCTGACAATAAATCTAAGTGGTCGGCCTGGCCTTGGAATAGAATAATCTGTTCCTGGATGCCTGTACAAACATTTGGGTATCCCTGCTCATTTCCTGTAGCTCCGGGTCCCAGCTTCAACCTGGGTCAGTCAGCAATCTGAACCCCCCGGTTACCTGGATTTAAATCTGTCCCCCAGACATTGACTCAAGATTGGTCTAAACAGCGCTTCCCCAATGCCCCACTCCATGCTGACCCCCCTCCCCTGCTCCCCCTTACACACTAACATGCACACACACACATGCGCATGCACACGCACACCCCTAAGGTCAAGCCACTGAAGCCAGGCGCCAGGGGTAAACACTGCTGATAATAAAGCATGTCAGATCATCACTACTGTTCCTGAGGGTCTCTGATATTTCTGGAACTGCCTTCAAGCAATCCTCAAGAGACTGAACATTCTGGAAGCAGTCTAGGGCAGTGAGAATTTCCCCTAAGGACTGTAGACATTACTTCCATGTACAAGGTGACCAGATGGCCTGGACTTTGCAGGTTAGCACCCATTGCACATATTTTATCTTCTTGTCTTTTACATAACTATACTCATAGATCAGAAAACAGAGGGTCAGACTGGGTGTCCTGATTTGAAGGTCAGAAAATATCGTCTTAATCACTCTGCTAATGAACTTAAAACTTTTCTAAACTTGCAGCAAATGTCCTTTCAATTCATTGGCCATGAAATGTTCTGTTCTACCTCTGCTCCCACTGTGAGAGGATGCTGACAGCCCCCTTTCACCCCATCAGAGAACTTCTGAGGAGCCCAAAGACAGATGACACAGCTCATAGGCCATTAAGAAATGTGTGGACTCCAAATGAACCAATATTTCTTTGGCCTCTAAAAGGCTTCAGATGAAAATCCTGCTGCATTATCTATGTATTCTAAGAGATTAAAATCAGGAAAGCCAAGGGAAATGGGGAGCTGACACTCCGCACTGATGACAGGTCCTGTCACACCCACGCACAGGACACTGAGAGTCAGCAACAGCCTCAGCCCAGTTAGGACTGTGTCCTTTAGCTGATTCTTGTCTCTCTGCTCAGGAAGAAAATCAAGGGCCTCTGGACCTCCATCACCTGCTCAGGCAGGACAAAGATGCACATCAACTCCCAAATGAATTATTCTCTGCTGCCCTACAATGTGCTAATTGGCCGTAATGAGCACATTATAATAATTACTAGCAATTATACAGAACCTTTGACTTAAGCAGCAATCCTTCACCTGTGAATTGCAAGGCCTTTCCTAAACATTAATTAAAAGCCACACCAGCCAGCTGAACAAAGGCAGTGTTATCCCACTTTAGAGAAGGGGAAAGCTGAGGTTCTGAATGACACATTTCTTTCATAAAGCAAGCTTGTGCATTTTAATTTATTTAAATTACATTTTATACGTCATCTACAAGGGGTTAAATAAATGGCTTAGCCTTTCCATGGAATGGTAGGTAGCCATTAAAATTTCATGTTTCCAAAGACAATGGGGAAAATGCTAGTGATGGAATTTTGAATGAAAAGAAGAGGATGGATGCCATACTTGTAGGATGGTCCAATCATGCGTGATGGTGTGTCTGTGTGTCTGTCCAGATGAGACCTAAAGTTGATAAGGGCTGGTTGTCAGTTTCTGGTGGGATTCAAGATGAATTTTAGCTTTTCTGTCACTTCTAGATTTTCTACAATAAACATTTAATCTTTTATAGGAAGAAAATAATATGTTATTTTAAACATATTTGTAATTTTCAAAAATATATTATTTTTGAAAAGACTTTCCCATTCCCTGTTTTAAACCAGGCTCCTATACTAGTTAAATGCATTTAGGACATTTCTTTCGCCACCCTTTCCTCACAGTAACGTAATTCCCCATTACCTTTGCCTTTGCTTGTGGTGGATTAATAAGCATGAATCACCCAGGGAGGATAGAAATGCCCACGGAGGTCTGGCAATGAGGCCCAGGGCCAAATCCCGGTTCCTGGAGCAGGCGCCCCGGGAGGGGGCTCCAGAGCCCTAGGTCCTTGCTCAGATTCCATGCACTGACCTCTGCGCCGCTGCTTTCCTGGAAACGGATGTATGCCTGCGCCTCACTCTAAGCCCACCCAGCTGTCCGGTGGTCAAGGACTGCGGAGAGGGCAGCGACATCAAAGACATGGCAACTGCGGGCAAAATCCTCCCTGGCCAGCCCGGAGGTGTCGCTTCCTGCTGCAGGGCAGCTGCTCCCCCTTCTTGTCCTTCAGCTAAAGGGTAAAAGGTTCACACTACCCTGTAAACACACCACCCTGCAGCCCTTTAACATCCTTACCCTAAACAACACAGCAACCAGGCCCCCCCAACCACCACCAAGAAGAATGGGCAGTGTGGAAAGGCTCCTGCCGCCTCCCAAAATCCACCCAGGAAGGGGCCCAGCCCCCCTCAGTCATCTTCAGATCTACCCCTTCCCCCCTGATGCTCAGGCCACTCTGCCACTGCCTGGCACAAGGACAGGGAGCGCTGGGGGTTCCCAGCATGGCTCCACGCCACTGAGCACAGGCTGATGCTCCCTGCAGCAATCGTGTGGATTCTGGCTTCCCTGGGGGTAAAATGGGGACAGGATGCACAGTGGGCAAAGCAGCAGCTTTGTCTCTGGCTTGTGACTCTGCAGAGCAACCCAGGCCAGTTCACTTTGCCCTTGGAGACACAGGAGAGCAGGACCTGCTCTGTGTCCCTCTTTCTGCAGAGTGGTAATCATTGTGCAAGGAAATTTACAAAGAAGTCTTATCTTCGTTAAGCCCTGTGTTGAAGTTTCCAGTAGGGACAGTTCTCCCAAGACCCGCCAGAGAGCTAGGGCCTGCAGGCAAGCTGGGTGGGCCCAGAGGAGCGGGTGGATGAGGGCGCTGGGGGGTGGGGGGCAGACAGCTTCACACATGTACAGCAGCACAGCTCTCAGAGCAGACAGGCTGCCATCAACAGCTGTTTTGTCCCACTACACAGGCCTGGGTGCCAAAGGGGAAGTCTGGGGCTGGTGTTCTGCAAGGGAGCCCTGGGCATGAACCACAGTGAGAAAGTGAGAAAGGAGACAGCCTGGGGCCACCCTGCAGAAGGCTGAGCAGACCAGATACTCTCTAGGGAGACAGGGTTTGGGGTCAGAGAGGAGGCTGGTCTCAGGGCTTCTGGCTCTGAGTTGTTCCCAAAAACCTCACCTTCCAGCTCACTGGTCAGCACTTACTGTCCTTTGGGTGATGCACAAACACAAGCAAACACAATCTGTACCAAGGAAACACAGCCTGGTTAATGAGAACCTTTGCATTTGAAGGAAAATGAGGATTGGAGGGTGGTGTCAGCCCTCCTTTCCCCAAGCTGGTGGCCTAGCCTGTGGAACGCCACCCCTTCTCCAGAGGGCCCCCACCCTTCACTTCCTAGGACCCCCACACCAGGCACATCGGCTCAGTGGTTCCAGTTCCTCATCCCTGAGGGCCGCCTGCCTCCCTCACGGCACCCAGCCTCGAGTGCCTTTCCCGGGTCCGCCTGAACCCGTCTCCAGCCCTGGGTTCTGTACAGGCTGATGGCAGCCATGACTCACAGAAAGCCCCTGCTCCGCCCTTAGGAAGGACCAGGGCCCCCAGGCAGTCACCGTCCACATGAATGGGCCCCGGGGAAAGCACTGTCCGGCCGCCTTGGCTGGACAGGCACATTCAGGGACTGCGGGAGGGATCAACAATACCCATCGCCATTGATCCCATAGAAAGGTGTTTTCTTGTCTTAAACAGGTGACAAGGACAAAGCATGGAGTTGGGAATTCAGGAGGCTTGGGCCCCACTCCCATTCTGACCCTCACCACTGTTTAACGTACAGTCTGGAGTTGCTGATCAGAGAGACCTGGGAAATCCATTCCAACTACAAAATCAAAGGGTTGCTAACAGGACACCTGAACGCTCTCAGAAATTGTGTCCTGGGACTCATACACCCACCCATTACCGACTTCCCTCCCCCACCCCAGGGGAGGGGCCTGTCAGTGTCAGGGTGACACTGAGATGGGTCACCCAGCTGGCAAGTGGGTGAGCCGAGAGTCCACCCAGGGCCCCGTTCTGCATCCCCATCTGTGGGGCACATACGAGATAAACTCCCAAATGCCCTTTTCAAGGTGGTCAAAAAGAAATATAACCCTGGGCCGAGGGCCTGGGAGTGTCCTTCCCAGGGAGAGGCATGCCTCCCTGCTCCTGGGCCACAGCGGCGGCTCTGTCAGAGGGTCTCACCTCTTTAAAGGCCCAGCCAAAACCCTCAACTTAGCTCCAGCCTTGGTCCAGGGGGAGAAACTGGTCAAAGGGAGGGAGGCACCACTCCTTTGTGCCACCAGAGAACTCTGTTGAACATAGCAAAGCTGGGGGCCGGTTGGTGGAGACCTGCCCGCATCACCTGCACCAGTTCAGGTGGCTTGACCACGCTGGAGGGATGATGCAAGGACTGCCTGGTCAAAGGTACACCCCACAGACGCATGACTCCAGCATCAGGGTTTAACTGCACACTCACTGGGCTCCTGGAACCATGATGTCAGGAGCAAAAACGACATCCCAGAGGTAGTGAGGACAGGCAGGCTTCCAGGCCCAGCTGAGGGTAACTAAGGCCTAGCGGAGCCACACACCTGTGTCTCCCAGCACGGGGGCCAAACTCCAAACCTGCACGCTGATGACACTTAACCAAATGCGCAGGAGTGGAAGCTGGCCCACGCGGTCACCCTGGCTGGCTGCACTGTGACCTTAAAAGGCCAAGTCTTCGGATTCCATCCTTCTGCAGGAGGGTGTGCCAGCCCAGGCTGCAGGAATGCCCAAGCCTTTGCTAGGTGGAGCCCACTGGGGGCGAGACCACAACTTGGCCTGCTGCCCAAGGTGGCTGGACCTATGCCAGCCTGCCTGGTGCCAACTGTTCCCCATAGTCAGTGTGACAGACTAACGAGATTTGGGTTTATGTGGTGTGCTTGAAGGATGACTACAATTGGAGCCTGTGTTGGTACCCTATGGCCACAACAAAGCACGACAAAACAGGGGCACTTATGACAACAGAAATGTATTGCCTCCCAGTTCTGGAGGCTGGAAGTCCAAGATCAAGGTGTGAGCAGGGCCATGTTCCCTCTCAGGCTCGAGAAGAGGCTCCTTCCTGGCCTGTACCAGTTTCAGGAGATGGTTGGCAGTCCTTAGAGCTCCCTAGCTTGTGGACACACACATCCAGTCCCTGCCTCTGTCACCTCCTCCTGTGTGTCTCTGTCACCACGTGGTGCAGCCTCTTTCAGAGACACCGGTTGTATCGGATTGGCACCCGGCCTAATGACTTCATCCTAAATAAGTTACATCTGCAAAGACCCTATTTCCAAGTGAGGTCACATTCAGAGGTACTGAGAGTAAGGATTTCAACAAATATTGGGGTTGAGGGACACATCAATCCATAACAGAATCCTAATACCTGCCCTCAAAGGAAACGGTCGAACCCAAAAATTTTCCCTGCAACAGTGTAACTTTAAAATATATGGAAATCACCTAAAGGCAGGCTATTTGGAATTTTTATTTGTTGGACTATTAGGCAATCATTAAAAGTGATGATTGAGAGATTATGAGGCAGTGACAACACGACAAACTATTTCTAACAATGCTGAGTCATGCCTCTGACTGCAGGTATGTGAAACGCCTGTCCTGTGAGCAAGGCCTGGTGGGCAAATACAAACAGCTGCCCTGGAGGTGAGGGATTATGGGCAATTTTTCTCTTAGCATTTTTGTCTTGAACTTCTGTTTATTGAGTATCTTTTAAAAATTAAAAACAAGGAAGAAGTGATTGGTTTGAGTGACCTCTAACACTAAACAGCTATGACTTTGGGGAAAGCACCTAACTCTGCAAATGTCAGTTTTCCAACTGCAGAATGAACCAAATGTGTGTCCCTTCAGTCTCTGAGAATGGCTGGGGGCCTCATGTGGGCTGAAGTGACTGAGAACAGGCCACTCCCTTGATGGCCAGGGCCACTGCCCGACACCTTCCCTCAGTTTTGAAATGCCTGAGAGCACTCTGTGACTGACAGATATGTTGGCAATAACAAAAGGGGGAGAGGAGGGATTAATAGGTATAAAGAGCAAGGACCAAAAATGTTCAGCCAGTAGACTTGGGTGCGGGGGGCTTGAGGGTGTTTGTGTGCAGAAACTTCCAGAACTTTGGTTTAATATCATGTGATTTCCTGGCCATGGCTGGGCCTGCCAGATTTGAGCTGCTCTAAGAACTTGCCATGCATTTCACTGTCATAGCTCCACCCCTGGTTGGAGCCAGTAGGGCCAGCCAGCCTCCCCCTGACCACCCCTATGTCCACAAGCTCTACTAGGACTGGGCAGTGACAACACCAAGTCCCTGAGGGAGGCAATCAGCAAACAATACACAGGTGGGTCCGAGCCAAATGCCCACAGGGAAATAAGGCAAGGTGAGGGGAAGGCCCTGTTGAACTGGGGACACTTGGGCAAAGACATCATGCAGTGAGAGAACAAGCCGCCATCTACATGCTTAAGGGAGAGAGTTTCTCATCCTGGGGTATCTGCAAGTGCAAAGCCAGAAATGGGGTGGTGGGGGTGGTGGGGGCTGCTGGGCATATTCAAGGCTCGGCAGTGTGTCTGAAGCAGAGTGAGCCAGAGAGGGGTAGGAAAGAGGTCAGGGAGATGCAGGGCCAGACCACCAACATTCTTGTACATTCTATGCTGCATGAGAATGCAAGACACCAGAAGGTTTTGAGCAAAGGAGTTGCATCCTTAAAAGGATAGGTCTGTGCTGGGTAGTGGGGGGAGCGAGGAACAGCAAGGCAGAGGTTGGGGGAGATCATCAAGGGAAAGATGGTGGGCACTTGGACCACGGCTGACGTGGTGGGAGGGATGAGAAGTGGCAAGATTGTTAAGGGATTTGCCAATGGACCAATTGGGCGTGAGAGAAAGAGAAGAATCTAGAAAAACTGAAAAGGTTGGGCCTGAGGAATTGGAATAATGAAGTTTCCATTTACTGAGATTGGAAGAGTCCAAGCAGAGCAGACTGGGAAGAGGGAGGGGGACAGAGAGGCCACATTTGGCTCAGAGTATTGTGAGTGAGGCCCTACAGAGAATTCAGCCAGTGCTGAGCCTCCAAGCTGCAGGGACACTTACCGAAGCTTCCAGAGCTGCTCCCAGCCTACACTGTGACTGCCAGAACTGTGAGTTATTGAAGATGCTCTTCCACTCAGGTTTTGTGCAAATATATGAAAATGTTGAGAGGAGGAAACACCATAAGCATCCCAAGATTCTCTCTGATGGGCTCCTGGCCCCAAGAGTTACCATAACAACTGCTCCCAGGACTGTGTGCTTACCAAGATGAGGTCCTGTACATTCAGCACTTCATCTGATCCACACAGCCCAAGGGGGCAGATTTTACTACTACTGCATTGTAGATGAGAAAACTGAGGTTTGCCCAGAGCAAGCAGTCTACAAAGAAAATTTTAGGTGAGAATAATAATAACAGTTAACATTTGTGCAACACTTACAAGATCAGGCACAGTTCTAAGAGATCTATGCGTAAGATCTCATGTAATCCTTTTTCACAATGCTATGAGGAACTGTTATTGAACCCATTTACAGATAAGGAAACAAAGTCACATTAATAGTAAGTGGTCTAAAATACCAATAGCTTTTTTTACAGGACTAGAACAAATAATCCTAAAATTTGTATGGAGCCCAAAAAGACTCCAAATAACCAAAGCAATCTTGAGAAAGAACAAGGCTGGAGGTGTCATGCTCCCTGATATCAAAGTACTTTATAAAGCTACTCAAAGTAATCAAACTTTATAAAGTAATCAAAACAGCATGGCACTGGCACTAATCAGACACAACCAATGGACCAAAACAGAGAGCCCACAAATAAACCCACATTTATATGAGCAACTAATCTATTACAAAGGAGGCCAGAATATACAATGGAAAAAAGACAGTCTCTTCAATAAATGGTACTGGGAACACTGATCATCTACATGCAAAAGAATGAAACTGGACCACTTTATTACACCATGCACAAAAATAAACTCAAAATGGATTTAAGACCAAAATGTAAGACCTCTAACCATAAAACTCCTAAAAGAAACATAGACAGTAAACTCTTGGTCATTGGTCTTAGCAATATTTTTTTGGATCTATCTCCTCAAGCAAGAGCAGCAAAACAAAAACAATTCAGACTACATTAAAGTGAAAAGTTTTTTAAAGAAACCATTAAGAAAATGAAAAGGCAACCTATTGAATGGGAGAAGATACTTGCAAATGATATATACAATAAGGGGCTAATATCCAAAACATATAAAGAACTCATACAATTGCAGAGGACCTGAATAGCATTTTTCCAAAGAAGACATACAGATAGATGGCCAACAGACATGGGGAAAGATGCTCGATACTGCTAATCACCAGGGAATGCAAATCAAAACTACAATGAGGTATCACCTAACACCCATTAGAATGGCTCTTTTCAAAAAGAAAAGAAACAATTGTTGGTGAGGATGTGGAGAAAAGGGAATGTAAATTGGTGCAGCCATTATAGAAAACAGTATGGATGTTCCTCAAAATATTAAACATGAACTGCCACATGAACCTGCAATTCCACTTCTGGGCATTTACACAAAGACAATGAAAATACTAATTTGAAAAGATACATGCACCCCTGTGTTCACTGCAGCATTATTTACAATAGCCAAGATACGGAAGCAACCTAAGGGTCCACCAACAGATGAATGGATGAGAAATATGTGATACATATATACCGTGGAATATTATTCAGCCATAAAAAATAAAGAAATCCTGCCATTTGCAGCAACATGGATGGACCTAGAGGGCATTATCTCAGTGAAATGAGTCAGAAGAGAAAAACAAATAGCATTATGATTTCACTTACATATGGAATCTAAAAAACAAAACATAGAAAACAGAAACAGACTCAAATACAGAGAACCAACTGGTGATTGCCATAGAGGAGTGAGGGGTAAGCAGATGGGTGCCACGAGTGAAGGGAATGAAGAGGTACTAATTTCCAGTAAAATAAAATAAAAGCAAGAATGTAATATACCACAAAGGGAATATTGTCAATAATATTGTAATAGCTTTGTATGATGACAGATGGTAACTACACTTATCATGGTGAGCATATATAAATATCTAATCATATATATATTGTACAACTGAAAGTAATATGATATTGTATGTCAACTATACTTCAATAAAAAAAAGATAGCAAGATTTGAAAGTCCAAAAATATAAAACAAGAATTTGTGGTTAAGTTTTCATTTAGAAACATTTCATTTTTTTCTTAAAAAAAAAAAAAACAGTGAGCAGCCTAGCCAGGATTTGAACCCAGGCAGTATGATCCCCAGTCTGTGGTCTTACCCATCATCTTAAACCCCCACTGGCCCACTACCTGTACCACCTCCCACTTTTCGCAAAGTCACATTCACGCACATGAAATGCACAGAGGTTGAGTGACAGGTATGAAATGGGCCACAGTGACAGTGGAGGACACAGAAACCACCACGGTTTGGGGAACTGAGGAAGGGTTCATGCAGGCAGGTAAGTGGGAGCCCTGAACAGTTGGGAAATGTGGCAAAGGGGAGGTGTACACCCGTGTTAGGAACTGTAAATATGCAAAGTAAATATCACCAAGCACTGAGCCCTCCCTAGGAGCAAGTGCTGCATGGAGCACAGAAATGACCTTCCTCGGGCCTCAGAGCCACCCCCAGAGTATTGTCCCATCTTGCAAATGAGAAAATGAGGATTCAAGGGAACAAAGCAGCTTTCCGGAGGTCACCCTGTCAGAAGAGACAGATGTAGGATTGGAACCATGTAGGAGACCCCAAAGCCAGAGCACCTCCCTCCCACTCGACCTTCCCCCCTGGCCCGCTTGTTAGCAGTTACATCCCTTAACTTCCAGACAGAGAGGCCCAAGCGGTACAGCTGGTCCCAGCGACATGTATGTCACCACTGCTTCTGGGAGGTGCAGAGCAAGGGGCTTTGTTCTAAGAAATTCTGCCTCTTTCTCTGACCCTGCTCTCCTTGGCACCTGTGAGGGTTTGCTGCCAGGAAGTGGATGAAAGGTGAGCTGTCATGGGTCAGGGTGAGCTACAGTCTGTCCCCTCCTTGTGCAGAGAGCTCACCCTACAGAGGACACTCAGGTAGGGCCTCCTCTGGGGAGAACAGAGGAGCCCAGGGGAATGGCTGCTCCTCCAGGGAAACCGCCTCCACACCACCCTGCTGTTCACAGCTTCTCCCGTTCCCTCTCTTGTGAATCCACGGGTTCTCCGAGCACACTCTGGTGGGTGCCTCAGAGCTCGGCCAGAGGGGCACAGACCTGGAGGCGCAGAACTGGGGGCTCTGCCCCAGCTTTGCCACCTGAACGATTTGATGACTCTCTCACTTTCAATTTCTCAAAAAGTTCTGGAGGAAATGCAGGAAAGAGAACAGGAAAAGCGAATGAAGGGGAGCTGGAAAAAACGCGATGGATGGGCCTAGGTGGAAAGGCCACCCACACACACGGTGGCTGGAGTCACCCTAACTTGCAGATCAGAACTGGGACAGGGCGGGCATTGGACTGCCACTTGGAAGCATTACTGGAGTCAATGAGGCTGGGTTTCTGTGGAAGGACTTGAGCCCCCATCCAAGACCCACTAGGACCCTCAGCGCTGTTGTGTCTTCTGTTTGTTTCTTGTTTTATTTTTATTTTATTATTAGCTAGAAGGCTTTTCAATATGCAAGTACGTTTTTTCCAAGAGTTGCCCCAGTGATCTCAAGAGTCCATGTTAAGTCCTTTTCTGGAAACTTCCTTTTGGTCGTACTCTTGAAGAGCCTGGGCCACGAAGAGCTTGCCTAGGTTTTGGGCAGTGGACCCCATGCTGTCCGGCAGAAGTGCTACCTGGATGGCCCTGAGCAGAGAATCTGTCCGGGCAGGGACTGGGTGGTCCGAAGAGCCTGCAGATGCTCCTCAGGGAGTGGGGCTCCCAAATCTGGTGCTTCGTGTCCTCTTGCCGGCAATGCGGCTGGTTCCGGAGGTTGTGCCGCTCTTTACTCGTGTTCCTCGTGTCTGTGTTATGTGTAACTGAGTCTTAGCTCATTTCACTCACTCTGTGCATAAGCAACTGTAGATTCTTCCCCACATGACAGCTGCTGGCAAGACTGAGCGATTCATGTGTATCTGCTACAGCTGACTTCTCTCCAAGCTCCCACATGAGGACGTTGATCAGATGTGGATTTTTAATTACAATAGGCACTTCAAACATGTGCTCAAAGATGGTATTTCCCTTTTTCAATGCTTCAGGAAAAAAATCCTTCTCTTTGCAAACTTCCAGTCAGTCTGTATGCCTTCAGTGAGAGAGACCCTTAGGCAGTTTTTATGGGATCATAAATGAGAAGGACACTCTTCAGTGGCATCCTAGTGACTGAGCTGAGAACCCCAGAGGGCCTGAGCGATGAATGAGCCATAGCACACGCACTGGTACCCATGCACACGGAGGTGATCAGTGTTCACACGGCGTAGGCTCTGCATCATTTCCCTGACACTGGACTCCACCAAAGCCAGCACCCTCTTTCACATGCTGGGGAAAACGAGCTGGTGATTTCAAGCCAATCTTCCACCAAAAGGCCCCAAAGCACTTCCTGAACCACCTCGGTTCCCTGTCCACCTCCTTGGTCATGTTTGATCATCGTTAGTACCACCAAGGCATCCATCCATCTCTTGGCACTCCCTGGACCTGCCTCTGCCTTTCCCTCCTCTGCTGCCCGAGTGGAGGAGCCAGAAGAGGCGGCGGCAGAGCCGGAGCCCTCCTTGCAGGACACCACCTCTCCAGCCGGACAGGGAAATAGAGCACTGCTGTGCGTTTCTGCTCGTGTGCTCCCATCAGCTCTTGGCTCACGCAATTGCTGAGGTCTGTGCCAAGGGTCAGATGAGCCAGGGCACTGCTCAGCCCTATCATCCACTGGAGCCTGTGCCTTCACTGCACTCCTCTTGGACAGCTCGCCACCATTAAGGCAAGCCCAGGGCAGGGGGCCAGAGGGCAGCGCAGGCAGAGTCCACCCGGCCCTCAGACTGCAGGGGAGCTGGTGAAAACACGCCAGCAAGATCGTTAGGCATATGTGAGGTCAGCCGTGGTGCAGACGCATCTGCACTGTGCGCAGGGACGGATCTCAGCCTTTTGCTGGACTGGTTTGCAATTTTTGAATACTGTGTAAGTTTGTGCTCCATTTGAAATTTTTTTTAATTCCCTTAAAATGAAAAAGAAAAAACTAAAGAAAGAGAAAGGGAAAAGAAAAAGGGACATTGAGGCAGCGATTGCCCAACCTTACTCCTGGGCCACTCAATGCCGTTTCACCCACACAGCACATGACGTTTTCTTTTTGGCTAAACCCTGATGCCCTTGATAAGAATACACAACAGGTTGGTGCAGGCAGGACACTGACCCAGAGCTTTCAGGGCCTGCAAACATGGAAACAATCGGTCTCTGTCTGTTACAGGAGGCTTTTCTTGTTCTCTGCTTTAAAATAACTCAGTGGATGGCACTTAACTTCAGAAATCGCTCTATGTACATGTTTTCCCAGCAGGACACACGAAGCAGCCCCCAAAAGGGGCAGGCAGGGTGGGCCTGTGGGCTCCACTCCACAGCCGTGGATGGCCAACCCTGGGGATTTCCCAGCTGGAGCCCATTGTCCTGACTTAGCCCATAGAGGAAAATCACTATTAATACCCATGTCCAGGTTGGTTCAGGACACACAGTTCTCTCCAGAACCACCTAGAGTCAATCATCAAAAGGGAGCATAGACTGTAGACTCCCTGTAGGAGGAGGAGAGACACTCACTAGAGCTGGCCCGCAGGTGCCTGAGGAAGAGCAGACGACGGGGATGGGCACCGAGGGACCACGTTTGCTCTCCTTGTCCGGGCCCGCGCCCCATGGGCCGCCCCTCCCGCCTCGCCGGCCGCCCACCCACACAGCCACCACCCTCACCTGCACCCCCAGGACGCTTACGGCCGCCTCCAGCTCTCCTGCTCCACCCTGGGCCCAGGGAGACTCTTTTACAAAGCCAGTCAGGTGGAAACAGCCCAAAAGTCCATCGCCTGGTGATCAGATGCACAACGTGTGGTTTAGCCACACAGCAGAACAGGCTTCGGCCACAGAAAGGGAGGAGGTTCTGACATGGGCTACAGTGAATGAGCCTTGACAACATTATGCAAGTGAGAGAAGCCAGACACCAAGGAGCCCGTGGTGCATGACCCTGTTCATGTGGCATATCCAGTGCAGGCAGAGCCGGGGTCCGGGAAGCAGAGCGGTGCTGCCAGGGCAGAGAGGAGGGGCGGCGGGGTGTGGGTGCTGATGGCTTGGGGGCTCCTTCCAGGGGCAATGGAAATGTGCTGGAATCACACAGTGGCGATGGCTGCTCAACACTGTGAGTGCACTGAGACCCAGTGGAGTGGCATTAAATGATTAAAATGGTGAGTCTCACTTTATGTGACTTTTAATCTCAGTCTGTTTAAAAAGTCAGACCATGATATTCCTTACCTTAAGGTCCTTGGGTTCAGAGGCTCCCCATCCCCCTCTGAGCAAATGCAAAGCCTCTCCATGACCTCTGATGCCTTCCCTGTGTGTTCCCACCTCTGGCCACCTCTCTGCTCACATTTCTTACACTTCCCCATCCCCACAGCTCTCTGGCCACACTGGCCTCCCTCCTGGCCCTAGAACTGCCCAAGTACGCCCCTGCCGCAGGACCTTGGCACATGCCATTCCCTTTGCTGGGAAGATCCACCCAGGTTTTCCCCTGGCTTGCTCCCTCCCTCCATTCAGGTCTCATCCCAGATGCCATCTTCTCTCATACCTCAAGCTAAAATGGCTCTCCACCCCATGGCCCATTACTCTCTTGCTTTGCCTTTTTATTTTCCCTATCACCCCTAAAGAAATTTTTTTTAATGTATTTGGTTGTTTATTATCTGTCTCCCACCCCATCAGGCCAGCCTCCTGACAGAAGGAACCAGGGATGCCCCGCCCACTGGGAGATCCCCAGCCCCAGAGAGCGGCACCCAGCCCCATGCCCCGCTGGCTGCCCCTCCCGCCTCGCCCGCTGCGCACCCGCATGGCCACCACCTCATCCCTCGCCTGCGTCCCCAGGACCGTTACAGCCACCTCAGGCTCTCCTGTTCTACCCTGGGTGCAGGGAGATACTTTACTAAGCCAGCCAGGTGGGAGCACCAGTGCCTGGTGCATATTGTGGATGAGAGAGAGCTATTTGTTAAATAGATAGATAACATAATGCTATTTATCTATTAACTATAAAAAAACGTGTAGTTACTTTTAGTATCAATATTACCAAATAAAATAGTTCATACTGCCTGATCTAATAGAGACATAGATACAGGGGGGCAGGGGCTTTGATGAAGGAAAAGTTGTTTCTACCTGGGCATAGCGGGTAAGGGGACAAGGTACAGCAGAAGCAAAGGGACACAACCCAAGTTACCAGGCTTCAGTGGGGACAAATGAGCTCTTCACTCATGGCAGATGAGAGGGAGAGCCCGAGATGGGGCAGCATGCCCTTGCTAGGCCTGGCCATTAGCATTTCTTGAATTATTTTCCAGTATACTAGGTGAGAATGGCATTTTGTACTAATAAACATTTATTTGATTGCTAGTGAGGTTGACTGCTTTTCATATGTGTATGAGTCATTTCTATTTCTTCCCCTGGCTTGCTCCCTCCCTCCATTCAGGTTCCATCCCAGATGCCACCTTCTCTCATACCTCAAGCTAAAATGCCTCTCCACCCCATGGCCCATTATGTTTATGGTCCCTACTCATTTTTCCATGAGGTATTGTTGGTTTAATTTCTAGGCTTCTTGGTAAAGAGATCGATGCTCTGCCTCATACACACACACAAATAAACACACAGATACATCTATGATATATACATACAGCAAGCAGAGGCTTCTAGTTTATTATTTGGCTTCCAATTTAGTCAATGCCATTTTTTGATATGTAATCAAATCCTTTCATTATTTTTTACATTATGCTGTTTCTTTGTTCCCATATCCAGAAATTACTGGACCCTAAAAACACATCAGTATTCATCCATATGAATTCTATGATTTCATTTTCTAGACTTCACTTTTGTATACATGGAATTTATTTTATGTATGATGGCAGTAGGTATATCAAAAGCCTCTGAAAAGTTCCCACCCCTTAACCCTGCAATCCCATTTCTGGACTCTCTGCAGAGGTCTGTTTCTCAGCCTGGTGCATGTTTGCCCCCTGAGGTGAGATGCCAAGTGAGACTCAGGCCTCAGGGTCCCCGGGTCCCATCTTCCTAGTACACCCATCGTATTGAAAGGGGGTAGGGCTAGATTTAGGTCAGTTAGGTGATGGGTAATCGAAAGCATTATTTTAACACTGAGATAAGCCAGTCTACTGTGGAAAAGAGGGTAAAATTCTCACAATATCTTAAGAAAAAAGCGGAGACCAGTCTCTACTGGGCTATGCTTTGGAGAAATGTGGAGAGCCACTCTGCCCAACAACGAATCTCAGATATGAACCAAGATCGATGTGCCAGGACGCTCACTGCAGCATAAGTGATTACATAAAAAATAGGAAACAACCTAAAAACCCAACAGTAGTCAATTAGTAATATCAGTTGACATTATCAGGAATATCAGAAATTATCAGTTGACAATATCGGAAAATAATATGATGACCAGGGACTGACTATAGTCGTTTTTGTAAAGATGATTTTAATGGCAATCAATTTCTTCAAAGCTGAATGCAATCTTGAGATAACAGTTAAAAATCCCAACTTTGTGACACCTCAAAACACATGCTCAGGAAAACACTGGAGGCGAGTCTGGGAGAACGGGGACAGTAGCTGCATCCCTGGTGATTTTTAGTTTCTTCTTAGACTTTTTTGGATTTCCCATTTTCTTCACAGTGACTTTATGATTTTCCATTCATACGTATGTGCTGCGGTCTGTGGCTGATGCTCCTGGGTTTGGCAGTTAGTTTTGTTTTTGGAAGACAAGTAAAGGGGACAGAAGAGCCCTGCCTGTTTCCACAAGTGGCCCTGGGGGAGACTCCCTGGTGTAGGGTCCCTTTTACCACTTTTCCGCACGTTAGGAATAGAGACATATTTATAGTCTTCCATCTTTTTCAGCATCACCCTTCGCCAGCCTCTAGGTTTGGAAACAGCCCCACAAGTGTCGTATGTTCCGGAGTAAAGCACATCCCTGCCCACTCTCCTTGTGACAGTCACGAGGTGACTCGGGGTCACATGGGTCTGTTACAAGTTTTTGATGAGCTTCATTTCCAAAACAAATCACTCGCCAGGGCAGTCTGTGATCATTAGTGTGGGATGGATCTTCAAAGCTGTCCCTTGGTTGGGAAATGTCAAGGAACACCATGGGCCTGCCAGCTGCCTGCCTGCTGGGGACAGCATCCTCCACACATTACGTGTGCCCTATCCAGACATGCAGCTGCCACAGCCCAGGGCAGCTGCCCTCCCCACCCCGGCCCTGACCCTGGACCTGCAGGATTGCCCGGAGCCACAGGGCGTGCGGCCCCCCAGGTCCTGCTTCCCAGCCAACCAGCTTGAAGGAAATGCTTCTGGTGTGTGGAACACAGAACTACTTCATAAATATTAGATGATTCTATTCACCAAAAAAAAAGGATTATGACCCAGAGGGAGACAGAAATTCATAAAAAAAGGAAAAAAGGAAATTATTGTCCAAAGGTAACAGGATATGAAGAAAAGTGCCGCAAGACTGATCTGCTGAAACATTTTTAAGACAGCAGAACAGCAAGACATCCTCTTTCTAATCTCCTAGGCTGACAGTGACCCTTGTTTGCACCCGGCTTCACACATCACACACGGGCAATAAGGAAAGCGTGGGAGCCGCTCACATGGCCTGGCTGTCCCAGGACCCAGGGTAGGACAGGACCCCTTATGTTAATTCCAAATACTCCCAATTCTATCCCCAGTTTTACATATGAATACTTTTTGGATATTTAGTATGTGCCAAGCACACATGCAGAGAAGCCATGAAGGTGATGAGCAGAGAGGCTAGAGACAGACGGCCCTGAGGGAAGCCGGCACCACCTGCTTATGTGCTGTGTGATCTTAGGCAGGGTACATAATCTCTCTGTGCCTTAGCCTGCTCAGCTCCCAAACAAAGACCTTCAACCTACCTAACAGCTATGGTGAGGGGTGAGTGAGCTGACACATGCAGAGGGCTCGGAACTGGCACAGAAGGTTAGCTGCTGTCGTCTTGATAGGAGCTCTGTGTGTGTCATTCGCCCCCGAGCCCTGATGGTCAGGGGGTGGTGATGGTCCCATTTCACAGCCATGGAGACGGGCTCAGTCCCGCGGACTGCAAAGCCTTCCTTCTCACCTCACACCACTTCTGCCAGTACTGCCCAAGCGGCAGCCCCGGTGGGAAATGGTCTAAGCCCAGCTACCTGGCCCACCACTCCCCACCCCCTTCCCTTCCTCAATCCTGTCATCAGAGTACTAACATCCAGGAAAAGCCCATGTGTACAAAAGCCATCCACCAAGGACATGCTTCCAGCCCAGGTCCTTCTCCCATATCCCAGACCCGCATGTTCAAGGGCCACCGCGGTGCCTCCCACCCGTCCTGCCCACACATGGGCCTCCTGCCCACATGGGCCTCCTGCCCACACAGGCCTCCTAACCCCACACGGGCCTCCTGCCCTCTGCCCCATAGAGCCCCCCCACCCTCTGGCTTGCTCTTCATCCTCCTGGGCACCCAGGCCAAGGGCCATGGAGGGGTCCTCAAGACTTTGCTTTCCCACGCCCCCTCCACCAGCCTTAACTAGTCAGGAAATCCTGTGGGCCCTTCCTTCAGACTCCCCCCAGGATCCAAACCCTTCTCCATGTCCACCTGCCGGCCGAGCCTGGCCACCCTGCACTCACTCCTGCTGCCCAGTCCAGCCTGACAGTCCCCCGCACCTCTTCTCAGCTCCTGAAGGTAGATGTGTCCTCTCCTGCCTAGCACGCTGCAGGGCCCCAGGCCACTCTGTTGATGCAGGGCCCAGGCAACGGCCCCCAAGAGCCGTCCCCACTGCAGTCTCTCCTGCCACCCTCTGCCCAGGCACACTGGCCCCTCGGCTCTTCCTCACCTGCCCCAGGCCAGCTCCCTTGAGAGGATCTCATGCCAACTGCCCCCTCTTCCTGGAACACACTTAACCAAGAGAGCTGTCTGGCTCACTCCCTCACCTCCTTGAAGCTTTTTTTCCACCTTATTTTTCCATCAAGGCCTACCCTGACCTGTCCCATTATAGGTCAAATAGTGGCCCCCAAAATTCATGCCCACACAGAACCTGTAAATCTGACCTCATTTGGAAGTAGGATCATTGCCAATGTAATTAGTTAAGAATTTCAAGATGAAATCATCCTGAATTTAGGGTGGACCCTAAATCCAAGGACTGGCGTCCACATAAGAAGAGGAAAGGGAGATCTGACGCACAGAGAGACTCGTAGGGGAGCAAGACCAGTGGAGAAGAGGTAGAGATTGGGGCGATGGGGCCACGAGTCAGGGAACGCCTGCCTCTACCAGACACTGAGGGGCAAGGAAAGATCCTTCCCTGGGGCCTTCAGGGAACAGCCCTGCAGACACTCCAACTTTGGACTTCTGGCCTCCAGAACAGAGAGAATAAATCACTGCTCTTCTGAGCTACCCAGCCCATGGCCCTTTGTTTCAGCAGCCCTAGGACACGAATCCACCGCCATGTTGGTCACTGCCACCCACCCGCCCCTCCTACCCTGCTGTGCTTTAGCTCTTGTTCAATGTCTACAAACATTCATATATGTACATAGACACACTTATATATACACATATTCTTCCTTATTTTTTCTGAACCACTTGAGAGTGGGTCATGTGCATCATGACCCTTTATACTTTAGTATTAAAGTAATGATTTCCTCAGAACATAGATATTCTCTTACAGATCTGCAGGAAAGCTATCAAATTCAGAAAATCTAGCTACGATACAGTATTTTATCTAATCTATAGCCCCACTCCACTTCGTCAACTGCTCCTCTGAAGTCCTTTGCAGCACCTTCCTCCTTCCTACAGGACCCAGGCCGGAGCCACATGCTGCACGGGGCCACCCCACTGCTCCAGGCCCCTCGGATCCCCACCAGCAGCTCTCCGTGGGTCTGCTCCCTGTTTCCTTTTGGTTGGGTTCAGGCGCTGCAGCCCAGCCACACAGCTGCAGGAGTGTGGAGCCCTTCCTTGGGCATCGCAGCTGGGGGAGCCAGGCCATCCACCCCTCGGCTGCCTAGTCAGTTCTTGTCATCCAGCAATGATGTGTGTGATGTCTGCACAGTGTTGTCTCTATTTTCTCCTTTGCAAATAATGAGTAATCTTTGCAATCTGTGGGGAGATACTTTAAGAGCATGTCCATATCCTGCTCCTCATCAGACTCACACACACACATCAGACATGTCCCCAGATGCACACATATCACACATACATACACACATACTTCAGCATCCATTGATGTCTAGGCTTAAACCAATATTTACCATGATGACTGCAATATGATGGTTTTGCTACTGCAACACCTCACTCTGTTTATCAGCATCCTCCTGTAAGAATCTTTCTTTTCCCTCATTTGTGTATCAGTTTATTGTCAGCACAGAGAGAGCCAGCTTCTGAGGGCACTGTTCCCACTGTGCACTTAAAACAGTCCAATATCTACTGGTGGAGGCTGAGCAGTGACATCTTTGTTCTCAGTTCCATCCACACTTAGACAGAAATAGATGCCTTTGTATCCACAGAAATTATTGAAAATGAAAAATGAACCAGGCAACCTTCACCAATATTTCCTGATGCCTCTATTCCAACCCATAGAACTTAAGTCCATAAGCAAAGTACCAATAGAGTTTTAACAGAAAGGATGAAATATTATACATTCCTGAAACTAAATGGACAGGACTGGTGTTCAAGCAGCAAGGAGCTAGCACAGACTGTGTTTAAGGAAACTAATCCATGCGGAGGAAATGCGAGCATTTATGTCCAAGAGCATGAACAGAAATGTATAGGGTCTTCAGAGCAGTTAACCAAGGATAACAACAAAGCTGGCAGGGAGGGAAGGATGTTTTCAAAATATGTGACAGGCCACCCAGCCAGGAAGAAGATGGGCCATGTTTCCAAGCACAGATCAAAAAACTGGCTCAAAGGCTACATCCTTTGGTGATGGTGACTGCTGACAAGCCAGACATTGACAGGAGGCCTGATTCTAATTGAAGTAAAGGATTTGATAAATTGCTGGCATGCTGTCTTAGAAATGTCACCTCTTCCAAGTTTGGGGAAACCTCAGAAAAAAGGGGCTGGTGGTGAGTAGCTCTGGTCCCGGTCACTGGGCAGCCATAAAACCAGTTGCATAATGGGCACCTTTTGGCCAGATTACATAGGTTAATACAGCAGTGCAGCATGAGGTCCCAGCCATGTCCTCTTGCGACCCACAGAGACAGGGTGGGACCTGAGCAAAGCATCAACTTGGGATGCATATAAGAGCCTCTGCCTCTTCTAGTTGCCTGAACCAGAATATTCCACAGGCACTAAATTCACTTTTAACTCACATTCCTAACATACAGCATTGTTCATGTATCTGGGAACTGTATTTTAAAATAATCTTTTTAATAAAATCACAATTTATAAATAGATATATCTATGCCCAAGTGAGTTGAAAACCTATGTCTACACAAAAACCTACACAGATATTTATAGCTGCTTTATTCATAAGTGACAAAGCCTGGAAGCAAGCAAGACATCCTTCAGTGGGTGATGGATAAACAGACTGTGGTCCACCCAGACAACAGGTATTATTCGGTGCTAAAAAGAAATGGGCTATCAGGCCATGAAAAGACACGAAAGAAACTTAAATACATATAACTAAGTGAAAGAAGCCAGTCTGAAAAGTCAACACTATATTATTTCAACTCCATGACATTCTGGAAAAGGGCAAAACTACAGAGACAGCACAAAGATCAGTGGTGGCCAGGGGTTGGGGGTAGAGGGATGAAGGGGCAGAGCACAGGGCATTTGCAGGATCCTGCACGACAGCATGTCATCAAAGATGTCAAAACTCACAGAAGGTCTGACACAAAGAGTGAATTCTGATGTACACTAGGGACTTCAGCTAATAATAATCATATAGATCAGCTCAGCATTTGTAGCAAATGTACTACAGTAATATAAGATGATCCTAACATGGAAAGCGGGGCAAGGCAGGGGAGTGATATGTCCATGGGGACACTGTACTTTCCACTCAATTTTTCTATAAACCTCAAACTGTTGAAAAGTGTAGTGCTGTATGTATATATACACACACACACACACATACATGTAAAAAATCCACCTTCAACATTATACAGGATTCGTATAACACTATTGCATATGTTAAACTTAGTATCATTCACCAAACTGGGGTCCCACAATATGCATGCCTCCACATGGAGAATGGATGCTTTGAAAATTGAGACTGAGCTGGTCCGGATGGTGGTTTCTAGCACAAATTGTGGGACGTGGGTATTCATCTCCAAAAATGCACAGATAAACCAAGGAAAAATATTTAGCAGAATAAAACAAAGGAAGATAAATTTTTAAAGAACAAATTCAATTGGATGTTTAAGTCTTTCTTAGATGACTGCATTAAAACCAAAACTCTGCACCACTGCTCCCCACACATCCTGATGAGGTCAAGCCTGAAACACAGGATGCCTCTTATCCCTACTAGATGGAAACATGTGCTTTTTAATCACTCCTCAGTTAAACTGAAAGACAATCCTTCCGCAGAACTCAGCAGCCCATTTTCAAAACTACATACACACTACTTGCAGGGGCAAGAGCATATGCTAGCCCAGTATGCTCTTTGAAATTAAAACTCTTGATACATTCCACGAAAAACGGAAGGATATTTGCCCTGGTAGCTCTGTACATCATACTAAAGGTTCTACTTCAATTCAAACCTAAACATGCCTCCACCTATGATGACTAAAACTATTTAAACACTCAACGCATATAATAAAATAACCAACCGTGCCGAGTTTCATTTACTTTAGATGGGCGCTCCATTTCTCCAGCTTTTCAGCCCCTCCTATCCTAACAACAAACATCTCATTCCAGGAAAGATTATGAGCCAATTATCAGGGGTTATTTGACGAAATGACTCCAGAGTAGACAGGCTTGCCTTTGTAGAAAGCCAATCTATAAAGTGTTTTTAAAGTGAAATAAAATTCAATGGCAGACTTCTGTTTTAAAATAAGTTCAGCCTGATAAGTTTAATTAAATTTTGCTAAAAGTGCTTGTGAAATTCTGGTGCCAGGTGCCCTGAGCTGAGGGCAGGACAACGGCGTGATTCGGGTACCCACTTGACGAGGAGGCTGTGGGGCCTCTTGTTCAAATATTAAGAAATTAAGATGGCGAGAGCAGAGCACGGCCGAATGCAAGGCCCTTCTGAGGGCAGGTGCGCAGGTGGGCCGTGGGGCACCAAGGACGTGGCGCAGGCGGGGCTGCCTCGGACTCCTGCGCGTGGTTTAATGCGCCTGGGCAGGCATTCGCAGTCGGCACCGCCCAGAAGAAAGCCTGCAGAAAGGGTGGTGCACGAGGGGGTGTTTTAAGCCTTTGCCTTCTCATTAATTCCACTAAAACTCTGACGTACGTTCAGTACGTGAGAGAATGAGAATCATATGCTTCCGCTTCATTTGGGCTTCTGCATCTTTTGTTAATTTTGAGCTTTCCCAGAGACACGCAGCCAATCCCTGCACCCCAGGGACACTTGAGAACTGCTCCCATCCCATGGAGGGGTTCAAAGAGAGGTGCCCTGGGGCCCAGCCTAATGGGTCTGTGCACACAGGCTCTCCAAGAATTCCCCCAGCACTTGATACCCTTACAAAGAAAACTGCTAAAATTCCACCTTCTGCCCAACATTTCTGAACACTTGTCTCTATGGTCTCATCCTGAAAACCAAGCCAGTGAGATGTGATGTGGATCAGTAAAGGTCTGCTTAGTGGAGGTGAGCAGTGGTGATGCTGGTGTTGTGCCTTTCTGCGCTTGTCCGAGTTCTGCAGTCTGTAAGCCTGACATCTGCTAAAACCATGAACTCATTCAGCTCAGTGGCAGGACTGCCTGGTTTACAGGGAACTATTCTTGTCTGGAAAAACCAAGGGGTTTCAGCAAGAAAGATTTGGGCTGCTTTCCACTTGGATTCTTTGTTTTTTAATTATGTTTAAACACAGTTAACATTTAAGTAGGTAATACATTCACACGGTATCAAAAAGTATAAGAAGGTATACAGAGGAGAGGATTCCCCCCCCACATAGGTTTCCATTCTTAGTAGATGGTTTTATATATTCTTCAAAGATTAGTTATGTGAATATAAGCAAATATATATGCCCACACTTTCATCCAACGGGTAGCATCCTGGATACCCTCTTCTACACTTTCTGTCTCCTGCAGTCTAAGAAGTACACCCCATGTTCGTTCCATTGTATGGGTGTCCGGCAATATATGTAACCAGTCTCTTAAGGGAAAATTATGTTGTTGCCAACATTTGGCTATTACAAAACTACCCAAATCTAGTTTTCAGATATGATCTGTTCACTAGCACCCACACAGTACCCGCTGGAAATCACTGGAAATCCGGAGGGGGCCCAAGGCATGGTGTCTCCCTTGTGAAAAGTGGATTTTTTTACTCATTTTTAGCTCCACAGAAATCTGGTGTCGAAGATTGTTCCCTCCACTGAAGTCCTTCCAGAAATTTCTCCAAGAATCTGCCACCAATCTAAGGACGTGTAACCCCCTTGGTCCCAATATACAAAGGAACCCATGGGTACCACAGATTCACACAAGGTCAAAGCTCTGGGAACAATTAAAGGGCCCACGAGCCCTTTTACATTTCCACTAACATTTGATTCTTTGGACTGAAACCCTTTATGTTAAGGGGCATGCAAAGGATAAACTGACTTTAGAGAGACAGCACTCCTGACATGACTATCCCATATGAAGAGTTCAGTAGATGAGAGCTAAGCATCAGTGTGCCACCCACATCTCCCACTTCCTATAGTCAATAAAATGAGCTCCAATTAAACACTTAAAAGCTACTAATAAACACAAAACAAAATTTAATGCCTGTAGCCCGCCTCAGTTTTCTCCCCATCCCCAGTTTCTGGATGAATGCATGATCTCAGCCAGCACTAGATTTGTGGCTTCTAGAAGCAAAAGGGCACCACACCACACCTTCAGAAAGGGCATTGCTGGTGTTTCTCAAAGTGTGGGACTCCATGAGGTCAAAGCCGTTTTTATAATAATACTAAAACATTATTTGTCTTTTTTACTCTTGGTCTCCTCGGGGGAGTTTTCCAGAAGCTTTGTAATGGGATAGTGCAACAGATTGAATTCAGAGGCAGATAGGAGAATCCAACAGACTTCCACTTAGCCAGCCAATAAAGAAACTTGACAAAATGCAAAATAATGCTGCTCTTCCCATTAGACCATTTTGTTTTGGAAAATGTGATTTTTCAAATAAAAATGTCTTATTTATGTAAACATGTAATGCGTTTATACTCATTTTAAAGAGTAAATAAATATTTTTGAGATTTCTCAGTTTTACTTTCTAAAACAACAAAAATGCTCTGGTTAAGCATAGTCTATAAAATAAAAGCTCTTGGAGGACTTCAATAATTTTTAAAAATGTAAAGGGGTCCCCAAAGCAAAGAGTTGGGGAGCCACTGGCTTGCACAACAAATGAAGATACGTAGATTATCAGTTTGTTAATGTGAGGGTCTAGGTCAGCCAGCGCTGGCTTTGCTCGCTGGTGTAGTTCTGTCACACGGTGGAGTGCCTGCGTGCAGGCGGGTGTCCAGAGAAGGAGAGGGGAGGGGAGGGGGAAGGGGAAGGAGGAGGGGGAGGAGGGGGAGAGGGAGGGAGGGGGGAGGGAGGAAGACAGGAAGACATTTATTTCCCCGGATTACTAGTAAAGAGTGCCACTGAGTCAAATGCAGGAAAACTCGCCAACAGTAAAAACGCAAATAAGCATCAAGTTATTTGGAGTGAACTACCTACCAGTGAAGAAAACAGGCAAGTGGAAAAAGAGTTGGGGATCTGTGTTCAAAGGGAGGGAGAGACGCATGTAAAGAGGATATTCCTGTGCCAGGAAGGACGGCCCGCCTGGTCTGTCACCTCCAACCACGTGGTGCTCCACCAAGAGCTTCCCTCCGTGTTCCCCACCCACTGGCCAGGGGCGGGCGGCCAGGGGTGTCCAGCTTCCTGGGCCACCCTCAACAGTGCGACACACATTCTCACTCCCACCCGCGGTGCTGCTGATGAGACTACGCTTGGGAGCTGCGGGGTGCTCCAGCGCTGGGCGCGCATTGCTCGTGCTGCTCCCACAGGACTGCTCCTGTGTACACCCCACCAGCCACCCGCTCACCACCAGCTCTGAGCATTAGAAGCCTCCCTGATTTTGCCTAATAGACCTAAAATGATATCCTATGATTTTGCTTGTGTTTCTCAGGGTCCTGATGAGGGTCTCCTGACCCACTTGGGCATGGGGATACCTCTGCAGTAAATCACCTGTTTGTATCTTTCGCCCTTTCTTCCATTAGAATTCCTTCTGTTTCTGACTGGTTTGCAGGTGTTTCTTGTCTGTTCTTCATTGGTTTCGGTTCTGGACGTGTCTTCCTGCAACCTGGGACCCTCTCCGAATCTGTGGGCCTTTCTCCAGCTTTATTCATGGGGTCCTCATGAGCAGCAACGTTTTATCCATTCGTTTTGCTTATGATACAATCTTTTTAAATTTTGCTTACTAATCCTCTACCAGCTCCAAGGCCAAAGATATCATCCTACATTTTCTTCTATTGAATTTATGGTTTTACCTTCAACTTTTGGTCTTGGTCTAGTTGAGTCAAAGTTGCTAAGGAGGTATTTTACCCAGAAAAACAAACAGTGCAGAGCTGACGTATAAAGCCAGGCATTTCCTGACAATGGCCAGAGGATCGCCATCCTGAGCCTGCACATCTGGGTACCTCTCTGGCACTAGATCCTGAATCCCAGGGGCTGAAGGCATGAGAGAGGGGACTTCTGGTGGGGCTCTTCCTTCCAGAGCACCTGGGAAGCACACCTTCGCCTACCTCACCATGACAAAGCCCACTGCTGGCGTAGTGCTGTGCAGTTTCCAAGAAAAACCGATTTGTGGTTCAAACGTGGCAGGAGGAGGCATCCGATAGTGCCTGAAACACATACTCCAGCAGCGGCAGGCGCTCAGTGCGCACTCTGCCCCAGGATCTCATTAGTTGCGTAAGTTCCACCAGAGCCTCAGTGGAGACACTTAGGAAGTGTTGAGACATGGCGGGGCGATTCAGGCGGGCTCCTGCTGCTGCACGTGGAGTAACACAGCACAGCCTGAGGATCCAATGTCGTTGGCTAATCTCCCAGCATCTGCTTCAGGGAGCCAATAGCTTGTACGCCTTTTGAGCACAGCCCTTGGCCCAAATGCAGTGGTGACGGCATGACTTCTTTAAATCCAACTGGGGCAAGTGCAAAGCCCTGGGAACCTTCACTATTCAAGTGGTAACTCAACGTGGAATCTAAAAAAGAGTCCACCTCATAGAAACAGAGAGTAGGATGGTAGTTGCCAGGGGCTGGAATTGGGGAAACAGGGAGAGGCTGATAAAAGGGTGCAAACTTTCAGTTGTAAGATGAATAAGGTCTGAGGCTCTAACATACACCTTGGTGACTATGGTTGATGACGCTGTGCTGTGTAATAGAAATTTGCTAAGAGAGTGGAACATTTTTTCTCACCAAAAAAAAAAAAAGGTAAATAGGTGAGATGATGAATTTGGTAATCAACCTGACGTGGGAATCTTTCACAATGTATACATGTGTCAAATCATCACATTATACACTTTAAATACATTACAATCTTATTTATCAACTATACCTCAATAAACCTGAAAAAATAAACAAGTACAGTTGTAGCCTAGACACTGGGTGTGGGGGTCTTTCTCCCCCCAGGCCTGGATGAAATAACTTGAACCCACAACCCTAAGTGGGCTGCAGGGGTGTGAGGGCTTCTCCATGGATTCTGATGATTCCAGGGCAACAGCCTCCGGGGACTCCAGCTGTGCTATCCCTGGCCTGCGGTGTGACAATGGCCCGGATGGAAAACACAGCCCACTCCATCAGTTTTACATAGAAACACATGTGAACACACATGAACCTGGAAAGCCTAGCACAGTGAACACGTGCACACATGGGCACATGAACATGTGTGCATGAACACATGTGAACAGGTATACGTGTGCAAAAACATGTACGCATGAACAGGTGTACACACACACTTACAACACTAACACACAGAGCACCTATTAGGGCCACTGGCTTTACTGAGGACTGCGGCCAGGGAGATATGGGGAAGGGGTTCACGCTGAATGAGAACTTGACAACCCTCTCCAGTTGCAGACCAGGCTTTTCTGTCCTTAAGGTCCTTTCAGCTCCTTTCCCAGCTTCCCCTGGGCCACACAGCACCATCACCTCCTCCTGTCATCTCTCTTCTCCTCCCTCCCCTTTCTTCCCCCTCTTCTTGTCTCCAACAAAGCAGTTCACCCGCCGGGTTTCATGAGCCCTCATAACACCCTGTAGTTGGACGTCTTCTTCCTACCCCCAAGTCATCAGATGTTTTCTGAACATCATCATGATTTCCTTCTTTAGGAGAATTCTGCTGCCAGCTGTTTAGATAACCCATTTTCTAAAAATATCTGTAAATAGTAGAAAGAAATCTATAATTTCAAGAAATTCCTTTTCTGGGCTAGGCTTCCAACGTGGATCCTTGAATGAGGCTCTTTGTCACCTGCTACAGAAAGTTGGGTCCCTCTTGGGTGTTTCATCAGAACAGAACCAAGGCCAGGGTTCCAGGGGTAGTGTTAGGTTGTTTGTACTCTGCCCATGATATTCTAAAAGAACAATTCACTCAAGCATTCTCCATGAGCAGACAAACAATTCATTTTGGTGACTGAGATATATTTTTAATCCGTTGGGACATTTTCCTGCTGACCACCTCCATACCCAGTTTAATTGCCCATGAAATTCATCACCCTAGGACAGGGGGTGAAAAAGCCCTTGGAGAGGACACAATAAATTAGGAATCGTCTGTGGCAAATGGTTCAAGACATCTGCACTTGGTATGGCCTTTCAGGAATGTAGATGAGACTATAATCTCAAGCAACGAACAGAAGGCTCCATGACTAGTGGAGAGGGACATAATCAGGACATGGACGTATCCCGCCGAGGAAGAAAAGGAATGAAGCTGATCTTTAGTCTTAAAGTAGGTTCATCATAGTTCGTCCAAACGTTTTGGTGGATCAAGTGTCAGTATTATTTATTCTGTAGCTTAAAAGGGTGACATAAACTTTCCAATTTTACTTTTTGTCCCTTCAGAATCCAAGCTTTCAAAATCACACAGGAATTTCTGGACTCTTCCCACACATTCTTCTTCTGTTATTTCTTGATTAGAAAATGGAAATGTGGTACCATAATTGGTATCCTAGAAAGGGGTGACTCTACCAAGCATACAAAAATTCAGGCTCAGTAGAAACTCCAGGCACTTGGGGGATGTTGAATGGCAGTTGTTCAAATATTTGCAGAAGCAGTTTTAAGACTACCTTTAAGACATGTTACCAAGAAGATGAACTTCAGCAAAGACTTCTCCACAACCCCCACTCCCATTCCACACAAAAATTGCAAGAACTTCATGCTGAAGACATGCAAGTGTCTAATTCTTAGTGTTCTTGATGCCTCCATAAAGACTCACCTTAGAATTAATATTTAGTATCTCATTAAATAATGTTTGTTTGTGGTTTGAATGAAGGCACTCACCACACTTAAGTAAACTCTCAGGCTCTTTTATAAGCATTTTCCCTTGGAGCAAAGTTACATTTCTCTTGGCTGGGTCCAAGGGAAGAGGCTGGATTCTATTTGCAAGCTTCCAGTTCCTCAGAGCCTCACTGGGAAGTTTAGAACAGTAATGACTACCTGTGCACCTCCTTTAATAATGGTGTGAACTAGTTTCTTCCCAGGAGCAGTCTGTGTCAATGCCTTATATTATAGAAAAGAATAAAGCTAGAAATACATATTGAATTTGGAAAGGAGCCTCTTTACCTTATCAATTCCAACAACACACACCCTCCCAGTGACCAAACATTCATTGTTGCACAATTCAAGGACTGGCTTTTAGGAAAAGAAACTCTCCTAGAGCATATTCTACAACTGAATTAGACCCTACTGAGTTCCCACTCAGTGCCAAGTATAATCTTTAACCCTCACAACAAACCTACCAACAACATATATTTATCCTTGTTACTTATCAAGCTCAGAAAGATGACATAACTTGCCCAAGGTCAATCAGCAAGTGGAAGACCCAGAATTCCAGTCTAATCTTGTCTGATCCCAAACTACCAGTCTGTATTAGTCTGCTCAGGGTGCTAAAACAAAATGCTCCTAGCAGGGTGGCTTAGACAAGAGAAATATATTTTCTCACAATTGTGGAGGCTGGGAAGAAGTGCCTGATCAAAGTGCCAGGATGGCCAGTTTCTAATGAAAGTCTTTCTGGCTTGCAGACAGCCACACTACCTGGGTCTCTTATGAGGAAACTGATCCTATCAGAGCAGGGTCCCACCCTTATGACCTTGGTTAACCTTAATTACTTCCTTAGAGTCCCCATCTCCTATACAGCTATACTGAGGGTCAGGGCTTCAGCAGATAAATCTGGGAGGACACATTCAGTCCCTACCATGGAATTTCTACCACATCAAGCTACCTCTTTGTGTCAATATATCCATACTGAAATCAACATTAAAATTTTCAGTCAACTGAGGCTCAGATTTTCCCCGGCCTAAATATGTTCTACTATTAATATTTTTCTTCCTTATTTATGAAAGATAGGTATCAAAAACAATCAAGAAACAAGAATACAAGTGAGCAGAGAGCCCATTTTTCCCTTGATGACTTGCAAGAATTCTTTTGTACCATTGAACTTTCATTTCATCCTCTGTCAGTTTTAGAAATTACAAAAATTTTCTCCAGTGTGACAGCTACATACCTGCTTTATCTAAGGTCTTCTTTATTGAGCAGAAAGTCTTCATTTTAGTGTGATCAGTAGAATAGTACCAGCATGGACCCATTTGGAAGAACAAAAGATAACCTGGCATTGTGCTTTGCTGGGCTCAGAGACACATTTCCTCAGCTCTGTAATCAACAGGGGCTCCCCTGGCCCCACAATGCCAACCAGGCCAAATAAATCTCTTCCTCACATAGAACACTATAGATTTAAGAAAATTCCCCAAAGAATACTGAGCCACAAATCAATGAAAGACAGGAACTAGAGAAAAATAAGGTTTCCTCCCAGCTGTGAAAGACATGATCTTCCTTTAATATTTTGATTCTCTAGCAGAGCAAAAGTCATGTTTTCCAGTGTATCATGATCATGGGGTGTTCTCACCATGGGAGAGACTTTGAAATATCCTGGGCAAGACTGCACGAGGCAATGCTGTGCTTTCTTGTCTAAGGTTCCAGGGATCCGCATTCACGGGCCTCGTTGCCCGGACGGTTTGGGAAGCAAGGAACGGTGCAGACTCTCAGTTATAGCCCAGGGGCTGAGAAGCATAAGATGATGAACACAGGCTGCCTCTGAGGGCCCCTCAGTCTAATGGGAGGCTGGGGGACAGACAAGTACACAACCTGCTGTGGGAGCACCAGGTGCCGCAGGGAAATGCAAAACGGAGCAGCTCCCAGCCCAGAAAGCTCAAGATGCTTTTAGAGAAAAGAGGATCTGGGCTGAGTGTTGAAAAATGAAAAGTAATAAAGAGCAGTTAGGACCATGGGCCTTGGAATAGATGCACAAGGGTCCCCTTTCAGCTGCCAGCACTTTATAGCTACAGAGACTTGGAAGAAAGATGCTGTGCGTACAGGGCACCTGGTCCCGCTCACAGCGAGGGCTTGTGGAGGAGGAGAGAACCCACTCTTGAGAGCAGAGGTTCTGCTGAGGATGGAGCATCTGGACCCTGGGGCTGGGAAAGGGCCGCTCCAGCTGCCGGGTCCCGAGGGGAGGCTGGAGAGCACCGCAGGGAAGCTGCAGGCTGAGAAGCCAGCACTGTGGTGGCCCAGTGCTTAGGAAAGACTATCACAAGCCCTTCCCGGTGGGGATGGGGAGGTTGCTCCGCAGTGTCTTTTCTTTTTTAAAAATTGTGGTAAAACATACATAACACAAAATGTAGCATCTTGCCCATTGTTAAGTGTACAGCCCGGGGGCATAAGCACATTCCCGTGGCTGAGCAGCCCTCCCCGCAGTCTGTCTCCAAGACTTTTTCATCTTCCCAAACTGTAACTCTTTCCCCATGAAAAACTCACCACTCCCCTCAGCCCCCAGCCCTGGCACCCTCCATTCTCTGTGTGTTTGACTCCTTTAGGAACCTCGTATCAAGTGGAATTATCTAGAACCTGCCTCGTGACTGGCTCATTTCCCTTCACATAAAGTCCTCAAGGTTCGTCCCCGCGGCAGTGGCTGTCAGATTGTCCTTCCCTTCCAGGCTGAGTAATATTCCATCCTGTGGATGGACACATTTTGTTTATCCATTTATCCATCCACGTCCACCTGGGCTACTTCCACCTCTGGGCCACTGTGAACATGGCTACAGTGGACAGAGCTGGAGGAGCTCATGGGTGCATGCCTGCTGCTCAGTGCCACGCCTTCCGTGGCCTGGCCTGGGAGATTTTCCCTGAATCACTGTGGTGGATGGGCTTCTCTGATGATGCTCGTTTCTGGCCCCCTCATGCAGGTCTCAGGAATAGCAAAGATGACTTCGTGCCCTTTTTCCAGCACTCTGGACTCATCTCAGAAGGTGACTATTTCAGGAAACGTTCCAGAACAATTCTCTGGAGAATGTCTTGGAGCCCTGGCAGCTGGGAAGGGCCCTGAGTCCCCTCTTCCTGTGCAAGTGCAGATAACACAACATCAACCCACCACCTGAGTGTCCTGGAGAAGCCATGGTTTGTCTTTCTTGCCAGACAGTATTTTGAGATCTGCGTTAGTAGAGCACATTTTTTCCTGGTGGTTATCAGGCTCAGTGCTGTGCAAACACGAGCTGATTCCATCACATTCTATAAATTATTTGTGTGTGTGTACATGTTTTGGTGCCACAGACCAGAACCCAACAGCACAGAGCAGGCAGAATGACCTAGAGTTTCCTGACTCAAAGTCAGACGGCCTCCAAGCAGGGGGCCACCACACAAGCCTGGGCCACCACCTGCCCAGGACAACCCTCTGGAAACTGTGGGTCCCAAGCTGGAGCCCAGTGGCCACCCTACCCCGGGTGCACGCCAGGATGGCTGTGCACCTGACGCTTGAGCAGAGACCTGACCTGGACATCTGAGTGCAGGTGTGGAAATGTGGAGGAGGGAGTGGAAAGCAAGTGATTGACTGGTGATCAATATACACAATTTAAGAATAAAGCAAACTGCTACATTATGAAGTAGAATCCCAAACTTCCTCGTGAATCAGTGCAGAACAGGAGAGTCTGTCTCAACACCCTCCCAGACTAGCCGCCTGTTGGCACCAGGGTAAACCATCCTGCCCCTTGTTTCTCTCTCCCGCTAACCATCAGAGCCATGCTCAGTGGGGGGCCAGCAGAGCAGAGAAAGCAGCTCCCTCCCCCAGCCCTTCTCCTGAGTCTAGGGAAGGAGGGGAGCTTCAATTTGAGCAGACTGAGGGGTTTCATGAGAACTTGGGCTGGACATGCTCATTGCTGAGCTGAGAGGGGATAGGTGCGCAGAGAATGTGGGATGGTCTGAGAGTGACCATAGGAGCCATGGGCCTGCCCTGACCACAAACAGCATGGCAGGAAAGAAGGAGTTGTGTTGGAGGACGAGATGAAGAAAGGAATTGGGTTGCTTCCCACATAACCTCTGCGTCCTGTTCATTCACATTAGCAGCTCCAAGAGCCTCGGGGAACACCCTCCTGGCAGGTGGGCTAGATAACTATAGCTGTTTGGAGGTGACTAGGGAAGCCCTGAATGGTTTTCAGAGCACTGGAAACTTCTCTGGGCCTAGAAATAAGGAGCCTTGGGCTGACTGGGTCTCTGATTCCAGGTGGCTCGGGGGAATCAGAAAATAGCAAACCTGCTTTACTAATTCTCAGCTATTATCACATGACTGTCGTGCATTCAGATGTGGGGTTGCCAGATAAAATACAGGGCACCCAGTTAAATTTGAATTCCAGATAAAGATTGATTTTTTAGTATAAGTATATCCCAAATAGTGCCAGAGATCTACTTATGCTAAAAACATTAGCCACTATTTATCTGAAATTCAAATTTAACTAGGCATTCTGTATTTTTAACAGCTGTAGTCAGATATAAATTACATACCATACAATTCACCCATTTAATGTGTACAATTCAATAGTTTTTAGTGTATTCACAGAGTTGTGCAACTATCACCATACTCAATTTTAGAACATTTTTTACACACCCCAAAAGGAATCCCATGTTGATAAGTAATGTCTCCCCATCCTCTATGCCCAGCCCATTCCCTAGCCCCCAGCATCCACTAATCTTCCTTCTGTCTCTACAGATTTGCCTAATCTCAACATTTTGTATAAATGGAATTATACAACATGTCATCTTTCAGGACTGGCCTATTTCACTTAGCATAACGTTTTCAAGATTCACCCGTGCTGTAATATGAGTCATGACTTCATTTTTTTTATATGGCCTACTAATATTCCACTGTGTGGACACAACACATTTTCTTTATCCAATCAGTGGTTGACAGACATTTCGGTTATTTCCAGTTCGGGGCTATTATGAATAACACTGCTGTGAACATCTGCGTACATGTTTTTGTGCAGATATGTTTTCGTGTCTCTTGGATATAACCTAGGAGTGGAATTGCTGGGTCATATAGTAACTATACATTGAACATTTTGAGAAATTTCCAAAATATTTTCCACCACAGCTGTGGAACTATTTTTTTTATTTCCACCAACAATGCACAGGGTTCCAATTTATATCCTTACTAACATGGGTGTTACAGCCAACCTGGTCAGTGCGAAGCGGTACCTCACTGTGGTTTTGATTTGTGTTTTCTGAATGGCTAATGAGCATCTTTTCATGTTATTAGCCATTTGTGTACTTTCTTTCAGATTCTTTGCCAGTTTTTTAATTGGGTTGTTTATCTTTTTGTTGTGGAGTTATAACAGTTTTTCTATATAGTCTAAATACTAGACTCTTACCAGATATATGACTTGAAAATATTTTCTCCCATTCTGTAAGTTGTCTTTTCACTTTCTTGTGTCCTTTGCAATACAAAGCTTTTTATTTTGGTGGAGTTTAACGTTTACATTTGTTGTGGCTGTTGCTTATGCTTTTTAGTCTCATATCTAAGAAGGGTTTGTCCAATCCAAGGTCACAAAGATTTACCCCTATATTTTCTTCTAAGAATTTTACAGTTTTTAGCTCCTACATTTAGATTTATGCTTAACTTTGGTATAGGCATAAAGAAAGGCTTCAAGGTCATTCTTTGCATGGGCTATCCAGTCATCCCAGACCCATTTTTGCAGGCATCCTGTATTTTTAGCTACTAAATCTAGCAACCCTCGTCAGAGGTTTAGCAACTGGAACACAGTGTGGGTTCCTTTCATCCTCGGTGGTTGAAGGCTGACCTTTCCCGGGAAGGTGCTGACTACCTTAATTCCTCATCTTCCTTCAACCCTTCACCTCCAGCACCAGGTGGGGGCTGCAGACAACAGCCTTCGGTAGAATGGGGTGGGGTGGGGCTGTTGTTAGCTTCTCAGAGTTGGCATGGCCCCATCGGATCCAACTTCTTGGCTAGGCCTCCATTATCTGACCTATCCTCCAGCCCCACTTTACATCTGGAGCCCCAAATCCTGAAACAGCAGCTGAAACTCACAACTGCTCCTTCTTCCATGAGCAAGCCCCCACCCCACATCTCTGGTATTGCTTCCTTTTTAGCATGCATACTTTGCCAAGAAGGGGGGCACTGGAAGGCCTTTTTGTGCAGGGCCCCGGAGCCACGCCAGAGGCCCCCTTTAGGCCCTCTGCCCCAGCAGGTAGACAGTCACCCTCCCTGCCCGCTGCCGCCTCAGTTCCCAGAGATCCCTTTCTGGTCTGTAGGCCATCGGCCAAGTCACACACAGGACTCTGCCTGTAAGAACTGGGAGAAACACTGCTTGGACTGTGTTCTCACAAGGGGACCCTGAGGCTGCTCGGCACAACCGCTCTGTGAAAACCCAACCCGGAGCCAGAGCCACCCCCTGGCACTCAGCCCGAAAGCTGAGCAGGTAATTTACATTAAGGTTCAGACTCAGCATGGCTCATACCTTTCTTCTGAGCTCCTTAAGTCACTTCCCCGACCGGCTCTGCTGCCTGTACATGATGACTTACTCATTGGCAAGGGTGAATAATGCCAGTGCCCCACTGAATTGTCCCACAAAGCCCTGCCGGAGTACGCATGGTGGGAGTGATCTCACCTGCAGAGCTGGAGACAGGCAAGTGCCTACGTTACCATGCAGTGTCTTGATTCATACCCGGGAGTCATGACTAAACATTCCCTCCAAGGCCCGTCTAGCCAAAGTGGGGGCCAGCATCAACACTTTCCCAAAGGGTTTGGGTTAACTGAAGTCTCCGTGTCTCTTAACGACCCCAGGACGAAGGCAGAAAAAGCAAAAATATCTCCACCTTCTCCATTCAAGACAGATTGTTATCTCTACCTTCATAGTGGAAAACACACCATTAAGCTTTCACTTTACTACTAAAATTTATCATCACAATTAGAGCTCATTTGTGCCCTTACTGTGTGTATCAGTGAGGGCTCTGCCAGAGAAGCAGAACCAGGAGACAGGGGGAGAGATTGAGAGAGAGAGAAAGAGTATGTGTGTGTGTGTGCGTGTGTGTAAAGAGACATTGATTGATTTCAAGGAATTGGTGTATGTGGTTGTGGGTCTGGCTGGGCAGCTCCGCTGGAAATGCTCAGGCAGGAGAGGATGTCTAAGTCCATAGCTGGAATTCCTTCTTCCTCAGGGGAAGCCTCAGATACGCTTGGTGGCCTTCCTCTGATTGGGCGAGGCCCATCCAGATTACTGAGGATCCTTTACTAAAAGTCAACTGTTTGTCAATGTTAAATCCACACTGTGTATATAAAATACCTCCACAGCCACACCTAGGTCAGTGTGTAACTGAACGACTGCATACAACAGCCACGCCAAGCTGATGCATACAACTGATCAAACTATAAAACACTTTTCTGTTGTTGGGGGAGACGACTGGCACTACTATAATCCTGATGAAGACAGACACACACTCAGGAGGAGGAAGCTGCCTGCCCACCCAAGGTCATACATACACAGGGGCGATAAGGAGTTTAGCGCCCAGACTCTGGACCAGACTTGCAGGGGGCTCAGAACTCAGACCAAGGGTCCTCAGACCAGGGCCAACCTGGGCATCCCAACATCACCAGGGGTCCCACCCGCATCCAGGGCCCTTCTTACCACCCTCCCAGTTCTGAGCATGTCTGTCTCCTGCTTAAAACTCCCCAGTGCCTTCATAGCACCTTAGAACAAAGCCCAGATTCCTTTGCATGAGGAAGGCCATCTCATGGCTTGGTCCTGGCCTGCAGGTCCAGCCTTTACTGCCACTGAGGTTGGCCCCCCTGACTTAGGCAGCACCACCCAAGAGCATGTGTGAGCCCCACACACCCCAGCCCTGCCATGTCTCAGTGCCTTCGTTCTCCCTGAATCACCTTCAGACTTTGACCTCTTGAGACTCCTACTTCATCCTCAAAACCCATCTTACATACCACTCCACTAAGAAGCTCTCAGGCCCCCTCCACCCTCCAAGTCTACTCATCCAAACTCAGTCCCATTTGGGGTGGATGAGGGGCCCCTCTCCGTGCCTTCCAGCACTTCCCGCACTCCTCTCACTGTTCTGCTCCTCTCAGAATAATTGTGTTTCTCTATGTACACCTAAGGTTAGCAATAGTTGTGGGGTTTCAAAGCCTGCCTGTCAGGACTCCCCATGCCCAGACTTTGTTAAGAAAGAAGGGACAAATGCTTCTCAGGGAAGACCCTGGAGGTGGAGTCTTAGATCGGAAGACATTCCTAAAGTTTCTTAAAGTCTATGCAAATATGGTTTCATTGCTGGCTCAGTCCTTTTTGACTTGATGCTCTCAATAAAATTCTAGGAAGAAATTACACAGAATTAAAGGATCTCTCTCAAAGACCTTGAGATTCTTGGAAATATGATTCATGAACTAGAACGTGACTATTTCATGATGCCTCAGGCCCTAGAAAAGGGACATTCGCTCCTCAAAGGAAAAGATCAGCCCATGGAAGGTCAAGGAGAAAGGAACACATTCTTTCTTTCTCTCCCATCTTCAGATACCCAAATCTGGAGTAGGGGCTCCAGGCGCTGAAATTGGCTCTGTCTTTGTAGCCAGAGGCCCCACAAGCAGACGGGCACCCCAACCACCGTGAGAAACTAGAAGTCCACAGTAACAGTAGCCAAGATCCAAACAAAGACCTGCAGGTGTCATTTCCCCCATGGAAGGATGCTTTGCTTCCCAGTTTGGTAAATAACTAGCAATTTCAAGTCAGAACAAGAGCCCCAGGGAAAACCCTCATTTGGATGCTACCCCGACATAACTGTAGTTGTCTGCCAACTTTCTGAAGTCTTGGTTACAGCACAGAGTCACATTTGCTTCAGGCAGGTCTTAGAAGGAGAGTTCAGCCTCCTCAAGGGATGAGAGATTGGTCAGTATCCCCACAGAGAGGTGGACAATGTCCATATTGCTTGAGGTGGGCAACTGGCATGAAATATTTGTGGACCATGGAGAAGATAACATTCATCTCAAACATCTACTTCCCTGGGCAGAGGCATAGGCCCCCACTTCCAGACAACCCAAGAGAATCTCCCCATGGTTTCAAATTATTTGCAGAGCCATGTGGCCATATATCATGCTGATGCCATCTGCTTGGAGCTCCACAAGAAGGAATCTGGCAAAATTACATGCTGCTCAAGAAAAAGGAAAAATATTCCATCTTCCTCCTCCCCAAAGGAAACCAGTCCACTCGTTTGTCTACAGCCCTCACCCCAGAGGCGTGACAAGGGTCCCAGAGAGATTTCTCATCAAGGGGATGCAAAGACAATGACAATTTCCAATATGACTGGAGTTGCAACTGCAAAAATGACTGCTCCAGTACCCAGAAACATTTTCATTTCCTTGGCTGATCTCTACCTTTTCAGCAATTTATTATTATTATTATCATTATTATTAGGCTTTGTTTTCTGAGGGGGTTTTGTTTTGTTTTTGTTTTTGTTTAATGTCTCAGTGCAATTTCAATAGTTGTCATGGGAGTTGGCACCAAAGAGACTTCCTGGAGACAAATTACTTCAAAGGCTTATGTCCTCTTAAAACACACACACACACACACACACACACACACACACATTTTGCAGGAGAAAAAATAAGGAACTTTGAAAATTAAAATATTGTGAAATAATCTATAAATTCATTTCTGTTGCGAGCACCCATTTGGCTCCTCAGCATTTGCCATGACCTACAAATTATTGGCTTTTATTACCATGTTATGATTATAGTGGCAGTAAATACAAAATTTGAACAAATTAACAAAGCATAATTAACACAACTAATCAGTGACTAAACAACAGCTGCGAATGTAAGTTCTGAGTGGTGAAAGGCACCAGAGAACACATCGACTTGCAAGTGGTGGGAAATACCTTTGCATGGAGACAGGTTGTCAGCTCAGAGACACAGGCTGATTATCAATATCAAGACATGTTTCATAACTTCTAAGCAATTCTGAGAGGACAACTACTGAATAATCTACAGAGTCACCAGCCAGGACACACACATTCCATAATGGTGGGTGTGAAGACAAAGCTTTCTGCCTTTTTCACAAACATTCACATGCACAAGACCTTAAACACTGTCACTTTCAGCCATAAGGACCAAATATATGTGGAGTCAGGTGAAAAATGTACAGTATATAAAGGTACAGTGGACAAAAGAGCGCCAGAGCACCGTGCTATGGAAGAAAATGTCATCTGTGCAATCTGCTCACTGGAATCACCATGCAGAAAGCATGAAAGAAAGTGCGTAACTCCAAAAGCCCCTGTTCTTTTGAATATGATGGAGCTTTGAGATAAGACATCAAATAAAAGACAAACGATCTGGATAGGAAGACCCACCACTCATGTTCGTGAAGCATGTCCCCCTCTTAGGCCTTTCTAATATTTGTGGGAAATATCCAGGCTTCCTTTTCTTGCTTTCCATCCATCCATCCCCCCCATTTGGGAGACGAGAGCCACCAAGAGGCCACCTGCTCCTTCAGGGCTGGCATGTTCTTCCTCCAGCTGCGCCTCGGTCCTGCCCATGCCTGCCTAGGGCACAATCTTGTCGCTCATGTCGCTGTCCCTTCTTTCTCTCCCCTCCCTTTTAGAGACTCCTTGAACATTTCTCCTTTTTAATACTCTCCTCTTAAAATTTGAGAACATTCACCTTTTAAGTCTCACCTGTAATTATTTCTCTTCACTAATTCCAAGTTCCACTGTAAAACTGTGAGGGAAAAGCAATCAAGAAGAGGAAAGAATATTTAAAAGAAAAGGAAAAAGGAAAAAGGCAGAATACAGCCAGGAAAAACGGACCTCCTGCAAGCTCACGAGCTCTTAATCACGCTGCTGTAAGGCGACCTGGGACGTCACAGACACCTCCCCAAAGGAAGGAAGAGTCCTTGCTTCCAACAACATGGGAAGGGTTTGGTTGTCCGGAGCCACAGGGCACCTGCACACTAAAATGTTAGCCTCTCCCTTCCCCGTTGTCCCACGCCCTCTGGTGCACACCCGAGACCCTCAGTAGCGTGGATGGAGGGGCCAGCACGCTCTCTTCTGGCTCCTTCCAGCCTAGCCTGGAAATCCCTTCAGAGACTCTGCAGCCCAGGCCGTGACCATGCACTGACCACTCGTTTCCCCTCTGTGTTCACCCTGCACATGACGCTTATCAGGACTGCAGTCCTGGGCCAGCAGTGCGGGGGGCCCCACCAGGAGGGGTGCGCCCCGGGTCAGTCCTCGCTCTCCCTGCCAAGTGCCCTGGTTCCCTATCGCTGCTGTAATAAAACCACGGACTAAGTGGCTCAACTCAATAAAACTTTACGATCTTACCATTCTGGAGACCAGAAATCTGAAATGGGTACTACTGGGCCCGCACTGAGGTGTCCGCAGGGCTGTCTCCTTCTGGGAACTCCAGGAGGCCGCTTCCTTCTTTGCCTTCTCCAGCTCTGTGGAGGCAGCCTGATGCCGCGGTTCCCCTCCTCTCTCCTCAAAGCCAGCAAGGACAGGATCATGTCAACGTTGAGTCGGCACGTCCAGGAACCATTCTGGGTGGTAGGTAATCTTGTGCAGGTGATGGTTTACATTACAGCTGGGATCTGGTTTGAGCAACTGAGAGGTGTCCTTCACTAAATGGGCAACAAAGTTGGGGAAGAGGGGTTGAAGAGATTAAGTTGGAATATTTATATATTCATTTGTTATGGAATTATTCAGTTGCATAAGTAAGCATTCATTTATCAGGAATACTAATGAATTCCTGATAAATGAATATTTACTTATTCATTCATTCATTCAAAAATATTACTTGAGGCTTTTGTGCCATGCAGTGTGTTCTGGGCAGTGAATGGACAGCAGTGAACAAGATCGATAACATTTCTGACCCAGGAATCTCTGTCTTATACCAGCATCCATGAAATCAGCAGGCTCCCTTGTTAGCTTGCAAGTAAGGTAAAATCTAGGCCCCATCACAGTTCTTGATGATGTTTTTAAAAAGGTCTTAAGACCTCTACACACAAAATTTAAATGTGGCCTATGGAGCTTGTCAAAGGCTGAGATATTAATTTTAAAAGCCTATCTGAGTCACAAAGCAAACAAATCCCAAAGAAGTGTAGCAGATACTATAACTTACTAACCTCTGATTCAATAAAAAGATGATTTTCCCATGCCTGGGATGGTCTGATTTACCAGATGCCAGGGTAACAGAGGATGCCAGGGTAACAGAGAATGCCTTGTATCCACATGGCTTTCTCTGCTTCCCCAGCACATAGCTGCATCCACTTTTCAGTCTCCTGGCAAATTATATCTCCAGACTGTTCAGGCCATTGGAGCAGGACCAGAAGGAGTATATGCCACTCTTGGCCTAGCTCATGGAAAGTTTTCCGTGATCCTCCATGCCCTCTCTTCCACATCTGCTGGAGGAATAGAGACGATGCTAAGGTCCTAGGGAATGGTGTAGCCATAAGCAGAGGAGCATGGGTCCTTGAACGGTGCTGTGGAGCGGACCTTCTCCCACCAGATTTCCACTGTTGATTGGACTTTACATGAGGAAATGGGATTTGATATCAATATAATAGCCACTAAAGGATTGGGGTTGAATTTGTTACCAAGGTTGGCCTATGATGACGAATTCAGTCTCTGTATATGAGTCTCATAATTGTCACGCACAACACACAGACACACACCCACACAAATATATAGACAGGTATAGACACGTGGCACAGAGCTATGCAGACAGAAAGGACAGGACGTAGCCACCCTCTCCTATCACACTAAATCTTCTTCCCCTACATCTTCCCAGCTCCACTAATACAGAGAAATGTCCCAGATTTCTATTGTATAAGTGATGTTATTTTTAGCAAATTATATAAGTTATAGAGTTATATAAATCACATGTGACCACTCTTGCTTATGGAAAAATAGCATAAAATGGAGTCAGTGCTGATTCAACCCTATGGTGGATGCTGAGAATTCAGGGTCCAAGAGCTTTGTCTGGGGAACTTACACAATAGAACGTTCCCTGGCACCCTCTTTATTGATCAAATGGAAACTACAGTGAACACACAGCTAAGGTCAGAAGGCAGCTAGCTTCTCAGTCCTGAAGGAAGACTTCAAGCTGCTTTGGTGTTTATCAAAACCAAGCGCTCCAGTAGAGATTGTTTGAACCAAGATCCCCCTTCCTGCAAGGCAGGCAAGAGGCTAGCCAAGTGTGTGGTGCAAACGCTGCTTTCTCCTTTTTCTGACCTATAGCTGTACGTGGAATGGTTCTAAGCAGGATTTAATAGCGATGCATGTGGCAAACGAACACACACCACGTGAAAGGCCCTGTGCTTGGCACTTAGAAAGAGGTAACGTGGGAAGAGTCACAGCCCCTGTGAGTTTACCTCGTAAAGGGACTGCACGGGACGTTTCTCAGAATTTCTCAAAAGGCTTCTCCTCCGCTCCCAACAGCACTGTGAGAGGGGCAAGGGTGACTGCCACATCTTGTGGATGAGGAGACTAAGGTTTTGAAAGCACAAGGGAGCTGCTGATGGTCACCCTGCTCATGAAGGGCACAGCGGAGACCTAAATGCAGCTCCGTGTTCCCCCCACGTCACCACACAAATACATAAGCTTAATTACAGTTACTCCAAGTTATGTTCAGTCGATAAAGATTTGAAAAAGAACTAATTATATCTCAACAAGCAAAACCCAACCTAGAGGTAAGGCTATTATTCGGGTATTTTGCGTGTATGCACACACACACACAAGCCCCTCACCCCCACCTTGAAGTTTTAGAACACTGTCTCCACTCTTCACTTTGCGGCTTGTGTTTGTAGCCTGGCCTGGTGGGGAATCACAGGGTTAAGTCCCCAGTTGACTTCACAGAACAGATATCCCTGAGGGTGACCCACGGAATTACTCGCTGACACACGCCAGCTTGGTCATACTGTAACACCCTTCTCAGGATTTTGCTGCTCCCTCAGTGCATGTTAGGGCTTGCAGACTTGCCTGAGGACACCGGCGACAGTGACAGGACATTCACAGGCCCGGCACGTCCCTCCCAGGCAGCCCAGTCCCTGCTCAACCAGCACCTGCAGGGCCCACAAAGCAGCTGCAGCCACAGGTTCAAGTCCAGAACCTGGACCTCATCTGCAGGGATCGTCCCCAGGACGTATTATGGAAACCACTGGAGAGGCCCGGCCCTGCATGTTGCTGGCACTGCAGCCTCACCGCACCTCTCTCTCTGCCTCACACCTGCCACTCCCCCAAGTCTGCCTCCCACCAAGGAGGTTGAAAGCCTTTGATATCTTGGCACCAACGGTTTGATCTTCCAAACTAGAACCCCTGTAGTTGCTGTGCCTGTCCTCAGGCTGAACTTAAAATCATCTTGCTCAGAAGTCGCCAAAATCTAGAGCTTGCTAAGTGCCAGAGCTGGAGGGGAACGTCACTGAGTGGTAGATGTGTCCTCCAGCCCACTTGGGGACATGGGAAGCTTAGGATGCCCCATGGAGGACTGGTCCCCAGGGCCCAAGTTCAGCCACCAGCAGGGTACCCAGCCCTCCTCCTAGCACATGGGCAAGGGCATGAGACTGGATGGGAGTAGCCAGCTGCGAGTGCCACACTGCTCAGACCCCCCTAACCAGGCAGCTTATCTGACCTGCTGGACGGCGCTTCTGTCTGTTCCTCACGTAAGGCCGGGCCGGCAGCAACTCCGCTGTGTCTCCACATGCAGGGCTGCCGTCATCCAAAGGTGCCACCTGCCCTACCCATGGGGTCACAGGAGCGGCCGCCAGCAGCACTGCCCGCTGCCTGGGTGCACCACTCGCCTCTAGGGTCATTACCTCCATACATGCATGGGCCTCAGCTTCCTACTGGCCCTGAACCCCAGGACATCCTGGAACCCAGCCTGCCGGCTCAGCACCCTCAGGCAGGACCGAGGTACCAAGTCCCCATCGAAGGGCCTCATCTCCTTCCCCTCCTGTCCCACCCCTCCCAGGGCCTGGGGAAGACGGCCAGGCCACAGCCTGCCTCTGAGAGAGTGGGCACCGTGGGCCTCCATGCCTCGCCGCCATGGCCCCACCCGGCCACCCCAAGCACAGAGGCTGACGGGAGCCCAGGAGTCAGCCTGGCGCAGCCCCCAACCCCCAGGCATACTGACACAGAGGAGACCCCCAGAAGGGCACCAGCTCCAGTGAGTGAAGCAGACAAGGCCTCGGGCCCGGGCCACCATTGCCCTGCAGCCCCTCGGTCCTGCAGGCATCCTGGTGAGCTTCAGCTGCCCCGCCCGTGCAGGGAAAGGGAAAGCCCTGCACAGCAGCAGCTAAGGGCTGGGGTGGGGTTGGGGGCCGGGGACGCCAGCCCTCCGGGAGTCCCCAGCTTCCAGGGGAGCGAGAGAACTAGGCGTTTGGGAAGGCTCCCCTTGGACACACTTCCCTGATCTCCCTGGGGCCCCGTGTCTTTCCCAGCCCCCAGAATTCCCGACCACCAGCCTGAATTACAGACTGAACTCAGCTGCCTGTCATCACGGGGCTGCCACACCCCATAGCCAGCGCCCCCCATTCCCTTCTCCTGGCCCTCCCTTGCTGACCTTCTTCTACGCATCCTGGTACACGTGCAAAAGCCTGGGACCCGCCCGCACCAGCCACTGTGCTTGGAGGCGAGCTTGGTTTCCCTCGAGTGCTGCACTCTGACCCATACACCCTCCCCCCAGCGTTATTTTCCTGCCCCTCCCCGGCCCCCACGCATGCAACCCAGCCACAGTCAGGGCAGCAGCGGGAGGAGCTGGTGTGGGGACGCGGGCCAGGGCTGCAGGATGAAGCGTCATGAGGGCACGCGGTGGCATTCAGCCTCAATTCCCAGCTCAGTCTGCCAGCGACACTAAGCACCAGGCGCGGTGTGTCGACACGGAAAAGAGAAGCAACAGGGAGAGAGTCAGCATGGATAGGATCATGGAGGGGATCTAGTCTTCAAGAGTGAATGCCTGCTTCTCACTCCCTCTCATACCGTCTGCCTTAAGGTACTGTGCAGATGCAGCCAAGAAGTGTACAGAGGCATTGACATTAGAACTAAGGACACGTGACGTGGTAATGGATGGAGTGTGGTAGCGTTAGAGTAGCAGTCAGGCAGGCGAGAGCAGGCAGGGATGAAGGCGGGCGGCATCTCTGCCCAGAGGCCGCCCTGTCTCCCTTAGACCTTCCCCTTTGCAGTTCAGCACAAACGGATAAGCAGAAGGTATGGGTCCCTGGGACACCCCTGACTTTGCAACATACACACTTTAGGAAGAACTTGTTGCTACCCCGAGGCATCATCATGTCATCATCAAGTCACTCACATTACAGCTTTGGCCCCTCCATGGGTTTCTCTCAAATGCTCAGGAGAAAAATGATGAACACAAATTTATGCAGAGAGGCTGAAAGGAAGGAAACAAGACAGATCCAAAAGACTGTGAGAATGACAAAATGAGAGGGAGGAAACCAAAGAAACCCCATAAAAGGCAGTGTGAAACCCACTGTCTTTGGGGTCAGGCTGCTCCCCTGTCTCTGGAGCTACTTTCCTTTCATTTTGCTAAATAAAAAAACCCCTGTGGCTCTCTCTGTCGGGTCTCCCGACTGAATTCTCTCCTTCGAGAAGAGAACTGAGGAAGCCCACATTCCACCTCCGGAACAGCATGAAACAGCTTTGTGCTCCGATGGTGAAACACAGCACAATGTTACCAAGCGGTAGGATGGTGGACGTACATGTGACCATTAGAATAAGCTTTCAGATTGTTACTTCAAACCCAGTGCTGGGAAAGAGGGAGGAGAGGAGAGGTGAATAGCTGATCTCCACATTATTCACACTAGGAAACCATGAGACCAGAGGCAGAAAATAAAAGATAAGATTATAGATACTATATACAGGTATGAGGAAAAAGGGAGCCATGAGAACTAAAACATAAGCCTTTGGTGGGGAATTAAGGCCAGTCATGAATTCTCTGTTACTCCTTCTGTGGAGGAATAGAACCTAATTTCCATCTCCTCAAATCTGAGCTGGCCTGGGAGACCAGCCTGACCGAGAATGTGGGGTAAGTGCCATTGTGGGACTTCTGAGGCTGGGTTACAAGCAGCTGAGAGGCTTCTGTCTGGGCCCCCTTGAGCATGCTCCCCTAGGACCCCTGGTTACATGTACCCAGCCACCCTTAGGTGCTTTATTCAGGAGTCCAGGTGAGGCCAACCTTCTAGCATCTACCTCAGGTCCCCAGACGTTGGAATGGAGTCCCCCCCACCAAGCCCTCCAGAATGACCCGTCCACAAGTTGAATGTGACGGAGGGACTTCTATCCTTGCCTCCTGGAATAGAAGGAGCACCCAGCCAAGCCCTGCTCAACCACATGACTCACAAAATCAGGTTGCAGTATGAGTTTATGTTGTGTTTTATCTTTAAGAAATTACATACTGCCCACTGAAAGGACTGAAACATGATAATCAACTCAGAAACACTGAGCATCCGTTACACTATGTGGAGTTCTCTAAGCACCATTTCCCATGGTAGGAAATACCAGGTAAATCTAAGATTCTGTCATCCAGAAAATACAGAAGCTACCAAAAATTACTAAGGACATGTCAAAAGAAATCTGGAGTCCATCTGAATAAGCTCTTACCAAAAATGGGGCAATTCAAGGCTCAATAAGAATAACAACTGTGATAGTTAGGATTGGAAGATGGTGTTAAACACATCACTATTTTAAAACTGATAAAGAAAAAGGATCTGGCATATATTGTGTCTTTGCCTCCACAACACAAGCTGCAGGATCACAAAAGAATTGATAAGAAAAGGGATTCCAGTTAATAAACAAAGACTGATCTAATGTCACTATCTTGAAACTCCTAGTGAATTAATGATAATCACAGAAGAGAACCTGACATTAAATTCTTCCTGATGAACCAATAACATCTATGAAGTCATCCTGACACTCCCTAAAACTTGAACTTGAAACTGATCTATTATTACAATCAATAATAATAACTTGGTGTGGTGATAGATGTAACTACAATTATGATGAGCATTTTGTAATATATATAAATATTGAATCACTGTGTTGTACACCTGAAACTAATATTATACTTCAAATATACTTCAATTAAATAAGAAAAAAGAAGGGACAGAAAAACATGTTAGACAAAATGATGGGGATTCATGGGCAATATCAGACTCTAGGAAGTTACAGGGCAAATGTGTCAGTATCTTCAATAAAGAAATTGCAAGAAAATAAGAGACATGTAGACCAATCTACATAAAGCAACCTTGTTTGGTTCAAAAATATCAAAATTCACAAGATAATCAGGGAAATATAAACACTGATTAGGTATATTTGGTGATATTTTAAAAATGATCATTGTTTTTAGGTGAGATACTGTCATTGTGGTTTTATTGGTATTATTTGTTTTTAAGTTCTTTGTCTTTTCCTTATCTTTCTGATACATACTAAAATATTTAGAGCCAAAGTTATATGACTCCTGGAAAGTGCTTCAAAATAATTTGGGGGGCAGGCGCGGGATCAGGAGGGTTGGAAGGAACAGGACATGTGCTGATAATGTCAGTGCTTCGGGTCCATAATAAACTGCCATCTAGTTGGGTATATGTTTTTAAATTTCCACAGTAAAAGTTTTAATCATATTTACAAATAATTTTCAGCAACATGAAAACATGCTTGCAACATAATATCAAGCAGAAAAGGAAAAAAATAAATACAGTAAGATCCAACCTATGCAAATCAATATATTCTATACCAAAATGTTCACAGTGGCCATCTGGTCTGGTGGGATTATTATGGTAAGTGTCATCCCTTCCTCTCCACTCTCATTTCCAACCTTCTCTAGTGGGCAGGGATAGCTTGGATAATTGGCAAAAACAGATATTTATTTTTATTTTTAAGAGCAGGTGAATGAGCAGCTATTTGAGATAATACTCTTGAGTCCTCAGCCATATGTTTGGGTAACATTCTTCCAGGAGGGGCTAGTACCACCCCATGGTGCATCTGAGCACTTAAAATTCACATCTGGTGTGAGATGGTGAGTGGGTCACTTGGTTTTTAACATCAGGAGCCATAGCATGGACTAAAGGACTTACCGGTGCTTCCAGAACTCCACTGGGCATTACCAAAGGAATGAAAAAATCAAAGCATTTCACATATTTGACTCCCTGGATGGCCCTGAAGGGAGAGAACCTGGTAAATAATTATTAGTAGATAACCATTGTTCTAGAAACTTCTGTGCCAGAGAGGACTTCGGCATTTTTTTTTCCTTTTTTGTTCTGGTGACAGGTATGATCCAGAGGATCCCACACCCTCCTCTAATGCCTTTCTCCACAGACCTCGAGTCCTTGCCACACGCAGGTGGCGTATGCCTGCCACACGGCTCCTGCATCTCTGTCCTCAGAGACCCTGAGCCCAGCCATCTCCTACAGGCAGGAAATTTGTTTTCCAGTGGAGCGTTTGCATGGAAGGAATTTGTATTCCAGTGCCTTCTCAGGAATTCTTCAAATGCATATAAACGCAATGCTGATAGAGATCTGAGTAAGGCATATGACCCACCAGCCCAGAAAGTTCCAGAAGGGTTTGAAATGTTAATACAGCTATCAGTAGGCCTTTCCCATTCCCACAGAGTCATTTATACTGTGGGAGGATCTGGCTGAATATTTTACCCTTAATCACTTGGATTTCTTCATGCTTTGTTCTATTATGTTTTTCCTCTTTTTTTTTTTTGCTATACTGCCTGAGGATGATGTGACCTTTCTGATAAAATCTTAACTTGGATCTTCCTTGGATTTCCTGCCTGGAGATAATCAACCACACATCCCCGTATTCATCTGCACATGAGCGGTGTTCCCAGTGCCCGCGCTTCATTCCTTCTCTCCCAGGTGGCTCTCCAATGTCTCCTCCAGTCTTAGCAGACACCGTCGAGTTGTAAATTCCCTTTTATCGATGGGAAAAATAGGAACGCCAGGAGGCTGGGTGAACTTGCCACGGAGGAACAGGCTCCAGACCCGCGTGCCTCCGCCACCGCAGGCCCGCCTGGTTCTTCTGCGGAGGGGCCGGCGTCCCGTGCACCCTCCCCACACGCAGGCCTGCGCGCCCGTCTCTGCCCTCCGAGGAGGCCTCTTCACGCGGCCATCGCCCCAAACAGAACCCCGAGGCACTGCCCCTCCAGGCTTCATTTCCCAGCTGCAGGCACGTCTGCCGTGGCCGCATCTACCTTGGGATCAGCAAGGAAATGAGCCAGTCTCAGCAGTTGGACTGACTTTCCTGTGTTCTCAGAAGGTGGAATTGCACTTTATGGGGTCATGTATATGGGAATCTAAACTTGCCAATTGTGACGTTAGGAGAAAGTAAGAACGTCACAAGAGCATCCCTCTTCAGGAAAGTATACAAGGACAATAACAGACCACCCACCTCCCTGACTTCACCCAATACAACGGAAAGAGCCGGTTCGCCGTGACTAGGACACCAACGTGGTTTTTCACGCACCAACACGCGCTATCCCCCTGTCTCAGGGCTAACAGCAAACAACAGTCGCTTCATTATTGCTGAACATCCCAGACCAAAGTAGAGCCTTTTGAAGCCTCAGTTTAAGGAGGAGGGAACTGAGTAATTTTCTCCTCTGCTGCATATAACCTGCTTCTTTTAATCCCCACCCAATCAGGGCCCCGATTCAGGGCACCTCCCCCGGAGAGCCCAGAGCAGTGGGTGTTCAACATGGAGGAGCAACACCGGCCAGGGGGGGCCCAGAGCCCAGGGCAACAAGGAGCTGGGGATGGGAGGGCCATGGCTAGTCTGCGGGCAAGCCGCAGGGACCAAGACTCTTTCCCATTTCTCTTTGTACAGAAGCACCTGCCTCAAGTTCAAAGGTCTGTCTACCACAGAACTTCTCAAACTGCAATGTATCCAGTCAGCTGTCTGAACTGCAAGTCCCAATTCAGCGGGTCTGGTGGGGCCAGAGATTCTGCACGTTAATGCCTATTGACACAGGGACCACACTTTGAGTAGCAAAGGTTTAGAGCAGAGCTACCCAATATGGCAGCACTGGCTGCTACAGCTCTGAGCACTTGAAATGTGGTGGGTCAGAACTGACAATTGCAGTGTCCTAAGTATAAAAGACACACTGGATCTCTATTTAGAATGAAGCAAAGACTAAAAAATCTCAATAATTTTCATATTGACTGTATGGTGAGATGGCAATATTTTGGATATGTTACATTAAATAAGCTATACTATCAAACTTAACTTCACTCGTTCTTACTTCTTTTAATGTGGTGACTAGAAAACTTTAGATTACAAGAAGGCCTGAATTATATTTTTCTTGGGCAGTGCTGATCTGCAGGACTCCCCAAGCTTTAAAGCTAGATAGTTCCTGAAAGTCTTCTTAAACACCATTTTATATCTGTTTTCCTCTTCCTTAAAATTCACACCATTTATCAACCTGCCAAAACCGTCTTGTCATTATTACATCTTTTCACCAGGAAGCAGAAGAAGGGCTAATGGAAGCCAGATATTTATCTGCCACAGTCTCTCTCACCCAATCCAAGGTTTCTTTTGATATCATGGAACAAAGGTAGCCTTTATTTAACATACCTACTTCCAGACACCAGAGGCCCACCCTCGCTAAAATAATTCTTAAGTCAATTTGACAAAATATTATCGGGAGACCTGCTATCCCCCTCACTGCAGATAAAAACAACAAATCTGATTAGCATCCCTGGCTAATTCTTTACTAGACCAACATGATCCAGCCAATACTTCTTTCCTAATGACACTGTCTTCCATCCCTCTCAGCAGAAAATCTCATTCTCATTAGCTGACATTTTTAAAATAGAAGGGTTGTTTGCTTTAGGCTTCAAAACTGAAGCAAACATTTGTTATAAGGCTCCAAAGGATTTTGCAAACAATTTCCACCCATGACTTCCAAAACTTGTGTAACATTCTGTGCAAAATGTGTGGGCTGCTTCCATGAAGCAAGCATTTCCAGAAATGTTTACTTTGCTGAAGTAAACATGCATGTTTACCATCCCATTTGAAAGCTTCCACATGGCCTCACAACCACCACACACACATTTGCCTCTCCATGGATGGCCGTGGTCTCTCCAGGCCTGTTCTGGGCTGAACTTTCTTTCTATGACTTGACACCTCTGGATTTACCGTGTCTGGTGCCCCTCTGAACTGTCATCAGTTAAGACTGATGATTCCCAGACCAGGTACACACGGGTTCTCCAGCCCTCGGAATGCCCTGGGTGGTCCCGGACCATGTTACGGGTTGAATTGTGTTCACCAAAAAGGTATGTTAAAGTCCTAATACTTATGCTATAGATTGAATATTTGTGTTCCCCCCAAAATTCTTAGGTTGAAATCCTAACCGCCCCCATGCTATGGTATTAGGAGGTGGGGCCTTTGGGAGGTGATCAGGTCGTGAAGGCTGAGGCCCCATCATGGGACTGGTGCTCTTATAAGAGAGACCCGAGAGCTCCCTTGCCCTCTTCCGCTGTGTGAGGGCACAGCAAGGAGATGCTGTCTGTGACCCAGGAAGATGGCCCTCACTGGGTATCATCACATCTGCTGGCACCTTGATCTTGGCCTTCCCAGCCTCAAGAACTGTGAGAAATAAATTTCTGTTGTTTATAAGCCCCCAGTCTATGATATTCTGTTCAAGCTGCTCAAATGGAGTTAGATTCCCTAATATCTCAGAATGACCTGATTTGGAAATAGGGTCTCTCCACAAGTAACAAGTTAAGATGAGGTCATTGTGATGGGGTCCTAACCCAACATAACTTTGTGTCCTTTATGCAAAGGAGAAATTTGGACACAGGCACACAGAAGTATGTGAAGAGATGAAGGGAGAATGCCCCATGAAATCGGAGCTCTACTGCCACGGGCCAAGAAGCATCTGGAGATACCAGAGCCAGGAGAGGCCTAGGACGGATTGTTCCCAGCATCTTCAGAGGACACCCTGCCCACACCTTGATTTCAGAATCTGAGCCTCCAGAACTGGGAGAGAACATATTTCTGTTGTTCTAAGCCACCCCATTTGTGGTGTTTTGTTATAGCAACTGCAGGAAACTCATACAGCCCAGTATTCCAGCAGTTCCCATAATTGGTTTATTTGCCATCACTCAGACATGCCAGCCCACCTTGGTCCCCAGATCCACATCAGTGATTTGGAAGCTATTACCTGAAGTCCCAGTGTCTTAACGATGATGCATCAGATGTAGAGCTGTCAGGTTTAACCAACGAAAATACAGGACACCCAGCTTTATCTGACTCTCAGATAAGGATTAATTTCATCACAAATAATTTTTTAGTATAAATATGTCATATGCAGTATTTGGAACGTACTTATACTAAGAATTACTTGATGTTTATCTGAAATATAACTCTACTTGAGTGTCCTGTATTTATTTGGCAACCGTAGATAAGGAACATCTTTGGAATATTTCAGAATCCCTGGAAGACACATGCTTGGTGCCCAAGGTAGGTCAGGGGAATTTCTGCACGGCTGGACCAGAAGACAGGACACACAGCTTGGCCTCAGATCACTGAGGCTCCCATGGTGAGCAACAGGAACTGAACTGCCCTGGTAGAAAGCTTAATTCTGGCATTTTCTACGTAAGTAAAATATTTCTGTTGCTGAAATTTACCTAATACCTATGTTGTAGTTCAAAATGTAGAGCCCATTTCAATAAATGTGCATGACTGAATTGTTCTGCCTGAAATGAGAATAATCATTCTGGACTCTTCAGAACAGATGGGCTGGCTTCCTGGGCATGTGACCATGCAGAAGGACCTGTGTTTGGTTCAAAATTGTGCTGTTGCCATATTTGAATTCTTCATTCTGCTTGGTAGGGGGTCCTGCTTTCTTATTTTCCATGGGCCCCCCAAATTACGTAGCCAGTCCTGAGGTCAGGTGGACCTAAAGATGCAGAAGCAGGCTACACAAAAGGCTACACGTCACAAAAAACTCCCAGGCACCCCGGTCTGCTCGTTGCTGAACTCAGAGTTACTCAGAGGCCTCCGGCTTCTCTTTGCAGACTCACGCCAGCCTTTCCAGCACTGCGTTGATTTCATCAGCACCTCAGGTTCAGAGGGCTGGTGTCCGTGTGGTGCATGCTGTGTAAGCGGCAGTCAGGGGCCTTGGCCAATGTGGCATTGAGAGCACCCCATGTAGAACCTGCTGTCTTTGGCCCCACCAGGCTGCAGTTTTTAGGGGCTAATTTTGCTTATACCAGTTTGAAGTCTGAGTGGAGATTATCCTAAGGCCCCAAACCAGCAGATCTGGGGCTCTGACTGCTCACTAGTGGCTGGTTGCCATGTTGCGCCTGTGTGGAAGCAAGTCCCTGCCATCAGCCACCTTCAATTCCAGTCCCCGTTTGTCCCTCCCTCCCCACTCTGGTCTCGGTTTTCCCTCCATTCTTAGCCTTTCTCGCTGCATCTCCCTTATTTGTGTCTGGCACACCCCTTTTCTTGTCTTCTCCCTATTACGAACCCTTCCATTGTTGTACCAGGCCCAGGGATGACCTATTTTTTTGCTCAGGTCACTCCCCAAGGAAGAAAAACCAAAAGGTGAAATTGAAAGTGCACTGTATGTTACTGCCTTTTAAAGGTCTTGTCAAGAGCACTGAAGCTAAAGCTTGGGGAAGAAGTTCTGGAAGTTGGTTTTCCAGTTTATTCCACTTCCACGCCAACCTTTCCAGAGATTACACTGAAGAAAAGAAGAACCAAATTCTGGCTCATAGGCTCTGCTGTGTGACTTCAGGTAAGTCACTTAACCTCTCAGCATCTTGCTTTCCTCATTGCTCCAATAGAGTGTTAGAGAAGACAATGATCTCAGATGAGTCTATAACTTGCACATCAAAGTTACAACCCTGAATTATCCCACAAAGCAGAACACATAATTTATGAATCTGAGGTTTGTGATCTCCTGTATTCATCAGTGACTGCTAGAATAGTGCTATATAACAAATAATCCCAAATATTAGAACAACAAACATCTATCTCTCGCTCACAGTCAGCCTAGGGCAGCTCTGCTTCCTGCTGCCGACCAGGTTCCCATCAGCTCCATCTCTCTCTCATTCTGGGACCCAGACTAGCCTGGTAGCAGCTACATGGGACATGTTCTTCTCGTGGTAAATGGCAGGGGTACAAGAAGCCAGGCCACACTCCCCGAACACATGCAAAGCCTCTGCTTGTGCCGTATCAGCTCACATCCCATTCACCAAGGCAGGTCATGTCACCAAGTCTAACATCAACGGTTTGGGAAAATATTGCACCCATAGGGAAGCATGGTAAGAGCCAGAGAAAGGGCAAAATAGTGAAAGAACATTTTCTTTACCACAGCTAGGCTCCCAGAACCTTCTAAATCACAGGCACATTTACATTGCCAATTGTTAGTGGTTGGATTGCCCACACACACACACACACACACACACACAAGATATATCAGAGTCCTAACACTCCCCAGGATCTCAGAATGTGACCTTATTTAGAGATAGGTTCTTTACAGAGGTAATTAACATGAGGTCATTAGCATGGCCATAATTCAGTATGATTAAATATATAGAAAAACATATTTCATTATCAGTAACCAAATTTAGCATTTAACAGTGAGATGTTTCATATTATGCTGGCATCTAAAAGAAATAAGATTTAAGCTAATTGGTCTGCTTAATTGATTTTCACCCAAAAGACCACGATGTACAGTTGCTCAGGCTGTACACTATATATGCAACCTCAGGCATACAGCAATAACATAACAATGCCTCCAAAACTACACAATGCAGCAAGCATGCCTTTCACAAACTACCCACCCAAACAACCCAGGAGCCTTGTCTTCACACAGATGGCCAGCAGCTTCTGCCCACAGTTCCCAGCCCCTCACATTCTCAGTGCCATCACCATCCTGTGCTCTCAGAACCCTGCAATGAGACCCTCTTTGTTAGTGCATGTCCATCCATTCTCTGCCTTCCCTGCTTGCCAGCCACCTCCACAAAATGTATATTGATCTAGCATGGAGCCACCATGGAAATAAGGCACCCATCTAGGCAGTGATCACTTGTGCAGGAAAATTCAAGTGCCATGAAAGTTGGAATGGGGAACTTATTGGCAGCAGACAGGATCTCCAGGATGGAGAAATTCTGAAGAGGCTAACAAGACTGCCTACCTACTTAATAGAAATGTTCCTGAGAGAAACATGCAGTGGTGCACTGAGAGGGACTTAGGATCATCACAGATGTGCCGAGGTGGGCACATCAGGGACTCGCAAGGCTGCAGATGCCCCTCGGGCATATATTGTTCAGCCCCCCATCATTTTTTCAAATGAGGCAAAATTCACTTAATTTAAAATTAACCATTTGAAGGTGAGCAGTTCAGTGGCATTCAGCACATTCCCCACCACCAACCATCTTCAAAGCATTTCCACCACCCCGAAAGAAACCCACGCCCATTAGCTGCTCCCTCTGCACCCACCTCCTCCCCCACCTCCAGCCCTGCCAACCACTCAGTGGACTGGTATCTGGATTTACTTATTCTGGACATTTCCTATAAATAGAATCACATGATATAGGACCTTCTGCATCTGACTTTTTTAACTAAGTACAACGTTTTTGAGGTTAATCCATGTTGCAGCATTCGATACTGCAGTCTCTGTTAGGGCTGATAATATCCTACTGTGTCCTGGATATGGCTTGACCAGTCATCCACAGATGGACATTTGGGTTATTTCCACCCTTTGGCTATTGTAACACTGCTATAAATATTGGCATCCTAGTATTTGGTGAGTATGTGTCTTCAGTTACTTGGGGTGCATACCTAGGAGTGGAACTACTGTGCATCTCCTTCATTTTGATTTTATAGCAAACCTTGCTAAGACCTTATACTTCAGGACATCCCGTGTCATATCTGCTCATATTTTCAGCCTTTATCCTGAATCTTTTTACTACAGATCAAAGGTCAGCAAACTTTTCCTAGAAGGGCCAAGTTGGTAAATGCCTTAGGCTTTGTCGGCCTCGTGGTCTCTGTTGCAGCTCCCCAGCCCTGCCTCTGGAGTACGAGAAACCACAGACGATACATAAAAGGTTTATTGTGTTCCAATAAAGCTTCATTCACAAAAGCAGGCAGCAGGCCAGATTTGGCCCACAGGCTGGAGTCTGTCCGCCCGGGCCCAGGACCAGCACAGAGGATGTGGCCTCTTCCGCGTGTGCCAGTCCATGGAAGACGGGCCTCCCCCAGCAGGACAGGCAGGTCAGAACGCATGTTACACACATATCTGGAAATAGGCCTACTTGACATTTCTGTTGCCAGAGGATGATCAGGGAGATAGACTGAGTTCATGGCAGAAGGGGGTCCAGGCAGCACCTGAGCTGCCAGGTGATGCCTTACGTGACATCCCAGGACATGCTCCTGATTGACACGAGCAGCTGAGTTTTAGGAAAGTTGATTTTGAGGATGAAAGGCTGACAAGTATGTTGACTAATTGCTGGTGTCTTTTCCAACATTCACTCTGTCTGAGACTGAGCAGGGGAGGAAAGGCTATCTAAGCTCAGACATTTACCAATCCAAAAAGCAATCACTGAGCCCTTACTGTATGTAAGCACTATGCTAAGCCTTGGGATTTGAAAATGATGCATTCCAGGAAGTTTACTCAGACAATTTGGCTTGGATGCTTCCGGTAACAGGGAGTTCATTACTTGGACAGGGCCTCCTACCCTATAGCTGGATAGCGCTTAGGTATGCAGAAACCCAGCATGGTCATATACCTGCCTCCAGCCAGCTGAACCTCAACAGTCACCCCACCACGGAACAGGCAGAGCAAGAAGGAAATGGCAGGGAGCAAAGGCACAGCAAGTACAGCGTTTATCACTCCCAGTACGTTTAAAATAAAATTCATTTCACAGCCAGTGATTTCCCAAGAAGTTCCCCAGCTAGGGCAAAGTTGACTGCTGAATTCTAAGGAGCCGTTTCTCAAGAGAAAAGCGCCTTCTCCTTCCAAGGACATTATCAAAGCTCTTTCCTCAAACCGCAGTCTCCAAAAAAGGCACATGAGAGCCTGGACAGCACACAAATGAAAAATGCAGGCCTCGGGGCCAGGCAGGTCTGGGGCCGACAGGCCGCCCTTTCCTCTACTTGCTGTGGGGCCCGGGGCACGTCATCTGGAGGACGCAGAGTCAGCTCCTGTAAAACCTGGGACGACAGCAGCCACGTCGCAGTTGCTGAGTAACCGAGTGAGCTGCCATGTGCGGTGACCCGAGGCTACGCGCTGGCAGCAAGCCAAGGGCTTTCCCACCCGGCCTCTCCCGAGGGCCAGGGCAGAGGAAACCCCGAGACCTGCTCCAAAGAGCTGTAGGAGCTAGGAAGAGGTTTAGAATCTGGGGGAAACAGCAGGCAGATGGCAGAGCCGGGAGCGGGGGGAGGTCACCCAAACGAGGAAGCTGTGGGTGCAGGCCCACCTCAGTGCATCTCAGCAGGAGCCCCCAACGAGGTACCTGGCTGCACGGCGGGCCTCACCCCTTCCTGCCCACACACCTGGAAGATCCGACTCTCAAGCTGTGGGCTCTATAGGGTCCCTGCCCACGAGTAAGTCACGAAGTCAACTTAGATGGTCACAGCCAGCAACTGATAAAAATGAAACAATAGAATAGAATTAAGAGATTATGTCAGAATGCATAGTATACATAGGCTAAGCATTATTGTGTTAAAGTTTTTCAGCAATATGTATATGTACACAGATGCATGTGTTATGTATGTACATAGATAGACACTTACATAGACTAGAATTGAAAATGTCAGCATACATAGTGCATGTTACAGTCAAGTATTGTTTGGAGAAACCTTCCAACTACACACATGCACATATATATACACATATGTATGCATGCATGTATGTATATACACACATATTTTGCTAAACTTTCTTCGCTTACAGTGTGGGAGGAGGGGTTAGCTGCCGCTGTCTAATGCTTCCTCTGGGAATGGTTCCCCAGGGCTTCTGGAGCCTATGATGGGGAAGAGCGTGTAGTTCGATTCTGTGACCCCATCATACTGTCTGGGGAGGGTGAACAGGGCAGCAAGGGAAGAAGGCAGAATAAATCAATAAATATTTTAGACCTGACAGTGGGATGTTCACTTATTTCCTGAAAAGACAAGTACGTGAAATTAATTCTAAATGCAACAATTAAATCCCATAATCGATTGAAAATGTGGAAAAGGCTCTAGTAATTTAGCAGCCATGACCCTCTCCTGGTCCCCTATGCACAAGCTTAAGCAAAGCTTTCAGTTGAGAAAGGTTAATTTTCCTGAACACTGTAGTCGTATGCTCAGGAAGCAAAGATTAGAATGTTGACTTTTCTAGCTTTGAGCACCAGCTAACAGCATCTGGCTGGGAGGTGCGGGTGGATAAACTGCAACAAACACTGAAATAGCAGCCCGGATAATAGAATCCTGACCTTACAACATTTGCAAAGACATCCCAAAACACATGGGTTTGTCAAAAAATTTTCTTGTCACCAAATAGCCTGTGGTTTCAACAAAATACTGGAGCCCCAGGTTCCCAGGCAGGGCCCTCCACTGGCAAGTCCATGATTGGTGGGGGAAGGGGCAGGTCCTGTGAGGTTGGCCCCCCCAGGCTCCCCTCTCTACGCAAGCCCCTTCCTTATGCTGGGGTTCTGGGGCTTAGGGCTTTATGTCTTCCCCTCTTTGAGGCTCTCAGTTTTAAATTGGGCCACAACAGGTGGGCATCCTTCTGAGTTAACTGCTAAGAAAATCACAACTCCACAGGCGCCTTCCCCTGAAGGTCAGGCTGGTACCTCCTGCCCATCCTTGCCTCCTCTGCACACTTTGGCAGTGCCATCCAAGAGGCTGCTGAACACCCAGTTGGGTGACCAACTCACCCCCTTTTCCTGGGGCTGTCGGGGATTCAGTACTGAAAGCCTGGGGTCCAGGAAACCTCTCAGGCCCCTCACAAAATCCTGCCAAACAAGGCAGCTGGTCCCCTGGCCGTGGCCGCAACTGTGCTAAGCACATTCCTGTGTCAGCCTATTCAATACAACCACCCATGCGGCAGGCACTGCTGTCCCCTCCTTTCAGGACTTGAGCTGTGACATCCAGAGGGGATGGCACTAGAAGAAATCACAATTATGCCACACAATAGCAATCATGTGGCAATATAAATGTATCACATCAACATGTCAGACACAGTAAATTTACACAATGTCAGTTATATCGTGGTTTAAAAAAAAAGAGGTGAAGGGATGTGCATGGGCAGGGGACACAGGTGGCCAGCTGGGATTCCCACCCACTGCTGGCTCCTGAGCTCCCAGCCTGGCCGGCGTGAGCAGGCGCCAGAGCCTGCAAAGTCAAGGAGGCGAATTCTCCCCGTGAGCCTTGAGAAGGGACACAGTCCTGCAGACACCTTGACTTTAGGCTAATGAGCTGCATCTCAGACTTCTGACCTCCAGAACCGTGAGCTAGTATGTTGTGTTACTGAAGGCACCAAATCCACAGAAGCTTGTTAGAGCAGCCATGGAAACTAGAACAGCTTTAGGTCTGTGTTAAGCCCACCCTCAAGGATAGTATAATCTAGTAAGGGAAAAACACAACAGACATTCATGGTGAGCATCAAACAACTATTCAAGATTTAAACAAGTCCCAACAACTGCTGCTGTCCGCCAGTACGCAGCTAATTATCATTGCTAACAGCATGCAATGCCGTGGGCTTACAAAGCGCCTTCTTCTCTTTAAAAACCTCTTTTTATACATGTGGTAGCTGCTGACGCTCAGACCTGGCAAGAACACTCCCATTTTGTTGGGTGAATTCAAAGGCAGGAGAATTCACAGGCCAAAGCTAGCCCAGAGATATATTTTGTCTGGCCCATAAAACATATAAGAGCAAAATAAGAGCTAAAGAAGTTTAAGTTGTGAATTGGTTGCCAATATTTAAGATTCTGGAGATCTTATAGAGAATAAAGATCTCCTTCCCTTAAAAGCATCAGGAGACCTGGCAACACCACGTTTGGGATTCCCACCTGGCCGCCACTGGCCAGGCCAGGCTCCTCAGGCCCATCTGCAGTCCCTGCTCCCAGGGAACATCAGCAGGGAGCTTTCCAGAGAAGCAGCCTCACTCCCTGAACCACGGTGTTTTCCTCTTGCCTTCACTGTGCGTCTCTTGAGGGGAGGCCTGTATTTGCTCCTAACATACACTCCAAAGTCCCAGAATGGCCATCTCTGCTGGGGCCAGAACTGCCTCTTACCTGGCCAGTCTGGGCTTGCCCACACCCACAGTGGGGTCGCCCTGGCCCACCAGGAGTACTGACACATTAAAGGGCCCCTGGCCAGGGAAAACCTTAATGGAAACTGAGGGGCCACCAAGATACAGCGAGAAGTCCTGGTGTTCCGTGTGAGAAGAGGAAAGGAATGTGCTGGGACGAGGTCTTGAGTGGAAAAGCCTCTTTCTGCATATGTAAGCTTTTATGGAAACAGGACTTTGAGAGTATGCTTCAAAGTCCCAGGTAGGAAGCCATGAGCTCTGAGGATTTGTCCTGGAAGCCAGCAGGCTGTGATTGATCAAAGAACTGAAGCAAACCCCAGTCTTACCAAGTTCGCAGGCCAGAAACATTGCAGAGTGGAAGCAACAGCAAGTGGCAAGCCTCCAGGAAGGGAACTCGGCCACCCTGGGCACAGTCCAGAGTCCCAGCTGTCTGGAGGGCCCTGGAAGGCCGAGCAGAAACACACAGCCCACACTGCTCACCCAGCCTCAGCACACACACACACTGGGGGCACGTCCCCCCAACAAGGTGAGGTTCCTAGAGGAAAGGGACTTTTCGTGGGGGGGTGTCATTTTTAGCAACACCTTGCACAGGACTCAGCTCTTTAATAGAGGCTCCCTTTCATGCCTGGAATTGAAGGAATTCATTCATTCATTCTTTCCAGAAATATTTATCAAGGACTATTGTGCCCTGGGTACCATGCTAAGGCTGGGAAGATAGTGGTGAGGGCAGAAGCAAGAAAGGGGGGAAGGAGGGAGGGAGAGAGGGAGGTGGGAGAACAGCTGTGGGAAGCCAGGCAGGCATTCTGGTAAATAAGCTCTAATTTGTGGGCTCTTCACCAGGAATTCACAAGACCCCCCCTCCAAAGTATCCAATGACAAAATTCAGGGGAGTCTTGAAATTGTATGGGAAAATAATGACATTTTTGTATTCACTCATCTCCAACTGAAACTGAGCCCTTCCTTCTATCATGAATGAACACCACAAACATCAGGGACAGACCTGGGACCTGGTCACGGGTTGGAAATCACAGATACTTTGATGTGACATTGCATTTGTTCCAGAGAGCTCAGAATATGTTGATTGCTCATTGCTATCTGAAATGAGTTGCTATCAGAACTGCTGATAGGTCTTATAACAAAATGCATTTTAAAAAGACAGTTTTTATTTGATACCTGTGTATCGGTGTAATTGATTTCTTTTGCAACCCAGAGGGGTTTGTTTTATACATTTAAAACAGTTATCCTAACAAGGGGTCCCATAGGCTTTGCCACAGAGGTCATGGCCCCCAGAGAGGGAGGACCCTCTGCTCTAACCAGAACATCGGCTCACACTGCTGAGGACACACACAGGGGATGCCAATCCAGGCTGCCCGCCACATGTGAGCCCCATGAACACAGACCAGGGAAGGCTGCTCTCAGGAAATGGCTGCTTCCTGGGCATCGATCTCAGCCATACTCATGTTTTGCAATAGCTAAACTGATTCAAAGTCTCTCTGCAGAGCAGAGGTGGCTGATGGTGACGGTTACCCTCACATAACCATGAGCAGACAGTGCACAAGCCATTGCACAAGAACCCCACACCTGCAAGGCTGGCAAGTTGGATATTCGGGCATTTTTTAAATAAAGAAACTGAAACTCACAGAAATGTAGTGTCTTGACCCATGTCACTCAATCCACCTGCCAGCAGTAGAAGGCAACCTCCCGCCTCAGCCTGCAGACCGAAGCTCATGCACCTGCAGGCTGGACTTAGGCGGGAGGGACACCATGTGACAAGGATCCTTAGGACGGGTGTGCACTTGCCTAGTGGCCTGAGGGCCCCTTGGTTTCTCAAAGCACAGCAGTATCTCCCAATCTGCCATTCAGGTGCCATTGTTGAGGATGCAGGAAGGCCACACAAGGGCAAATAGCAAATAATGAAAATAATGGTGAGGGAGGCATCCTGCTGTCTACCCACTTGCTCCAGGATATCTGTAAAAATGCAGGTAAAAGGTCAGAAAGCATTTTCATTTCCTGACCCCCTAGTGCCCTTAGATTCCTCCTGCTTCTCCAAGTAGGTTCCACCTTAAAATCTGATACCTAGGGTGGGGCAGTGCCCACTTCCAGCCCCTGTCACTGGGCAGGGCCGGGCTGGCAGCCTGGTGATGGCCAACCTCCCAGTGAGCCAGCTTCCCACACCCCTTGGTTCTGCGTAGGAGAGAGAGCACAGGCTCCACACTCCCAGCAGGAAAAGCTATCCCTTGCCTTCTCCTGCCCTCTGACCTCCTCTGGTCTCTGGGACTTCCCTGGGGGAATCTCCCTGAAGCAGTAGTCATAGCATTGCCTGGCCGAGGGAGCTGGAACATCTTTGCATAGGACACCAGGTCCTGTGGAAAGTGCACACTGTTTTGCAAGCGCCTGTATTTAGCATCCACCCAGCTCCCGGGTGTGCAGGGTCGGGGGGAGGACATGGCTCCCTGCGGCAGGTTGCATAAGCCTCCTTCATGCAAGATGAATGAGAACTCGGGAGCATGTATTTGCATAAGCATCTGTTTATCATTAGCTATTGGACAGCATTTCTGCTTCTTGGGAGATGGGAAGTAAAGATCAAAAATGCTGCAGTCAGGCTTGCTTGAGCCTCTAAGCACGGCAACCACCAAGAGCAGCCAGAGTTGGAGGTGGGGAGGGGGCAGAGGATCCTGTGAGGTCCAGGTCCCAGCCCTGGTGAGCTTGAGCGAGGTCCAAATTTTCCTCACAATTGCTGGGTGTTTCTGCGGTTGAGAATACCCAGTGGTGTGGCAGCTTGGAAGTGCCAAGCACAGCACCATGGACAATCGGGCACTTACCAGGCCTGTGCACTAGCTGTGCCGCTGCCATGGCAGGCCTGGCAAGCCTGGAGTTGGCACACAACCAGGGCTTCACCAAGCGGCTGCAGACACTTCTTCCCCAGTGCAGGAGGAGCCCCCACTCCCACCCTCTCTCCCCAGTCTGGCTGGTGTCCTCTGGCCCCGTGTAAGAGTCACAGGGTACATGTTAAGGATGCAGGTTTGGGTCTCTGCCAAGAGCTCCAGAATCCAGCCCTCCAGTGTGGGGACCTGGGGAGCTGCAGCCCCAGGTACCCTGTCCAAATGTGTGGCTCTCACATCTCAGAACCCTCAGGGATGTTGTCCAGATGCATCCCTTCACCCCAATACATGGCACGCTTACTGAGTCCAAGTCTCCAGAGGCTAGGCCTGATGACCCTCAGGCATCCAAAGTTTGGGGCCCCACCCTGGATATGTGTTTCTCAGAGTGCAGTCCCCAGATCAGCATCGCACCACCTTGGAGCTTGTTAGGCAGGCAGATGCTTGGGCCCCGCCTCCGAGCTGCTGAGTCAGGAACTCTGGGAGTGGGGCTCCCCTCCAGGTGATGCTTATTAGCTCAGGTGTAAGAACCGCAGGGGAGACCACGACCTTGTCCCTGTCTTGGTGACTCCAGAGGGAGCCCCCCGCCCCTCCCTGCTCCCAGGAACAGAGCACAGCCTGGGCAGCTGGGCTTGCAGGAGGGAGTCTGCCCACCCACTGCTGTCATTCAAACTCCTTGCAGGCTCCAGTTTGGCCTGTTTTGCTCCAAACTGCCCGAAACCCTGACTAGCCTTGTACTTCGAGAGACTAGCCAGGGACTTCAGAGTCCCTGGAGCACAGTGTCCATTCAGCATGGACTGTGCTTCCTCTACTAGTTTAAAGCATAGAACAAATACCCCAGGGCTCCTGCACGCATATGCATGGCCACCTCTAGCGATGGCTCCCAACAAAATCAGGGCCCCTCGATGGGCCCCTTCAAGTTGAGCTGGACACTTGCATTTCTGGTGCCAGCCCACTGGTTCATTGATGATCACCTAGCCCGTGGAGCCCCCAAGACTTCGCCACCACCATTTCTATCCTGCAACCCATCCCGCCTCACCTTCAAAACCCTGCTCAGGCCCCTGCTTCAAAACCCTCACCCAGGACGAGCTTCTGGCCCTTCTCTGACCTGCCTGCTCTCCACTTACGATGACTCAGCTGCCTTTTGATTGGGCACGTTCAGGCCTCTTGAGCTTCTGTCTTATTTCCCGACTGAAAATGCCCGTCTGTGGAGGGCAGGGATGATACGCATTTATCATTTTGTTTCCTTTCCTCAAATCGCTCAGCACCCAAGAGAGCTGCCATGAAGGTGCTCCAGCGGAAGCTGTTTGCTGGGGGACAGCACAGCAGCCTCAGCACAAAAAGCAAGAAACCACACATCACTCATGCTGCATGGACAGCTCTGGATTTATACACACACACCCACAGAACAGCCCCAGTGCAACTGGGCATTTGCCCGAAGGCCTAGGAGGAAGCCTTGGGTCCTTCACAAAGACAGGACGGGAGCATAGCCCTGGGAACCATGCCTCCCAGTCGGACTAGGAACAGGTGCTGCACACTCGCTGTTTATGCAGAAGAGGTGGCTCGGGCATCCACACACCCGTGTTCAAGCTCCAGCCGCACTCCCACCCCCACCACCACACTTATTAATACACTAATATAACTGCTAATGCACAGAGACCTCAGCCACCCCCCTCCTCTGGCCCACTCTGAAGGGTCAGCTTTGCACACCCGGGTCACCCCTGCAGCTGCCCAGCAGCCTGTCCTGCCCTGGGAGGCTTTGAGCTTGGGGATGCAGGAGAAGTGGGATGGGTGGAAGAGCTCTGGGCACAGGAAGGGCAGTCAGGAGAAGGCAGTGGAGAGAGAGAAAGCCACAGTGCTCTGGAGAAGGTGAAGGGGGAGTTACGAGTGAGCAGCTGGGAACCCCTCCTGTCCTTGCAGAGGCACGAATAGAGAATGTCATTTCCTTTACACGGTCTGTGACGATCAAACCCTACCTCTCAAACTCAGTGCCTCTCAGGCGGAGCCACGGCTTCTGTAAGGTCACAGTGACGGCAGTATCTCCTAGGACAGGAGCTCAGGAAGTCACATGCAGTCACCCCTGAGGTAGGGACTGTGCTCATAGCCATATTACGAGAGGTCAAGTAAGGCACAGAGAGGTTAAGAAAGGGCTGTAGGCCCCACAGCTTGTCATGACAAAGCTGGTGTTTGACCCCACACCAGCGCCAAGGTCTGTGCTCTCAAACACTCTTTGTCCCATCTTTAAGCAGAGGCTTGCACCCCATGGCCCAGGCCCTCTCCCTGCAGGCCTCCACTAGGTCCTCATCCCCTTTGCCTAAAAGAGAACCAGGTCCAGAACTGAAAGCTTAATGCCACCAGCCTTGGGAACAGATTCCGGAGCTAACATCTGAGGCTCAAAGTCACCCTGATTCTGCCCCCTGAGGAGCCAGCTGGGGACTGAGCCACCTGGGGGTGCCAGCAGGGCCCCCAGATGGAGGGCGTGCAGCCTGTGGCAGAATGGAAACCAGACATGCTCTCAGGCCCACAGGCCCACTGTCCTGAGGTCTGCAATTAATCAAGACTGCAGGGAGCGCTGAATACCCCTTTGTGGACCCGAGGCACTCAGTGGGAACACAGCCGACAAGCTCAAGAAAACTGACTGAGGGCTGAAGAAGCCCTTTGTCCCAGGCCTTCATGGGAGCCCCAGAGGTGTGAGTTACAAAGCTGCAGCACTGCCATTACCACGAACAGCACCCCAACACAGCTGAGGCCGTCCAGGCATGGAAAGGCCGGCAAAAACATGACAGCCAGAGCCAGGGCCGGGGCACCCACAGCTGCTCATCCACCGCACACACAAGTACAGCCACCAGCCCAGGCTGAGCAGGCACCCCGCGAGTCTAGAAATTGCCCAAACCCTCCACCAGATGGATCCCCACTGAGACCTCCTCCAGCTGGATTTTTCAGTCGTATAAAAGGCAACTGAAAACGCAAAGGCTCCCTTTGATTTGCAGCCAGGAGCTCTGAAGACTCGCCAGGTCTGTGGCCCCGCGCCGGGGGTTCTGGCATGACTGACCGGGTGAGCCTGGACACCAGGAGTGTTTAAAGCCCTCCAGCACCATGGCTTGGATGGGGACGCCCCCCAGAAGGCAAGTCCACCTGGCATCTCAGACCGTGATCTCACTGGGAATCTGGCCTTTGCAGATGTCATCAGCGCAGGGCTTTCTCCATGAGACCGCCCTGCATTAGGGTGGGCTTACGGCCAATCACTAGTGTCCTCGCATGAGACAGAGAGGGAGACAGCACAAGACACAAGGGGAGGGCACAGGAAGAGGGAGGCAGAGACGGGAGTCAAGTGTCCACAAGCCAAGGCCACCAAGGACTGTGGGAACCGTCAGAAGCTGGGAGACGGGCATGGAACTCATTGTCCCTCAGAGCCCAGAAGGAACCAGCCAGGTGGACATCTTGATTCCGGCCTCCCAAGATGTGCGAGAATGAGTCACTGGTGTTCAGATAGGGTGCTTTGTTCCTGCAGCCCCAGGGACTGAATCTGCCAGGAGATTCTCAGTTACGGCAAAGACAGAGCCACAGAGGTGTCGGGACTGACCGCAACACCCAGTGCCTGGAGGCTCCCGTGTCCCTGAAGATGAGCCAGGGGAGGCTGGCTCACTGGCTGGATCTGGAACGCTCTGCCCATGTCCCCTGGACCAGCGGCCCCAGGCCTGGCTGTACACTAGCATCCCTGAATCGGGCCCCCAGAGACTCTGATTCCATGGCCCTGTGTGGGGCTCTGCTGCAGGCATTTTCTTAGGAAGCTCCCCAGGTGATTCTAATGTGCAGCCAGGGTTAAGAACCACTGCCAGAAACACAAGGTCTTTTGAAAGCAACACTACAGTGTCCACATAGTGGACACCAGTGACTGGGCCTATAAATAATAGCCCAGCAAACACACCTGGGCAGGCCAGGGCTTTCTTTGCCGAATTCCTGCAGCTTTTGCTGAGCTGAGCAATCTTTTTTTTTTTTAAGAGAATACCCACCTGCATTGGAGAAGACAATAGACTTTGCTGAGTCCATCAATTTATCTTATATATTTATTTTTTATTAAAGTGTCATTGATATTTAAGCTTATGAAGGTTTCATATGAACAACATTGTGGTTACAACATTCGCCCATATCACGTCACTCCCCGCAATATGAGCTGGTCAGTCTTAACAACCAGAGGGGAAGCCCCACCACCAGCCACTTCCCCTGGGGGAACCTGGACCCAGGAGTCAAGTCCTTATTTCTTTGGCTTTTGTTGTTGGATGGTTGGCTGGCTTTTGCAGGCTTTTCTTTGTCTACTGAGATGCCCCAAATGAGTGATGCCTGAGCACAAACCAGACATCCCAAGAAAGCAGATCTAATCATGCTTCCAGGAGGGAAAATGCAGGCATGAACCCCAGCCACCAAACAAAGTCCCACGGACAGGGCAGCTTAAACAACAGAAATTCACTGTCTCACAGTCTGGAGGCTGGAAGTCCAAGATCAAAGCATCAGCGGGGCTGATTCTGCGTGGTGCTGTGGAGGGAGCTCCGCCCCAGGCCTCTCCCCCACTTTGCTGGGCAGGGGGCTTGCTGGCCCTCCTTGGCATTCATTGGCTTGTAGATGCATCACCCCGGCCTCTGCCTGCATATTCACACGGCATCTCCCTGTGTGTGTGTGTGCGTCCTGAATTCCTTTCCATAAGGACATGGTCCTATGGGATCAGGACCCACCCTCGTGACCTCTCTGTAACTTGATTATCTCTGCAAAGACCCTACTCCAATTCACGTCTCATTTAAGGTACTGGGGGTTAGGATTCCCACACATCTATCTCCTCAGGGGACACAGTGCCTCGAGGGGGACCCTGACTGGCCTCGAGCTCACACACCTGCCTGGAGGCTGGCACACTGGGCCCTTCGTGGCAGAGGAGACCAGGGACTCCCCCAGACAAATGACACCCCAAGGCTCCTGCTCCCAGGTTGTGCCACATGGGCAGGGTGGTTCACAGACCCTGGGTCCCTGGCCTGGTCTCAGGGATCTCCAGCCCAAGCTGAGTGAAAGAGGTCCCTGCGGTCAGGGTGGAGGTGTCAGGACTACTCGGCGGGCGTCCGGGGGCAAGGAAACCTCCAGAAGGGGCTCCTTCCAGGTGGATATCCCACCTGGGGCAGAAACCCAGAGGTGACACTGCTTTTATTAAAGAAAGGCAAGTTCCCTACAACATGGACTAGATTTTCACCCCCTTTTTAACAACAATGCTCCCTGTTTTATACTGAAATAAGTTCCTTAGCATTTTTACCAAGCAGAGCTATTTTGATCCTTAAAACAGACCAGACTCAGGAAAAAGTAGGTGCTCAGTAAAAGGCCACTTGTGGTCAGGTAGTTTGAGGTCTTAGCTCTTAATCAGATACAAAACCTGGCCCAAGTGCCTTGGGTTCTAGAACTTTCTGTACTCCGCACTACACTCACCACACCCAACCTTTTCAGGAAGTTGACTCACGGATCCACACACAGCTTGGCTCACACAGACGCCCTCTCCCTTCCTTCCCTCCTCGCAGCTGGGGCCCACTCTGGCCCTCCCTCCGCACTTCCACACCGCCCAGGGTGGACCACAGGAGGGCAGCTCCCCAGGCATCCAGCCGGTTCCCGGGCCACAGGGGGATGGTGAACACAGGCTGAATTCGTGCATGAGTGGGCAACTACCCAGCGGGTTACTTACAAGGGTAACTTCCACAGCACAGTATTGCCGTAAGAAACAAATGCCTCCTTTGCAGATTAGCAGACACAAATCTCCTCCTGAACTAAATAAATTCAGCATCATGGGCACAAGATGAGCATCATGTATAAGAGTAAAGAATCGCTGTGTGAACAGCAGGATGTCGAGGAGCTACATTGGGGATAAAATTTAATTCTTCATAAGACAAAATAAGTCATATTGAACAAAACATCTTAACAGGGGAAGATGTTCATCGCAGACTCGTAGTCCCGAAGGAAGTGAGCTACAAATGGTATGCATACTGGGGTCCCTTTGAGGGTGGAAAGGTCAACCCCAAATCCTTAGCAGCATCCTTGTGCTGCCAAGGGTAACATTAATGTTTTCCCCTTACATTGAGCAACTTTCTGCAATGATCAAACATCAACACTTCTTAACAAAATCACTCTCTTTAAACAAAGTTATAGGGGAAAGATGTTCCATTCATTTTGCTGACCCCCTGTTCTCCAGAGATGGCTCAGAGATTTAGAAACCCAGCCCTGGTGGGAAGGCCAGCGCACTGGAGGGGTGTCTTCCCAAGCCAAAGCCAAGCCCATAACCGGACTATCCCCTGATCCCAGGGCACCAGCCCCTCGCTGCCTGGGCCCACGCTGACCGGGTCTCCGGCCCCCCTCGGCAGGGGCAGTGTCCCTACTTGGTACCAATGCCTGTGAGACATCGGCTCACCTCTCACCTGACACCCCCAGTTTCTGCGAGAAGAGCCAAGTGCTAGGTGCTGCGGCCAAAGGAAGGAGATCTGTGCCAGGGCGCCTGACCTCGTGTGGCCCCGGGGACCGCTTCCCCGGAGGAAGCTTCCAAGTGAGTACATGGAGGAAAACACACAGGATACAAAATACTCGTGATGCTGAAACACAGCGTGCCATCAAAGCAGTTCTTAAGTTTCTGGCATAAAAACCGATGTGCCCATTGGACACAGCCTTTTACATGTGACAACAGCGAGTCTGCTAACACCCAGCATTTGGAAGGAGTGAAGGGTGCAGGCGCTGCATATAGGTGTCTGCACCAGCGCCACACAGAGGGAAGTCCCTGGGGAGCTGCCCCATGGAGTGATGGGAACTTGACTTCAGGAAAAGTGAAGATGCCATCTGTCCCCTCCATGCCCACAGACCTGGCTCTGCACCTGTAGTTAAGAACAGCTCACCCTGGGGAGAGCCAGAGGCCCAGGCTCAGATCTCCCTGTAGCCAGGAGACCAGATGACCGAGCCCTGTGGGAAGAGGGCCTTTTTGCAGAGATTCCCACTATCTGCACCCCCCACAACCAACTCCAAATGAGAGATGGACTGTCAGGGAGATGGGGCCCCCCAACGGGGCAGCCACACTGGCTTCTCCCCACTACCTGCCACTGAGACAATGAATGAATGAACCAACCTTCCTGGTATCTGAGAAAAATTCTCAGGAGTTATCAAGGGAAGGAGGAAGTGACAAGAGATTCCTCTCCTCGTCTCCCCCGTAGAAACCGGCCAACATACACTTAGGAATTCCTGTTTCCCGGGTGAGGAGGGCCACGTCCAGTTGAGGAGGCCCATGGAAAGGAAGGGTGGACCTGTTTTGGAAGGAGCAGAGAGCGACAGAAACGCCAGGCTGCCTGTCTTGAATTAAACTGAATACACAAAGCCCCGACCTCATTTGCAGGCGTGGATGAGGCAAACTGCTCGTGAGCCAACCCAGCTTTTTCTGAAGGCCACTGGGCAGGTTTCCAGCCATGGGCCGTGGAGAATCCCCTTGGCAGGGGTCATCTTCAAACACAAAGACCAAGGCAAACCTGACATCCAAGGAACCCAGGATGACGCCTCATTTCCTCGTTTCATTCTTAAAAGGCCTTCTCAGAATTGCCCGTGAGCACCATTCTTATTTTAAAAGCCTGGTAATCTGTAGGCACAAGTCATATTTCTATGAGCAGTTTTGGGGTTTTTTTCTTGAATGGAATTGTTTTGTTCGTTTGTTCCACTTCCTCTTCGGGGATACCAAGGAACACAAGTTCCCCTTTTCCTGGTATTAGAAGTACGTCAGTTCAAGCATGAGTAAATTAAAAGTGAAGAATGTAGGCTGGCTTCATTGTTTGACAAATTGTGCCCACTAAGAATTTTGGAAACCCATGGCTTGTCATTGTTTTCTTTGTTTTCTTTCCCAAAACGTCCACAGAATGTAAGTGGGTGTCGGTGCCAGGCGATGTGTGGCATCAATGGCAGGATGGGGTCCAAGGGTGTGTCTGCCCACTAAGCCCCACAGCCTCCCGACAGCAAGTCACAGTGAACAGCAGATGGCAGGAATCACGGGTCTGTGTTTTCTGGGCCCCGTAAGGATTTGGGCCTTCTGAAAGCTTTGGGTATGAATCATGAATTTTACACATGAAGAGGACCACGTCTGGTCTATTAGTTTCTAATGTCTCAACATGATTCAAAAATAGAACGGCAGAAACCTATTTACCAAAAAAATGCAATGTCATCTGCTGCCAACCGTGACATAGATTTCTTCACTGGCCTAGGAGGGGGAACAGAAGTGCTGCAAGGGCTGTCACAGGATCCCAGTGTGACCGCAGGTCAGAGCAAGACGGCACAAGCTTTAACTGAAGAGACCCATAAGCTCCACTGTCACGCAGCCTAGAAGGCCGAGGACTCACAATCTCACACAGAACCACAAAACGGCCTCCTGATGGGGTCCTCAGTTACCTCCTCTTTCAAGGGTGAGGCCAAGTTCTAATCCTCCTTCATCGAGTCATCGCAAGCTTAAAGGAGTTGCATGTTTTAAATCTGTTTCCTGTTGAAGTTTTCCCGAGCTCGGAGCTCCCTGCCGGAAGAGGCTTGTCTCACGTTGACCCCTGAGGGGTTCCCGTGGCCCCAATTCTTCTTTCCAGCCCAAGCTGAAGCCTGATACGTTGACCACCAGAGCTTCTCTAGCAGGCAATTTTCTGCTGCTTATTTTCTTCCTTAGCATTTATCTCTAAATAAACCCAGCCACATATTAACTCTAGATGTAGGGGTCCTTTGCCCTGTGGAGCACAGTGGGCGACAGGGACTCCGGCACACAGGGGTAGGGTGAAGATCCAGGAGCCAGACAGACCTGGCAGCCAGGCTCCATACCTTCCCAGGTGACTGTGGGTGACTGTTGTGCTTGCTCAGATTAAAGGAGATGATTTGGGTAAAGCACTGACCCCCTTTTTCAGCCTGAGTCAGGACTCGGTAACTGTGAGCTGTGCTTAGAAGCTTAGAAGCTGAGTATTAACACCAGCCCAAGGGAAGGCTGGCGGTGGACCCCATCAAGAAGCAGGCTGCCTCCCCAGGCCTGTTCCCTTGTGAGACCCCAAAGCACTCCACGGAGAGGGGCTAGGGGGTGCTTGAAGGGGTCCTGCTCTCCTAGAAGAGCTGCCCTCGGAACTCGCTGGTCAGATCTGAGGCTGCCGAGGTTTGAGCCCACGGCAGGGGAACCACAGGCTCCGTTGCCATAGAAGCCACTGTCTTTTCCAAGCAGTAGAACCACAGACAAATGCCCTTTGGAGCATGTCTAGATCCTTCAAAATCTTACTCTGCACAGAGACTGCCAACCAACACATGTCCTGTTGCATTACACTAAGAACTCCTGAAGGGAAAGAGGATAAGTAATTCAATGCACAGGACCACCAGCCAGGGACTGACAGCGGATAAAATAAGAGGTTCAGGAGGCACATGGTGAAAAGTGCCCACGAGGAAACTGTGACACTGAATATTAAATTGCAGAGGATTTGAAGCCCAGATAAACACCATGAGTGAATGTCAGCCAAGGAAAGTGTGCTTTGCCCCCTGGAAATAGGCGTGTTCACATTAAGGCTTATAAACAGGCCTTTTAATAATTTCTCCCAGAGGAAGAAATTTGAGTGCTGAGTCTTCAGTGTGGCCACAGAGGAGACGCTCACTTTCAAGCAACTGGCTTGAAGTCTCTGGGCACCTATCCAGCCTCCCAACAGGGGGTCCTTGGAGACCCAGCAGCAAAGCCCACCCAGGTTCAGTCTGGTCGGAAACAAGACAGAAAATATCTGGGAAAAAGTTTAAAGAATATATATGTGTGTACATGTTTATAAGTATATATGTGCATATGTGTATTTGTAATATTTTATGTACTCATTTTATATATACATACATCCTTTTTTTTTAACCATAGAAAGAAAGTGTATCTTTCCTGTTATTCGGAGCTAATTCCTCTGACAGATTCAAATGGTCAAAAGAAAACATGGAAAACAAGGAAGAAATTCTACTCAACATAAGCATTCTGCTCAATAAGAATGGAACGTGCAAAGAGAAGGGGCTCATTTACGAGAACTTGGGGAATGAAGAGGGGTGGGGTAACCCTTATTCTCACCACTCAAGTCACTGATCACATTTTTCTATTTCCTTCCAGACATTTTTCATTGAATGCATTTATTTCAAATGTTATATACATTTTTTCACTCACCTTATATCATACCATCTCCCATATTATTACCTACTGTTAACAATCAACATTTTTATGGCTGTAAAACATTCCATCAAGGGGTACTCTAATTGACATGTATCCACTCCCCTACTTTCAAATATTTTTTTGAATTTCCTCCTAATAATAACCACATAGTCATGAATGTCTCTGAGGAAACAAATATGTTTCTCAAGGCTGAACCCTTGTGTTATTCGTCTTCATATTCCCATCAATATTTGGGGAAAATGAGGGGAAGTAAATACATGAATAAATGGATGGATGGATGGATGGATGAT